>NC_044310.1:1921552-2221552 GCF_007474595.2 Lynx canadensis | reverse complement strand
ACTGTGGGCATGGACAGCTCCCCTGTCTCTTCCCCTCCCCCACCCCAGACTTGTTTGCATCAGGCTCTCTCTCCACTTACTCCCATACAGCTCACGATGTGGGGAAGATTATACCCTAGAGGCAACCCTGAAAAAAAACAAACGGCAGGTGGTGGATAAATGGCCCTGTCTCACTCTCTTCAGAGGTGCAATAACAGGCGTTCTGTGCAGCGCTTACGGGGTCCCAGTGGGACTGAAGCTCCGTTGAATACAGCGATAATTATCTCCCTAGCAGATTCTTTCACCGAATGTTCCTCCTGCCCTATTCCACTCCCACCATCCCTGCTCCTACTCCTTAGGATCACTTCTCCATTAAAGCACCTGTACCCAAGCCCTTGTCTCAGGCTCTGCTTCTGAGGAATCCAAACCAAATTTAGAAAGCCACCCCTCAGAATGGAATCCTGGAACTCAAATGCTCCCTTATAAGGTAGAAATAAGGACCCCATTGGTGAGTGACAGATAGAGTGATGTCTCGTATGACAGCCTGTGTTTTTTTTAATGTTTATTTATTTTTGAGAGAGAGACAGACAGCGTGTGAGTGGAGGAGAGGCAGAGAGAGACAGAGGTGGAATCTGAAACAGGCTCCAGGCTCTGAGCTGTCAGCACAGAGTCTGATGCAGGGCTCGAACCCACAAACCACGAGATCATGACCTGAGCCAAAGTCAAATGCTCAACCAACTGAGTCACCCAAGCACCCCATGGTCTCTATTTTAAAGTCTATTTTTTGTGATACAAGTATAACTATCCATCTTTATTCTAGTTTCCATTTGCATGAAATATCTTTTTCCATCCCTTCACTTTCGGCCTGTGTATGTCTTTACATCTAGAGTCTTGTAGGCAGCATACAGATGGGTTTTTTTTTTTTTAATCCATTCAGCCACTCTGTCTTTTGATTAGAGCATTTAATCCACTTATATTTAAAGTAATTATTGGGGCACCTGGTGGCTCAGTAGGTTAAGCTTCCTACTTCAGCTCAGGTCATGATCTCACAGACTGTAGGTTCGAGCCCCACATCAGACTCTGTGCTGTCAGCGCTGTCTGCTTGGGATTTTCTCTCTCCCTCTCTCTCTCTCTCTGCCCCTTCCCCACTTGTGCTCTCCCTCTCTCTCAAAATAAAAAACTTTAAAAATAAAGTAATTATTGATAATTACGTCCTTCTTGTCATTTGGTAATTGTTAAATGGCTGGTTTTTTAGTTCCTCTTTGTTCCTTTCTTCTTTTTTTTTTTAACGTTTATTTATTTTTGAGAGAGACAGAGACAGAGCTTGAGCAGGGGAGGGCCAGAGAGAGAGAGACACAGAATCCGAAGCAGGCTCCAGGCTCTGAGCTGTCAGCACAGAGCCCAACACGGGGCTCAAACCCACGAACCATGAGATCATGACCTGAGCCGAAGTCGGACGTCCAACCAACTGAGCCACCCAGGCGCCCCTCTGTTCCTTTCTTCTTATCTTGCTCTCTTTCCTTGTGGTTTGACGATTTTCTTTAATGGTAGGCTTATATTCCTTTCTCTGTATCATTTGTGTACTTACTATAGGTTTTTGTTTTGTGGTTACCATGAGGCTTACATATAATAACTTGCATCTGTAATAATGTTGGTAACAACTTAAGTTTGATCCCATCCTAAAGCTCAACATCTTTCACTCCCGTCCCACATTTTATGTTTTTGATGTCACATTTTACTTATTTTTATCTTGCGTATCCCTTAACTAATTATTATCATTTTAATTATAAACAAAAGTTACTACTTTTGTCTTTTAACCTTCACACTAAACTTATAAGTGATTAATGCACTACCTTTACTATATATTTACCTTTCCAGTGAGATTTATTCTTTCATTAATTTTCCTGTTATTATTTAGCACCCTTCCTTTTTACCTTAACGAAATCTCCTTAATATTTCTTATAAAGCTGGTTTGGTTGTGATGAACTCCTTTAGCTTTTGCTTGTCCAGAAAACTCTTTATATCTCCTCCAATTCTGAATGATAACTTTGCCAGACAGAGGATTCTTGGTTGGAAGTGTTTTCTTTCCACATGTTGATTACATCACACCACTTGCTTCTGGCCTACAAAGTTTCTGCTAAAAAGTCTGCTGAGTGTCTTACAGCTTGTATGTAACAAGATGTTTCCCTCTTGCTGCTTTTCATATTATGTCTTTGCCTTTACATTTGACATTTTAATGATAATGTGTCTTGGAGTGGGGGTTCTTCTCATTTAGAACTCTCTGTCCTGTAAGTCTCTTAAGCTATCTTCACTTTTTTTCATTCTCTTTTCTTTCTGTTGCTCTGGTTGTGGAAGTTCCACTGGCTTGTCTTCAAACCCACTGATCACTTATTCTGCTTCATCTAGTCTGCCATTAAACCCCTTAAGAATGTTTTTCAATTATTGTCTTCAGCTCTGTGACTTCTATTTGGTACTTTCTAATATTTTCCATCTGTTTGCTGAAGTTCTCTCCATGTTCAGCCATTCTCCTCCCTGGGCAGTGAGCATCTTTATGAGCATTATTTTGAACTTTTATCATGGAAATTACTTATCTCCATTTCATTCAGGCTTTTTTCCTGAGGTTTTATCTTGTTCTTTCATTTGGAACATCATCCTCTGTTCCTTCACTTTACTCGATTCTCTGGGTTAGTTTCTATGCAATAGATGAGACAACCACCTCTCCCAGTCCTGAAGGAGTGGCTTCTTGGAGGAGAAGAATCTTGTCATTCACCCGTGCCCCAGGTCTTTGTTGTCTGTCAAACCTCTGTGCTTGTCCAAAGCAGCCAATTATAGTATTAACAGCTCCAAGCAGCCGAGGATGTGCCAAGACCCGTCAGAATCTCAGTACCTAGATCCAGACTCTTTGGAAGCCAGATCCTTCGCTAGCAGCTTTGTAAGAGGTGTAAATATGTACAGTCCTGTGGGGCCACGAGTGGAAACCCCATTGGGCACCAGTGCCGGGTGATGTCCTCTGGGCTGCAGCCACAAAAACTGGGGCAGCAGACATGAAAGTCAGGGCAGCAGTGCATGTAAACTACCTTCCAGGAGACACCAGTGCTCCAGCACACAGCAGAGGGAAAGCACGAAGATAACACCCACATTCTGAGGTGTCTGGAAAGAATTACAGTCAGCTCCCAGATGTGTGTTTAATTAGAAGACTGCCCCTCAGGCGACAGCCAGGATGATCAGCTATTAAGCCTCCTTCACAGAAAGACAGAGATCTTGGATCTGATGTCTCTTGCTGTGTTCTGGGGTTTGTAGCTGTTTAAGAATCATTTCTCCATTTGTTGCAGTCCTGTGGGACCCACAAGCATAAGTCCCACTGGCCACCAGAGCCGGGTGACATAGAATTGTCCTCTGGAAACAGCTGCAAAAATCAGAGCACCAGGTAGGTCAGTGCCACCAATTATTATAGTCCCACAAAACCAGGAGGACAAGCTACCCTGGCTTCTAGCATCAGGAAGCCGAGAGGAGTCCCCTGCATGGTGTCCGCAAAGATTCAGGCACCAAATGTCCTCTTCCATGAGATAATGACGCTCTGGAGCATGGGGATGGAAAAGTGTGAAGGCAGAACCCCCCACCTCATCCCCAGAGAGCGTTCCAGCAGAACACTGCTAGACATGTGTGTTAGATGAAATGGCCACCCTTCGGGCCAACACTGTAATATAAGTGGGTGCACCTCCTCCACTCAAGTCTGGGCAGGATCAGCCGCCTCTGGAGGAGGAGCCGTAGATTACACTCTCTTCAGTGCGGCCACACACGGATATGTGTCTGGTTCAGGAAATGACCAGTTTTCATTAACTGGCTTTAATCATCAGCTATTTAAAATATGGTAATACATTAAATCATGACAAGTGTTGACTTCCCCCATTTTCTGGGGATAAAGTTCTTGGTTTACTTCGGTTTGCCTCAGCTAACAATGTCCCCACATGAAGCACTCCTCCTGACTTCTGTGACCGCATGTCTCCTTCCCACTCCATCCTGGCTCTCCATGTCTAGTCTGTGGAGTGACTTAGTTCTTGTCGCACCTCATGGCCCTTCTCACCTTTTGGCCAAAGCCCCAGGACTTTGCCACCTGGAGGGAGTCTGTCTCTCCCCACCTGAGGTTATCCTCACCCAGTTATCCTTCAGCTGCCCTGACACCCCTCTGCCAGGATGTGCTGGATGTGTCTCCCAGAGAGTCCCTGGGGTTTGTCATACTTAGCCCACATGCTATAATTATGACAACATTTCGATGTGACCTATTGACTGGTGCATATAAACCACAGTACTATAAGCTTTATGAGAACAAAGACTGTGTCTCCCCCATTCTTGTTACCCCAGCATCTAGCATTTTTCAGGGCACATGGCAGGTACTCAGTAAATATCTGTTAGGAAAATGAGGTTGGCGTAAAACAGCATACCTACAAGGTGTCAGTAGAGTCAATTTATGAATGTGTTACTTTCTTACAGACGTTATAACAAGGCACCACAGGCTGGCTAGCTTAAAACGAAGAAATTCATTCTGTCACAATCCTGGCAGCCAGGAGTGCAACATCAAGGTGTCTGCGAGGCTATACTCCATCTGAGACAGTAGACGGAATCCTTCCTTACCTCTTCCTGGCTCTTGGTGGGGGCCATCCACCTTTGGTGGCCCTTGGCTTGCCGCTTCATCCGGCTCTGTCATCGCATGACCTTCTTGATGTATGCCTGTCTTATCCAATGCGTTCTTTTTCTTACGAGGACACGAGTTGCTACGGACTGAATTGTGTTTCCCCCCAAATTCCTATTTATTACCATAACCACATTACTGATGAATAACCGAAGCTCAGAAAGCTTCCATAACTCCCCGTCTCAGTCACTGGGGGGCTCCTGTAGCAAAATACCACAGACTGGGGAGTTGGAGTCTGAGCTGGAGGCCACAAGTCCAAGATCCAGGTACAGGATCCCTTGTCCAGTAACAGCCCACTTCCTGCTTTGCAAATGGAGATCTTGCTGTGTCCTCATATGGTGGACGGCAGAGAGGAAGAGCAAGCTGTCTTCTGAAAAGGGCACGAATCCCACTCGTGAGGGCCCCACCCTCCTGACCATCACCTCCCAAAGGCCTCACCTCCTAATACCATCACACTGGGGGTTAGGGTTTTAATATATGAATTGAGGGGTCACACAAACCCAGTCCATGGCACAGTCCCCAAACCACCCTGCTCCAAGGGTGACAGTGAGGGCATATGGTCTGTGGCACGTGCACGGGGACCTCAGGCTAATAGTTGCTTGTTAATGGACTCCAGCCAGGAAGATGGACAGCGTTAAATTTCTGAATATTTTTAATGGACTCTTAAAGGACGTATTTTTTTCCCCATTTTTTCTTAAGGAAGGCAGCAAGATATGGCAAGAGAACCCCCAGAAAGGACTCTGAAATGGGAGTACCTGCTGTGTGTGGCTTTGAGCAACACACGTGTGCTCTGTGTGCCTGAGCCGTCAGACCTGTGAACCGAGGCTCACGACCCACAGAGCTGTGAAGGGTCACGTCTGCATAACCAGCAGCCTGGGGCGCTCGAGGCCTGCGGAACATGCGTGTATTGGTCACTACACGAGCCACCAGCTTCCTTGGGAGGATCTCCTTGGCTCAAACTGTTCTAGCAGGTGGTGGGAGGGAGCCTGCAAGGGGGGCTGGAGGCCGCTCACTCCTCCTGGTAGGAGCTCGTGTTAAATTTTCAGGGATTTTAGGAACCAGTGTTTAAAGCATAGCCATTATTACAAAATCTAGTATGTAAATCCACCATTGAATTATAATAAAAACAAAAGTAATATGGATTCAAAATTCCTTGCTCCCTAATGAGTCTACCGCATGTTACTATTCTCTGTGCCTTCAAGGTTGTCGGGTCTGCCTGGGTGGGGGACCAGATGGCTGTGACTTCCCACCCACCTGTTCCCAGCCCTGCTTCTCCCGACGTCCCCACAGGGAGCTTGAGATCAGCCGTGGTAGGACAGACACCAGGGAAGGGGCCAGCACTACACATCGAAGCTTGACTTCTTGTCTCGCGGATTTTCTAGACTTAGAAAAATAATGAAGTGTCACTGAGGCAGATTAAATCTGAAAGTGTGCTGTGAGTGTGCTCGTTAGTTACACTGTGGAGAACACAGCTCCTCGAGGAAATAACTTTGCCGTGTTTGAAAACCGTCATCCAGTTCAGCAAAGAAATTACATCGTCGACAGACGGATGACGTCCAGACATGCAGCTTGGCGGTTTGAGGTTGGTCTCATTCGCCAGCGTGAACAAAAGCACGAGCCAACATTCGTGTCAGAGCATGGCAAGCGTTGGTTGATTATGAATAATACCAGAGCTCGGCAAAAGTCACCAAAAGCAATCTGTGAGAATCAATGGGCCACAGGGAATTTACAATAAAGAGTGCTGTATCTTGTATTGTTACTTGTAAACTGTGTGCTGCGTATCCGTCAGTAAAACGTTGACTCGTGTGCACGGGTGTGTGTGCGTTTTGCCAGAGAGCCAGCTGGTTCACATCACCGGCACACACTGACTCCGAGAGCTGCCAACCTTGACCTTCTGAACGCCACGGCCTCTCCCCCACCTCACTCCTCGTGGCCACAGCTCAGCTCTGATCCTAGAAATGCCACGGTCGCTGGCCTTGACCACGCAGGGCCCAGAGGGTGGTGGCAGCAGAACCAGGCGCTTCTAGGCATGGGTCTCTCCGAAGCTGGCTGGGGCCTTACGGGAGAGAGGAATCTGTTTTCTGGGACCAGTTACCAGGAGGAAACATCATTTCTGCAGAGAGGTAGCATCAGCCTGCAGCCCCAGCTCTTCCAGTGGGAAGACAGGCAGGCAGAGAGGTCTAGGCTGAGGAACGTTCATGTGCCTTCACAAAGACTCTCTCTCTGCCTGAACTCTCGTCTGCCTCCCCTAAGTCTGTAGGGCTCTACCTCGTCCATCCCTAGGGGACCTGCCTCGTCCAGTTGTAGCTAGGTCAGCTTAGAGGGAAACCCCACCCTGGGTATCTGATGGGGTTCCCATCCCCCACTGCCCCCAGGGGGTGTCTGGCCACCCTGATCTGTCATCAGCAAGAAGCTGGACCCAGTGGTAGGCTCTCTTTTTTTTAATTGGGGTAAAACATACATACAATTTTCCACCATAATTATTTTTAAGTGCACAGCTCGGTGGCACCACGCGCATTCACATGGCCGTGCCGCCACCGTCACGATCCATCTCCGGACCGAGCCTCCAGCCCCATGAAACACGGAGCCCCCACCCCCTCCTCAGCCCCCCACGCCCACCCTGCCACGTTCTGTCTGTGGACTTGACCACCCTAGGCTCCTCATAGAAGCAGAATCATAGAGTACCGTGCTTCTGCGACTGGCTTATTTCACCGAGCACGTGTCGGCGTTTCCTGCCTTTTCAAGGCTGAATGGTATTCCGTTGTGTGGGTCCGCCATATTTTGAATATCCACTCATCCATCAGCGAACACCCGGTTGCTTGACTATTATTGACCATCGCGGACATGAGGGTACAAACACCTGTTCAAGTCCCTGCTTTTAATTTTTTGGGGGGTATTTCTACGCCCAGAAGTGGAAATGCTGGATCATACAGTAATTTTTAATTTTTTGAGGCTGATGTCCACAGCGGCTACACCGTTTTACATTCCCGCCAACAGTGCAAGGGCCCGGTTTCTCCACATCCTCGCCAACACTTGATCTCTGTGGTGATGACAAGGCAGCCATCCTGAGTGCGAGGCCATACCTCGTTGTGGCGCTGCTCTGCCTTTCCCCGACGATGCGTGATGGCGAGCATCTTGTCGTGTGTCTCTTTGGCCATGTGTATGTCTTTGGAGAAACGTCTGCTCAAGTCCTTTGCCCTCGTTTTGAATAGGATTGTTTGGTTCTTGGTTGTTGAGTCGGAGTTCTTTATATATTCTGAGTATGAACCCCTTATCAGCGATGTAGCTTGCAAATATTTTCTCCCATTCTGTGATGTTGTCTTTTCACTCTGTCATTAGTATCCTTTGATGCACAGGGGGGTTTTACTTTGACAGAGTCCAGGAAATTTGGCTTTGAATTTCAAAGCACAGCTAATTTCAACAAGCCCTTGGATCCAGCCTGGGCCAGCCCTGTGTGAGGTTCTGGGCACACAAGGAAAAGGGCCAGAGGTGCCTGCAGTCTGCAAGGTGGACAGACTCACAAACAGGCAATAATGGACTCGGTTATGGCACCCGACGCAAAGCTCTCTGGAAAACACACACACACACACACACACATGCACACAAACACAGGTTGGGTAGAGCAGCCTCATAGCTAAGGAAACATCTGGGTCCTTTCAAAGCCCCCTCACACAACCAAAGGGACCCTAGGACACTCGGTGGGCAAAGCGCGGCTCCCTCAGCCCCCCTGAGAGACAACAGTCATTATGGAAGGCCCAGCAGACCCCAGGAGGCAGGAAATGAGAGGAACGTGTTTAAGACCCCGTTTCCACCCCCCAGGACTACAGCCCCAGGACCTCCCTGAGGCCTGGCGACCTGCTGGGGATGTGGCCCTGACTCTCCCCACCCCCAGCCCCATCTGTGGAAGGGGATAATGATCCATTTGTATTCATAAGACTATTGCCGGGAAGATTAATTAAAAGGCGAGGGTATTTTTAACCATCTGTACTAATTTAGAGGAAGAATTTAGAAATATAATTGTATTATCTGTAACTGAGGAATTCACAGATCCCTCTTGGAATCAGAATATTAATGTGTCTCTCAAAGAGACAGCAACACGGGCAAAATCACGCCTGCCATCCCTCCTAAATTAGCCCAATTAAATAAGGATAATTTTAAATGTTTGGCTTTGGGGGCGGGGGGTGGGAGACAGGCAGTCACACACTGGCAAGGAGAAAAGCAACCCCTCTGCCCCAAGTCTGGCGAGGCCATGTCTCCGACACCAGGCTGAGGGGCAGCCCCACCGCCTCCGTCCTGGTCCCCGAGGGCTGGGGTTCCAGCCCCAGGGCGTGGGAATGGATGTTCTCCGGTAAATAACCAAATAACCGCAGCAGGGAAACCAAATCAGCCTCCAGGACAGGAGGGAGGTGTTCAGAGATGCAGCTCTGAGCGGGTCCGCCGAGCTCAGAGGCCGTGACCCCAAACCTCTGTCCCCATGGGGCCCATGGGACGCACCAGCCTTCAGTGTGGCCAGACTAGTCAGTTATTTTTTTTTTTAATTTTTTTTCAACGTTTTTTATTTATTTTTGGGACAGAGAGAGACAGAGCATGAACGGGGGAGGGGCAGAGAGAGAGGGAGACACAGAATCGGAAACAGGCTCCAGGCTCCGAGCCATCAGCCCAGAGCCTGACGCGGGGCTCGAACTCACGGACCGCGAGATCGTGACCTGGCTGAAGTCGGACGCTTAACCGACTGCGCCACCCAGGCGTCCCTAGACTAGTCAGTTATTAAAAAACACAAAACGCTAAACCACCAGGACAGGGCTGCGCAAGGGTGAGCGGGAAGGCTATTTCTGGGTGGTGGCACCTGGGGACAGGGAGGGGCCCTTCTGCAGACCCCAGGCTGTGCCACCCTGCCTGGACGGCTGCCGGCAGGGGAGCCAGGCTGGAGGATTCCGCTGGCCCTGGGAGGTGCTAGACTTCCACACCTAGTCAGAGGCCCCACGGGAGCCCCGGGCCTCTGAAGGGCTAGGGACAGGGAGGGGGCTCCCCTGTGCCAGGGCCCTGGGGCGATGAGGGCCAGGCACCGACGTTCAGAAGGGCACACCTTCCGCCACGCTCCTTCTGCTCCCTGAAGGCTTCCCTGAGCACCCTCGCCAGGCCCTCAGGATTCGGGGTCTTGGCTGAATTTCCTGACGCACGTTGCCGTGGGCCCTGCCGGCTCAGCCGCTCCCGCAGGGATGCTGCAGGGGGTGGTGTGCATGCACACGCGCTGAGTGTGCACACAGGTGAACGCACATGTGGGCACGTGAGTGCACACACACCCACACATATGCACGCAGGCTTTGAAAAGAGGGTGTGACTCACATTAGCAACGTGACTTTGGGCAAGTTTTGAAACCCTCGCCGAGCCCCCACTTCCGCCTCTGGGGTGAGAGGGGGTAAGACACCAGCTCACGGGACTGGTAGGAAGATGCGAGCTAGTAGCCGATTTGTTTCCAGAAGGCACTGTTGACGGGCGGGACCCTGACCCAGGAGACCCCATCCTCTCTCTGCGCCCCACTCCACGGCCCTCATATGCCCCCTGAAACAGGGGAGACGTCCATCAAGTGTCCCCGCGTTCCCAAAGGACCAGGGAGATGGGCACTCAGGTGCAATAAAGCAGGCGGAATAGTGCCACCGCCAGCCGCGCCTGCGGGCAGCGTTCTCCCCAGACAGAGCACATTGTGGCTGGCAGGCATCCGGCACCTTCCAGACCCTGCGAAGCTGAACCTGGGAGATTTCCCCAGGTCAGCGATATGCACGGAGAAAACGACAAGGGAAGTAACTCCCCAGGGCCACCTCCAGATGCTCCACAAGACACTGGGCATGCGGGGGGAGGGGGGGGCGGTGAGGAGGGCATCAAATGATGCCTGCACCCCCCCCTGCACACGTGAAGAAACTGGTCAAAGTGCCTCCCCAGTGAGCGATAAACACCCGCTGTCATCAGTGGGGAGGGACTGTCATAGTTGGGGAGGGTCTGATGTCCTGGGGGAGGGCCTGCTGTCCTGGGGGAGGGTCTGATGTCCTGCGGGAGGGCCTGCTGTCCTGGGGGAGGGTCTGATGTCCTGGGAAAGGGTCTGATGTCCTGGGGGAGGGCCTGCTGTCCTGGGGGAAGGCCTGCTGTCCTGGGGGAGGGTCTGATGTCCTGGGGGAAGGGTCTGATGTCCTGGGGGAAGGCCTGATGTCCTGGGGAAGGGTCTGACGTCCTGGGGGAAGGCCTGATGTCCTGGGGAAGGGTCTGATGTCCTGGGGGAGGGTCTGATGTCCTGGGGGAGGGTCTGACATCCTGGGGGAGGGCCTGCTGTCCTGGGGGAGGGTCTGATGTCCTGGGGGAGGGTCTGATGTCCTGGGGGAAAGTCTGATGTCCTGGGGGAGGGTCTGACTTCCTGGGGGAGGGTCTGACTTCCTGGGGGAGGGTCTGATGTCCTGGGGGAGGGCCTGCTGTCCTGGGGGAGGGTCTGATGTCCTGGGAGAGGGTCTGATGTCCTGGGAGAGGGTCTGATGTCCTGGGGGAGGGCCTGACGTCCTGAGGAAAGGCCTGCTGTCCTGGGGGAGGGTCTGATGTCCTGGGGGAGGGTCTGATGTCCTGGGGGAGGGTCTGATGTCCTGGGGGAGGGTCTGATGTCCTGGGGGAGGGCCTGACGTCCTGGGGGAGGGTCTGATGTCCTGGGGGAAGGCCTGATGTCCTGGGGGAGGGTCTGATGTCCTGGGGGAAGGCCTGATGTCCTGGGGAAGGGTCTGATGTCCTGGGGGAGGGTCTGATGTCCTGGGGGGAGGCCTGATGTCCTGGGGGAGGGTCTGATGTCCTGGGGGAGGGTCTGATGTCCTGGGGGAAGGCCTGATGTCCTGGGGGAGGTTCTGATGTCCTGGGGGAGGGCCTGCTGTCCTGGGGGAGGGTCTGATGTCCTGGGGGAGGGCCTGCTGTCCTGGGGGAGGGTCTGATGTCCTGGGAGAGGGTCTGATGTCCTGGGGGAGGTGTCTGACGTCCTGGGGGAGGGCCTGCTGTCTTGGGGGAGGGTCTGATGTCCTGGGGGAGGGTCTGATGTCCTGGGGGAGGGCCTGCTGTCCTGGGGGAGGGTCTGATGTCCTGGGAGAGGGTCTGATGTCCTGGGAGAGGGTCTGATGTCCTGGGGGAGGGCCTGATGTCCTGGGGGAGGGTCTGATGTCCTGGGGGAGGGCCTGATGTCCTGGGGGAGGGTCTGATGTCCTGGGGGAGAGTCTGATGTCCTGGGGGAAGGCCTGATGTCCTGGGAAAGGGTCTGATGTCCTGGGGGAGGGCCTGCTGTCCTGGGGGAGGATCTGATGTCCTGGGGAAAGTCTGATGTCCTGGGGGAGGGCCTGCTGTCCTGGGGGAGGGTCTGACGTCCTGGAGGAGGGCCTGCTGTCCTAGTGCTGGAGTAACATCCATCCCTTCTGCCCACAGTGCAGGCCTATCACTGTGTCCATCATTCAGTCACTTGATTCTGCCTGGTTATAAGGAGGCTGGAAAATGTAATCGTTGCCTGGAAAAGCAACTCTGAGTACGGGCTCCACAGCCTGGAAGGGTGTGCAGATCTCTGATGGATGGCCAGCACGCTCCACCATGACTCCCGAGAGCCCCATGATGGATCCAGCGATGCCCACCAAGAATACCTAAAAATAAGGGTATGTTTCCACGCACGGAGCTGCCACCAACTCTCCATTGTCCGCACTAAGGAGACAACGGCGGGTACAGGCGTCGTCCAGACACGGTTCCATTCATCTGGGGGCTTGGAGCCTGTTCCTTCCGCAGCAGACTCACTTTCCACATCTCTTGCTGTTCCCGGGCTGTGGGGGAGTGAGTTTCCTTCACCAAGTGCCCCAACGTTTCCTGTGACGATGGAAAAGCTGGACAGGTCACCAGAGAATGGCATGTTCAAGGAAGAGGGCTCTCCGGTTCGTGTAATTTGTTGATGCGCGTCCCGCCTCTGTCTTGTCCAGAAGGGATTCAACCTAGGTCACAAACGTAACCCAGATATCAGCTGGGGTCCCCTGCGGTCCAGTCTCCACGAGAACCTGACGACATGCATTCAGAGGTCTGATGTGTGGTCCACGGCCAGACCTCCCAGAAGCCTCTCCCTTCCCTCATCCTCTCGCTTCCAGGTCTGTCCCAGAGCCTCTTGCAGGGAAAGCCCCAGGAGCTCTCCGTGACACCGAGCAGATTACACGCTTGTCACCTCCTTCCTCTTCATCACAGCTCTATGACGTCACAGAGCCTCCATGCAGCTGGAAAGCTCTTCTTCAAGCTTTCATCTGGCCCAGCTTCACCCCAAATCCAGAGAACAAGGAGGAACCCCCGAGGAGCAGGAGGAAAGCAGAGAGGCAGGGCCCTGACACGGAACTGGGAACAAAGCATGTGCGCTCCTGGCCACTTGCCGGGGGAGGGTCCTCGAAATCAGCTCCACGTGTGTGGACAAGGGACAAGGGACAGCAGAAAGCAAAACAATCGCTCAGAAAAAAAAGAAAAAGAAGAAAAAAAGCACCAATCACTGTTATTACCAGCACTTCCTGGGCGCTCGCCGCGGACCAGACAGAGGCTCCTGTAGGCCGCCCGCACAGAGTGCTTTCAACCCCGCTGACGGCCACTTGCCTGACCTCAGGCAGGTCCCACGGCTGCCCCCAGAGTCCCTGCCTCACCACGAGGGGTCGTCTCTCCCTTGCGAGGGATGCCATCTGGGGAGGTCAGGGGGCACGCAGCCGCCCCGCGAGGCCACCACCAGGATGCCTGGGGCCCGGTCACTCCCTGTAGGCTTGCTGCCTACAGGCAGTGGATCTCTGCTTCTCATCCACTGGCGGGAATCAAGGGGGGACTTCCTTCCCACGATATCGGGGGCAGTTCTCATCCCAAGGGGAAGAATCTGGCTGAAATTCAACATAACTCGGCAAGCGTAGGCGGGAGGAGGTGGGGGCGCGGGCGGGGCATGAGGTTGGGCCCGAGGACACGGGGCAAAGGACAAGGAGCAGGAGAGCCGTGTTGCGAGGAGATGCTGTCTGATCAGCTCTGCAGGTAACGGGGAGCCATGGGAGCCAGCACAGTGAAGTTTTAAAAGTGAGGGAAGTCCCCTTGCCTTGGCTCCTAAGTCGTGGAGATGTTAACACCTTTAAGAAATCCCACGGGGAGCAGGGGCCCCCCGAAGCTGAGCCAGTGAAACACCAGCCTGGACAGACGGCGGGTTGCACACACGGGTCTGGGCCTCTGCTGGCCAGTCTCTGGTCTTTGCCCTAGAAATCCGGCCACATCTGTGGTTCTAAATCGTTGCTTCTCCGGGTGTAGGTTCCCAGATCGTACCCTCCCCCCTAGGGGCCTATTAACAGCCCCCTCAGCTGGCCCAGGGCTCCGCAGCAGACCTGGCATGAGGCCGACCCCCCACGGCACACCTGTTCTTGTCCTGGACCCTTGCTGCCCCAGGCCCACGTGTGTTCTCGCCACCACTGCTCCACACTCACCGCCAACCTCACCCTCCCCCGGAACGGGCGCTGATCCACTCGTCCAAACTGTCCGTCCACCCATCTGTCTGTTGTCATCACCTCGTCCCCATGATGGGCAGTGTGATGTAACAGAAACAGTGGGTTCCATTTGTAATTGAGATTGAACTGCTTCCGGACGAGACGGAGGCAGCACAGAAAGAAATGCTATGAACAGCTCGGAAGGGAGTGGCCCCGAGCAGGGGCTGGATGACGAGCGGGGGCCAGGCCGAGATGTGGGGAGGGTCCAGGCAGAGGGGCGAACGGCACACGGGCCTGCAGTCTTGTCTTGTTGTGTCCCCCAAATTCCGACTCCAGTGGGAAGGTATTTGGAAGCGGAGCCCTTGGAGGTGGCTCATGTTGGATGAGGTTTGGGGCGGGGCGGGGGGGGGGGGGCTGGTAAGACCGCTGCCCTTGTAAGAAGGGGACGAGACCCGGGAACCGGCTCTCCACCGCATGGGGACCCGGCAAGAAGGCCACCGCCCGCGAGCCAGAAAGAGGGTCGTCGCCACAGCCCGACGGTGCACACACCTGATCTCGGATTTCCGGCCTCCAGGACCGTGAGAGATAAAGGTCTGGGTCTGAACCCCGGCCCACAGAACTTGTTTCGCCAGCCGGGGCTGAGACAGAGGCGTCCGCGTCCCGCTTTGGTAGCAGCATAACTCGCGGACAGAGCTGGGATGTGCTTTCTCATCTTCCATTTTGGGGAAGAGCTGGCATGAATTTTAAACGTTTGGCAGAATTGCGCCGTGGAGCCACCTGGGCCCAGGCCCACGTAGCGTGCGTCCGGCGTGTTCGAGGCTCAGTCATCAGGAGGGGGGTGTCCCTGGGGGGCAGAGGGCAGCGGTGCGCGCAGGGCCCGGCACGTGCGGTCGGGGGGCGGGTGCTGGCCAGGGCGCGGTGACAAGATCTGCCCTGTGTGGTAAAGGAATCCTCGGGTTGCCCGCGTCACTGGAAAGGCTCTGGCAGGACAGAAATGGAGACCAGGAGGCCAGGTGGGTACTGGTGGGTGGGCTCTGGGATTTGGGTCCCCTCTACGGGGTCCAAGGTCAGTGCCCAGAATCAAGCCAAGCTCACCTTGGGGACGGGCCATGTCTTGGGCCCCTCCCTTCCCGCCAGCCTCCCTCCCACCTGGCCTCCTTGCCCCCCAGCCTGCCCACGGGAGTGTCTGTGCTGCGGGAGGACTTCAGGGAGGATGTTTCTTGCCGTACGGAATGCAAGCAACCCATGACGGCCCCTTGAAGTCGTCGCCAGAGTGGCTGCAGGAGGAGTGAAGAGGAAGGGAAAAAAAAAAAAAAAAAACAATTTACAATTGCAAATTGGAACTCCTCTCTCCAAGGCCGCACGGTAATCTAGCTCACGAGACAGATGGCAAAGGAGCGTTCCAGGAACATGTTATAACACATCACTGAACAGCCAAGAGCAGACGGGTTCCAGAAGGGCCGGCTGCCTGTCATTTCACCTTGCGGGGCTGGGACAGGTGGCAGAAGCCGGCCCCATCCACCTCGCTCTCTTCTGACCGTCCCTCGGCCCCCAGCTCTCCCGGCTGCAGGAGGGTCGGAGCCACAACCTCAGGCCACCAAGACCAGAGAGTCACAGATGCATAAATCACGCTCCATGCAGCTGTTTGGGGGGGGAGGGGAGGAGGACAGTAGGTCCAGGAGGCACCAAAGCGCACCCCGGTCTATAACACAGCAAAGAGCGCGGCACAGAGGGGGACCTGGGGGAGGGAGGGACAGGCAGATGGAGAAAGAAAAGCCCAGAGAGGGAGGAGAGAAGCCCCTCCCCAGGTCTCTCTGCTTTATGCAAATGAGAATAGGTGCACCAAAGCCCAGCGCATCTGCCATTGAGGACACACATCCTTGATTTCACCAGTGCCGCCAGCGTGGCCTTCCTGACGCCCAAACGCTGCTCTTTTTAGGGGAAAAAGAAGGCATCGTGCCATGGATGGGTTTTCTCAGTAACCGTGTTGTCATCCCCCGAGCGTATTCATTCGCCTGGTGACTAGGGGCTGTCACTGGCACAGAGCAGGAGCACTGGCAAAGGGAACCCAGCCCACACCGCGGAGGAGGCCGCGCTTCCGTGACTGTGACCGGGGCTCCAGGAGGCAGGTGGGGGACGGTCCAGGGTGGCCATAGCTCGACACGGGCTCTGGCCTGACTCGGGGGCCAGCGGGGGAGCTGGACAGCGGGAGGATGGTGAGATGGCCAGGCAGGACCCCGAAGCCGGGGCGGGGCCAGCAGCAGGGAGATGGGGGTGTAGAGGGAAAGGCGGGCCACACAGGTGGAGCCACTGAGGGCAAGCACGGCAGAGGGACAGAGGGGACACAGCTGGGGACAGCTGGAGGTGCAATCAGACTGAAGGACTCTGGAAATGTCCACGCCTGGGTCTTCAAAGCACACTAGAAATTCTGAACACGCGCTACCAAAACACACGTACGAGCAGTAAAATCTAAAACGCACGCATGCGTGCAGATTAGACAGAGAGGGGCGGGCGAGTCTGCAGAGGGAAGGAAGGAGAAAGGGGGCGTCCGGCCCTGACTCCGGGACCTGCCTTTCCCGGCACCGCTCTGCTCCTAGCCGCCAATGGGGCATGGGGAAGCACCAAGGATCCGGAAGGTTCTCAGGACCCGGTGCGGCTCTGTGAGACGTTAACTGTTTTCAGCATAAATCCAATACATTTCACAAACAATTTCCTTAATGCACCACATGCTTCTCCCTGAGAGAAACGAAGTGATTAATAATGTTAACAATGGAAATAGAAAACCCCCAAAGATCATCCGAGGCCGTGCGAAGCCACACTTGGATCTGAACCAGGCCAGCGGACTTTGCTCCACGTAGAAGCCCTTGGTGGGACAGCGAGTCTCCCGGCCGCCCCCGGCCCTCCTCTCCTGCCGAAACTGCCCTCGGCCAGGACTCCTGCAGGGAAACCCATCCGTCCCCAGACTGGGGCCACATCTGTCCTCGTCTCACGGCACAGGGGAGCAAGACGCCCCCGGGCAGCTCCACGGGCCCCAGGAGAGCCCCAGGAGGTCACTGGGCTCAGGGGACACGGCCTGCTGTGGTCACCAAACACGCAGGGCTGGCGTCTGGGATTTTCCCTGCGGAGTCATCCCAGCAAGGGGGATTCGCCCGCTTGCTGCTTCATTTATTCATTTGTGAATGGTGAGGTTAACGCCACAAATATTTACAGAGAGCTTCAGCCAGCTCTGGGACGGGGAGGACGGAGGGCCTTGGTGGAGCTCCCCGTTTCAGCCTCTGTCTTCCTGATCCTTGGGCTCCGCGGGAGGTCCATTTTTCAAAGTGTCCTCCTGCTTCCTCCAACCTGAAGACACCGGCAGTCTGGACACCGAGGCCGTAGGTTCAAATCTTGCCCCACTGTCTTTGAACCTCAAAGAGTCGCTTCATGTCTGTGTTAGTTTGCTGGGGCAGCCGTGAGAAAACGCCACAGACCGGGCGGCTTAACCAGCAGAAATGCATTTTGTCACAACTGGGGAGGCTGGAAGTCCAAGATCAAGGTGTCGGCCGGCTGATTCCTCCTGAGGCTCCCGGAAGGACGCCTTCCTGTCCACACAGTGTTCTCCCTGACTGCATGCCTCGTGTCCCAATTTCCCTTTTATGAGGACACAGGTCATATTGGATGAGGGCCCATCATGTTGATCCCATTTGATCCAAATAGGTACTGGGGGTTAGCACCCCAGTGCGTGGATTTAGGGGCACACGATAACAACGTCTGAGCCTGGATCTCCCTACACCTGCCCCGACCCCCTCCCAGAACCTCACAGGACCGTGCTGGCTGCCGTAAACCAGTTTTCCTGACCAAGGACAGGAATTGCCCTCAGGAAACCACAGCTCTCTGGCGGGTGGGAGACGACATTAGCAGGTGCTCGACCCGCAGAGAAAATCCTTTAAGAAAAGCCAACCTCGCTTGAAGAGGCCAACATAAGGTCAGAAATGCGGTGCCAGACCAATCCGTTTCTCCGCGCTAATTATACCGCCTGCCTGGCCAGTGGCATCAGACGTTAACCAACACCGGCTCTTTAGAGGTAACAAAAAAAAATTTTTTTTAATAAAAAAAAAAGGCAGCCCCTTGGTGGGAGGGTTTTTGGCGTTTCATCTGAATTCCATAATGAATAATTTATATAAAGGCTTTATTGGAGCCCAGCATTCCACAATAAATGTTCCGTGAGAACATACGCAAATATTTCAACATCAATTTCTCTCTGGTGGATTCGGCTGACAGCCCAAACCAGATTTGAGTTGCTACATTGCTTATTTACAAAAAATATCATAATATTACTTTTATTTGCATTTTTCCAGGCGTCCGCGGGGTGATGAATTTGAGAGGCACAGGCAGCAGAAGCAGCTGCTCCTGTGGGATCCGGAAGGGAAGGGAGGTCCTGTATTTTGGGGCAGGAAGTGGGGAGAGGGGCTTTTTGCCCACAAACAGCGATGAGAAGAGAGACTCGGAGGGAGAGAACCACCCGGCTTCTGGGCCATAAAAGAGATTTGCAGCCCCCCATCCTGGGCAGTTCCTGAGTGGGGTGGGGTGCAGGCACCAGGGGCTTGAGAATCCCGGTTATCCAACCCAAGAAGAGGGCTCCAGGGTGCACGCTTGGCTATAAAGCCTCCAGGAAGGCTGGTCAAACCCTCCCCCTCTCCAAGCCGTCAGCGCCCCCACTCTCCAGGACAGTGGGGAGGTTTTGACGAGGTGATGGGGGCAGCAGACGACTATGTAGATGTGCATAGCCCAGCGTCTGCAATGAGCAGGCCACCAATGAGAGCTGTCACTGTTGATGTTACTGTCCGCGTGGGCAGGGAGGGGTGGTCCTGACTCAGCTGCAACATCCAGGGGTGCAGCACACTCCCGCACTTGCTGCCCTGGGGGTTCACCTAGCCTCAGCTTTAATGCCTTCTTGCTATTTTGTCTTTCTCATTCATGGACTCTTTATGGTTCCACACAATGTCCTTCTAAGGATCTCTCGATCATCTGGCCCTGTGCAAGTCCAGAGGGATTGAATTGGAGGTCTGGGGAGGGAATGGGGACAGAGGAGACCCCAGATGCTGGCTCTGCCCTTCCCACCCCAACCAGGGGAGTGGGAGTTCCTGGTTTCCAGGCTGTCAGGGCCACCTGCCTTTTAAGAACCCTTGGACGTGGCCGACGGTCCCTGAACAGCCTGTGCTTTCTGCCCACTGAGGAATCTCAGCCCTGTGTGGGAAGGATGGGCCAAGATGGGAGGCACTTGGGGGGGGGGTGCCTGAGTGCTCAGTGGGTTAAGCATGTGACTTCAGCTCAGGTCATAATCTCATGGTTCACGAGTTTGAGCCCCACGTTGGGCTCTGTGCTGACAACTTGGAGCCTCCTTCAGATTCTGTGTCTCCCTCTCTCTCTTCCCCTCCCCGACTACCTCTCTCTCTCCTCTCCTTCCAAAATAAATAAAAAACATTAAAAAAAATTTTTAAAGATGGGAAGCAATGGGAAGTAGATGGTAAAGGGGTGGGGGCAGTGTCCTGGAAACCACAGAGACACCCATCCTTAAAAGACCTCTGTGTTGCTGACCAGCTGTGCGACTTTGGTTGAGTTTCTTTTTTTTTTAATTTTTTTTAAAGTTTATTTATTTTTGACACTGAGAGCGTGAGCTAGGGAGGGGCAGAGAGAGAGGAAGACACAGAATCCGAAGCAGGCTCCAGGCTCCGAGCTGTCAGCACAGAGCCTGACCTGGGGCTTGAACTCAGGAACTATGAGATCATGACCTGGGCTGAAGTCGGATGCTTAACCGACTAAACCACCCAGGTGCCCCTGGTTGAGTTTCTTAATATCTCCCTGCCTTCATTCCCTCATCTCTAAGATGGAGTGATTGTAATCCCTTCCCAAAGGGAAATTGGGAGGGCCTCTGTGGTGCCAGACGTACACCCAAGATATGCAGGCTGTCGCATATGCCCTGTTTATTTGGGGGAGAAAAGAGGGAAACCTAGAATGTAGAAGAGTTCCCTTCATCCTTCAGTGTGTGGCCAGGGCACAGGTCACCTCCCCCCACTCCCTCCTTCCCCACAAGACCCCATATTTGGTCTGGTGTCCACCTCTCCTTTGCTTTGCCCATGGACTTGGGAGGCCAATACCTTCTGTTGTTCTGGTTGCATCCTGATTACCCACCCAATCACAGTATGCCATCTTCCTCACCAGTGATTATGTCAGCCAATCAGCACATGGAATTCCCCTTGTGACTATAATAGGTCCAGGAGGGAATATATTATCTAGGCTGGCCAATCAGAGGGATGAGAAGGACTTGCCCTCCATCTATCTTTCTCCCTCTGGGTGTTGTCCAATTGGCAACTGGCTGCACACATCTTAAAGTGATGAGGGAGGCTGCCTGAGGACAAGGAGAGGCAGAGTCAAGGGAGTCATAGAACAGTGAGGCTAGAGCCCTGATGGCACTGTGCCTGCAGTTGACCTCACTTCAGAACATGTTTCCATGAGATGGTGCATCTCTTTATGGTTAAACCATCTTGAGTTGGCTCTTCCATTACTTGAGATCCAAAGTGTCCTCATTTGCACAAGTAGGAGAGTCATTAATTCATTCATTTATTCATACCGTCTTCACTGAGCACCCAGTACAGCTGGGTACTCTCTTCTTAGTACAAGGTATAAGAACACAAGAAAAAGTCCTCTGTCCCACATGCTCACCATAGAGGAGGGGAGAAAATTAAGAGACATGCACCACCCAGGTGAGCATAAGACAATGAGGGAGAGTCTCTCCCAGTGAGGGACGGGTGGGGAGGCAGGCAAGGGAATAGAGTCAGGGAAGTTCCTAGGGGAAGCAGACCTGTGAGCCATGGTTGGGTTGCTTCCTTATAGTACCTCGGATGGTCCATCTGACTACTGTAAAATGTTCCCTGTGTATAAACTTCGAGGGTCTCAACTGTGGCCAGACCTCCATGGTCCCTCAAATGTCCAAGCCTCGGCAAGGTGGGAGTTGTAAAGGAGCACACAGGGGGATAAAGGAGAAAAAAGCAGTGGCCAAATTAAGGTTGAACACCAGAATTTTGTTCTAAGATTTGTGAGTAAGGTCACTTCAGTTTCAAAGACCCACACAAAGCTCTTTCAAATTTAATTGAGATTCATTCCTCACCATACTGGAAATGTCCATGAGAAGATCCTCCTGGAGCTCCCTGTTGAAGCCTAAAGCCTGTCCTCTAATGAGGCAGGACACTGGGGTGGCTGAGAGCCCCACAGCCTGGGATTGACCTCACCACTCGCTAGCTGAGTGACCTCGCAAGGCTCAATCATCTCCTGTGGGAAATAGGACAATAACAGTGCCTACTTTAGTGAATTAATATGAAGAGTCTATGGATAAGAGAAATAAAGTTCTTAGCACTGCTGCTGGTATACAGTCGCTGCTCAATAAGTGTATTATTTTCTAGATACTTTCACTCCAATTAATGGTCTATAGGTGAAGATAACTGGGATTAGATTTACATTCCTAACTAAAAGAACCAGATAACAATAAAATAACCAAAAACAACAAAGGAAAAATGTATGAAACAACAGGTTTCATTCCATGGACATCAGGCAACAAAATCAAGTAATTCCTGAGACAGAGGAAATAAACAAAGTGAGCCTGAAGATCTCCCTTGCTTGCTGCATTGGGTGAGTTTCCAGACTGCAGCACAGGCACAGGGAACACTGAGTGGAGAAGACAGCTGAGAAGCCAGGGAGACCAAGGCATCCAGAGTTCACAGGACAGAACACTGGAGAGGAGAGAGCTTCAGAGAGAACTCTGGAGATCTGCAGAAGACCTCCTTCAAGTATTCAGAAGATGAGTGATCAGTGCACATGGGTGAGGAAACTACCCACAGCTGGGGAAAGAAGGTCCCAAAAAGGATTAGCAGGAACAGTGCCCAGTGCTCACACAAGGCTGAGAAGTACTGTTCCCACCACCAGCATAGGAAGTCCCATAATTCACAGGGCATTGGGTAGAGTACAAGAAGGGTCTTGCCTCAGTCATGGGGATTCATCATCCCAAAACCAGATGCTGGTCTGGTCTGGGGTAATTGCTACTGATTTGCTGGCCCCACCCAACAAATCTTAAAAACAAGACTTGAAGGGATCAGAATGTTCTCAAGTAACTTATCTGTATCCCAGAACAAAGTTCAGGAATATTTTAGATCTATAAAATATATCCAGTAACCAGCGATGTAAAATTTGAATAATGTCTGGCATCCAATCAAAAATCTCTTGACATGCAAACAAGTATGAAAATATGATTTGTGATAAGAGGAAAAATCAATTAAATCAGAGCTGACATAGACATTAGAATTAGCACACAAGAACATTTAAAAAGTTATTACATGGGGAGAATGGTCAAATTTGGTGAAGGGGATTGAGAAGCATAACCTTTCAGTTATAAAATAAATAAGTCTGGGTGCTGAGCATTAAGGAGGGCACTTGTTGGGATGAGCACTGGATGTTATGTTAGTGATGAATCACTAAATTCTACTCTTGAAATCATTATTACACTATAAGTTAACTAACTTGGATTTAAATAAAATTTAAAAATAAAAAAAAGAAAAAAATAAACCTGCATGCCTAAAAGGAAAAATAATAATAAATAAATAGATAAGTCATGGGGATTAAAAAGTACAGTGTAGGGAATATTGTCAATAATATTGTATTAATAGCACTGTATGGTAACAGATGGTAGCTACACTTATTGGGGTGAGAATTAAATAATGCATAGAATTGTTGAATCACACTGTTATACACCTAAAACTAATATAACATTGTATGTCAACTATACTTCAATTTTAAAAAAAAAACAAACTACCATGTGCCTAAAAAGAAAGCTAGCAAATTTCAAAGGTCCTTGCTCCCAAATAAATAAATAAAGTTACCACAGCCAATACAATATTGAAGGAAAAGAACAAAGATGGAGGACCAACACTACCTGTCTTCAAGACTTATTACGTAATCTACGGTGATCAAGACAATGTGTATTGATGAAAGAATAGACAAATAGGTCAAGGGAACAGAATAGAGTCCAGAAGTAGATCCCTGTAAATACAGTCAGCTTGTCTTTAACCGGGAGCAAAGGCAGGACAATGAGGCAAAGTTCTCTTTGACAAACTGGAACAATCATACATCCACATGCAAAAAAGTAAACTTAGGGGCACCTGCGTGACTTTGTCAGGTAGGCATCCAACTCTTGATTTCAGCTCAGGTCAGGATCTCGTGGTTCATGAGATCAAGCCTCACATTAGGCTCTGCACTAAGAGTATGAAGCCTGCTTGGGATTCTCTCTCCTCTTTCTCTGCCCCTTCCCCCACTCACACATTCTCGAGCATTCTTGCTCTCTCTGTCTTTCAAAATAAATAAACAAACTTTTTGAAAAAAAGTAAATTTATAGGGCGCCTGGGTGGTTCAGTTGGTTGAACATCAGACTTTAGCTCAGGTCATGATCTCGCAGTTAATGAGTTTGAGCCCCATGCTGGGTTCTGTGCTGACAGCGTGGAACATGGAGCCTGCTTCGGGTTCTGTGTCTCCCTCTCTCTCTCTCTCGCTGCCCTCCCCCTGCTGTGCACTCACTCACTCTCTGTCTCTCTCTCTCTCTCTCAAAAATAAACATTAAAAAAATAGACTTTATTTTTAAAAAGTTAATTTAGATACAGGACTTACACCCTTCACAAAAATTAACTTAAAATGGATCCTAGATATAAATGTAAATGCAAAACTATACAACTTTTAGCAGATAACATAGGAGAAAACCTAGTTGGCCTTAGATTTGGCGATACCCTTGTAGAGACAACACCAAAGACACAATCCATGAAAGAACTAATTAAAAAGCTGAACTTCAGGGACGCCTGGGTGGCTCAGTTGGTTAAGCATCTGACTTAGGCTCAGGTCATGGTCTCATGGTGTGTGAGTTTGAGCCCTGAATCGGGCTTTCTGCTGTCAGTGCAGAGCCCACTTCAGATCCTCTGTCTCCCTCTCTCTCTGCCCCTCCCCACTCTCTCTCTCTCTCTCTCTCTCTCTCTCTCTCTCTCTCTCTCTGTTTCTCAAAAATATACATGAAAATTGTTTTCTTAAAGCTGAACTTCATTAAAATTAAAAACTTCTGCTCTGTGAAAACCAATGTCAAGATAATGAGAAGACAAGCTCAGACCAGGAGAAAATATTTGCAAAAGACACGGTTGATAAAGGAATACTAACCAAAATATACAAAGAACTCTTAAAACTCAACAGTAAGAAAACAAACTATCCAATTTAAAATGGGCAAAAGACCTGAACAGGTACTTTACCAAAGAAGATATACACATGGCAAATAATTATACGAAAAGATGCCCCACATCATATGTCATCAGGAAAAATGCAAATTAAAACAACAATAAGACACCACTGCACACCTATTCAAATGGCCAAAATCAAGAATACTAACAATACCAAATGTGGAGTAATGAGAATTCTCATTCATTACTGGTCAGAATGCAACATGATGCAGCCACTTTGGAAGACAGTTTTGTGGTTTCTTACAAAACTGGACACACTCTTACCGTATGAGCCAGCAAGCATGCTCCTTGGTATTAATCCAAATGGATTGAAAAGTTATGTCCACACAAAAACCTGCACAGAGATGTTTACAGCAGCTTTATTCATAATTGCCAAACCTTGGAAGCAGCCAAGGTGCCCTTCCGTAGGTGAATGGATGATGAACTATGGTGCCTCCAGACAATCAAATATCACTCAGAGCTAAAAAAGAAATGAGCTATCAAGCCATGAAAAGATGTGGATCGCTGTTTTAAATGTGATTGCTAAGTGAAAGATGCCAATCTGAAAAGACCACCTATGCATGATTCCAACTGTATGACATTTGGAAAGGATAAAACTGTGAAGACCATAAAAATATCAGCAGTTGACAGGGGTAGAGGAGGGAGGGATGAATAGACAGAGCACAGGGGATTCTTAGGGCAGTGAAAATACTCTGTATGAGATTACAACAGTGAGTACATGTCATTATACACCTTCCTAAACCTGTAGAATGTACAACACCAAGAATGACATAGCTTCCTCCTTGGTTTTATATATATACACACACATATATAACTCTGATGTTGGTAATGGGAGAGGCTATGCACATGTGGGGGCACAAAGTATATGGGAAATCTCTGTACCTTCCCCCCATTTTTGTTGTGAACCTAAAACTGCTCTAAGGAACAGTCTTTCTAAAAACAAGAAAAAAGAAAAAGTTACCACAATCACATATATTCAAAAAGTTAGAAACATGGAAAATGTTTAAAAGGCCCAAATCAAATCTCTAGTCATGAAAATCACAATATCTGAAACGAAAAATACACCGAATGAAATTAGCAGCAGATTAGACATTAAAGGGGAACGACCAATGAACTTAAAGACATGGCAATAGAAAGTATCCTAAACTGGGGTGCCTGGGTGGCTCAGTCGGTTGGACGTCTGACTTCGGCTCAGGTCACAATCTCGAGGTTCGTGGATTCGAGCCCTGCGTCAGGCTCTGTGCTGACAGCTTGGAACCTGGAGGCTGCTTCAGATTCTGTGTCTCCCTCTCCCTCTGCCCCTCCCCTGCTCATGCTCTGTCTCTCAAAAATAAATAAATGTAAAAAGAATTTTTTTAAAAAAAGAAAGTATCCTAAACAAAACACAAAGAGAAAAAATAATTTTGAAAAAATGCCAGAGAATTAGTGAGCTGAGGAATAACTTCACACAGTCTGATAGAGTGTAACTAGAATCACCAAAGTTGAAGAGGAACATAAAACCTAGTTAAAGAAATAATGGCTTCAAATATTCCAAATTTGACAAAAACTACAAACCCACAGATTCAAGAAGCTCAGCGAACTTCCAGCACTGGAAACATAAATGCACACCATTTGCTTAACCTCAATGATAAAGGGAAATCTGCAAAATAGCCAGAGGAAAAAGATATGTTACATAAAGAGAAACAAAAATCAGAATGACAGCCGATTTCTTATTGCAAACAATGTGAGCAAGAAGACAGTGGATCAACATCTTTAAATCACTGAATTTTTTTTTAAACTGTCAACGTGGAATTTTATACAGTGAGTTATCTTTTTTTTAAGAAGTAGAAGTTTTATTTGGGTATAGTTGACACAATATGTTACATTAGTTTCAGGTGCAAAACATAGTGATCAAACAAATCTATACATTATCTACACTCACAAGTGCAGCCATCATCTGTCACCATACAACACTATTAAAATACCATTGACTATATTTCCTCTGCTGTACCTGTCATCCCCGTGACTTATTCATTCCATAACTGGAAGCCTTATAGGGTGAAATTATCTTTTAAAAATAAAGGCAAGGATTCCAACTTCAGATAAGATACAGTAAACATGCCCCACCTGGTCTCTCCTGCTAAACTCAACTATAACACCCGGACACATATATGCATGAGTTATTTGAGAGTTTTGAAAAGTAAATAGTGGCAGGAAGATTGAGGAAGAAAACCAGATATTTTTTAAGTACCACTAAATCAGTAGTGAATTCACCAGCTTTTTCCTCCAGTGTCCCCTGGTCTGCACACAGTGCAGCTCACAACCCCTGGGCATTGGCACAGAGAAAAGTTAAGGGAAGCCTTCTAATTCTGAAAGAATGGGGCGCCTGGGTGGCTCAGTCGGGTGAGCATCTGACTTCAGTTCAGCTCATGATCTCGCAATCCGTGAGTTCAAGCCCCACGTCGGGTTCTGTGCTGACAGCTCAGAGCCTGGAGCCTGCTTTGGATTCTGTGTCCCCACCTCTCTCTGCCCTTCCCCGACCTGTGCTCTGTCTCGATCTCTCAAAAATAAATAAATGAAATAAATGTTAAAAAAAGGACTTAAAGGAGAAAGAATGGAGCCTCCTAATGCTCAGAAAAAATGTGGGCACCCCACATCTTTTCTCTCTACCTTCTCACACCCCAGATCCCACGTGGTCCTGTGACAGTGTTGGCAGGACCACAACAGAAACCATTAGGAGCGAAAACTTTGAGGCAGAGGAATCTTCCTTTCCAGTTAGTGGATCTGTGACCACAAGGGTAGGGGAAGCCCCGCTGCTCTTTTTCCTCTGTCTTTCTCCATCACTGGCACCAGAAAAGGGTAGAGCCACAGAAGTGCATGTCAGAGCAGGGTCTCTAGAGCCCTAGGTTCCTGGCCAAAGGACCAAATCGAGCCAGAGATTACAGGGAAGAGTGCAGAGAGGGAAAAGCTCTGGAAAGCAGCCCCATAAAGTTGCTATGAACTCCTGGTCTCTCCTCCCAAGCCACACATGGCACGAATCTGATTGTAGGTGGTATATCAAAGACTTCAAGAACTGAACCACTTCTGGTTCAAAGACTGGCCCCTCAGCAGAGCACACATGGGAAAGATATGAAGGGTGTTCCAAAGGCTTTGAAAACTGTACTGACATTGAAACCACAACCCACACAAGATGTGTTGGATCATGTGGCTGGAACCCAACCTAGCTTTATTGCTTGCTAAAGCAAAAACACCACCATTCCTCAAAGTATATAACCAGAACACAGAGTCTCATAACACTCACAATGTCCAGGATACAATCCAAAATTACATGGCATATGATGAACCAGGAAAATCTCAACTCACATGGAGAACATCAACAACTATCACCGATGCCAAGATGACACAGATGTTGCAATTATCTGACAAAGATTTTAAAGCAGCCATCAGGAAAATTCTCCAAAAAGCAAACACGAACACTCTTGAAACAAAAGGGAAAATAGAAAGTCTCACTTAGCAAAGTAGACGACACAAAGAAAAACCAAATGGAAACTTCAGAATTGAACAACACAATCATTGAAATTTTAAAACTCACTGGATAGGGCCATAGTAGATCAGCTACAATAAATGAAAGGCTCAGTGAAGTTCAAGGTAGATCCATAGAGATGATCAATTCTTAGCAACGCAGAGAATAACAGTTGGAAAAGTAAATGCAGGGTCAGCGACTTATGGGACAATTAAAAAGCAAAAGGTCCAATATTCACATCATCGGAGTCCCAGAAAGAGGCAAGAAAGAACACAGTGTGCAAACAATACTAAAGAAATAGTGGCTGAGGAGCCTCCCAAATTTGGTGACAGACAAACCACCAGGTTGAAGAATCTCAGTGAACCACAAACAGGACAAACCAGAGAAACTCCAATCTCGAATCCACAAAAGAGGCCGGTCCTAAAGTGACGTGGCCTTCTTTTCCTTTCCTAACATTTTCTCTCAAACTCCAACAGTTAAATTCAGCATGTGGAGATTCATGGCAGCAGCTTCCAGGAGATCACATGGCCTTCTAGTTGGGTGGGGGGGAGGGATGGAGAGAAAGCTGGAGCCACCAGAGGTGTTCCCCACCTTGGCTCCTCGACCCAGGGTCCATCTCCCCTCCCCAGGCTCCTCCCAGCCTCCAGGGGGTACCCTGGACTCTCTGCCTTTCACATGCCACCATGGCTTCACCCTACGTCCTCGGTACCTTCAGCCTCACCTGTACTAGTGTCCCTTTCCCCCATGGAACCGTGCGGGATGGTGACTTGGCTGCTCACATTCAACAGAGCTATGAACGGTTTGAGCCCCTCTCTTCCCTGAACACCTCCAGCATATTTGGAGGAGAGCACAAGACCTCCGGTTCCTTCTTGGAGACAGAGAGACCTCGACTCCACCCCTAACCTTTAAAACAGCTGAGGTCAGAGTAGAGGGGACGAAGGGATCTGAGAGATGCAGAGGAAGTGTCTCCACGCCACTGTAAGGGACACATTGACCTTCCAGCTCCAGAGGCATGGTACCCGCTTGTGGCTCAACTGCCTTTGTCTTTGGCAGCCCTCCACCAGCTCTGGGACCTGCTGTGACTCCCCTTTGTGACTCTCCTCCTGCCAGGAGGGGAAAGCAGCACGTACACACACACACACACACACACACACACACACACTTCTAATGCTTTCAGCCCACACACAGTCCTGTGTCAGGGTTGGGGACTCCTCCTCCCCCCCACCAATCAGGTGGAGAGTGCAAACACGGAAAACAGCTCAGACCTCTGGTGTCAGCCCCCTCCCCACGCCCAGCCTTCATCTACAACTGGGAGGACCACGTAGTGCCCAGTGACAGCACTGCTTGGTCTGCTAGCAATCCCCATGGAATTTCCCCCGCACACATTACCCGACCCGCAGGGCTCTCGGCTTTCTCGCTCTCCTGACACTGCTGACGGGTCCAGTACGGCTAAGTCGGAAACCAGGACGGGTCTCAGTGTCGCCGTTCTCAGCCTCCCACAGCTCCACAGTGCGGTCTGACGCCCCGTGCAGGGAGGGCTTCCAGAGGCCCGTTTGCTGTTCCCCCCGCTGGGCTGTGCAGACTGAACTATTGGTGCAGATGTGTTTCCAGTTTGTGACTGAACTAAGGGGCCGGGGTGGGCGTTTGGTCCGGGATGGGCTCCTCCAGATGCCACCCGTGCGACAACGGTGCGGACAGACGCCAATGGCTAGAAGGGCCTCAGACAGGAGGGAACAACCTGGAAAAGGGCAGGGGTCTCAGCCCGAGGCAGTCACTGGGCATCTGGGTCGTGCAGGGAAGGAATTGGGGTCTGTGTGGGTGGAGGCCCCCAGGGGCCTCGCCTCAGGGCAGGAAGAAGGGTGTGGGCACCGTGTTGCCCAAGTACCATTCGGACCACGCTCCAGGTGAGTCAGGGGCCGCAGAGCCTGGGGACCATGCGACCCCTTGGCTGCCAAGTCCCCTCTGCCTCCTGACGCAAGAAACGTCCTCGACGTTCTCCATTCTCCCTGCAGGAACGCAGGCCCTGAAGCTGGACGTCATACGGTCAAAGCCCAGCTCTGCCACTTGCCAGCGTGACCTCGGGTGAGTCTCCACCTCCCTGTGTCGGTCAGGTGGGGAAAAGACGGTGCCCCGCTGAGTGCTGAATGAGCCCACGTTAGAAACTCCCCCAGACTTGGCTTCTCCACCCAAAATGTGCCGCTCAACCACAAACGGGCTGCCCCCCCCCCCCCAGTCACTGCCACCAACGACGACTTCCCCTCCCCGAAGGAACAGAATATGGCTGTTTTTTCGTTTCTGGGGCAATAGTAATGAAGCATCAGAGTGGGGGGCAGGGAGAAGAACTTTAACCACTCACATTTCTTCCCCCCAGCGCTGGAGGCTGAAGTCGGAGATCAAGGCGTCGGCCAGTGGCTCCTTCTGAGTCTGAGGGGAACCTGCTTGTAGCTGTCTTCATGTTCACACGGCATTCTTGCTGAATGTCCAGATTTCCCCTCAAGGACGCCGCCAGCCCTACTGGATCAGAGGCTCATTTTACCTTAATAACCTCTTTAAAGACCCTCCCTCTAAATAGGGTCACATTCTGAGATACGCCCATTAGGGCTTCAGCACGTGGGGCTGGGGCACCATGCACCTGTCACCAGCCCTCTGGGTTAACGCCTTCCCTGTGCGTGAGCTCACGCAGAGGACTCTTCACGTCACACCGTGGAGCGTGTGACACCCACAGCCCCCACCAGGCCACAGCTGGGCCCCCTCAAACTGCCCGCGTGTCTATTTTCTGCTCCGTTGTGGGGGAAGACGAGTCCTTTGTAGGACAGTTTCTTAGGACAGAGATTGCTCTTTGTACTTGGAGCTTCCGGGGAGCAGGGGAATGTCAAGCTGGGAAGGAGCACGGAGAGCCAGTGACAGGCATCCCATCCCGTGTCCAGGTGACCCCGCAGCCAGCAGCCGCAGACACGTGACAGACAGTGCTCACGTGGGCTCCCCGGCCGCCAGCACAGTGCCAGCGGCCTCGGGGCACCGCCAGCCTCCGCACATCTGCAAGAGCGGGAGGGCAGGAAGCTCACTTCCCAAATTGTCCGGGTCCCAGTTTCCCTCGCCAAGAAAAACACAAGCACCGGGCAGTCGCTCCCTGCTTGTTCTTGCCGCTTACGGACTCTCTCTGGTTCTGATCATCGCCCACTGTGCTGGGAGCCGCATCAGAGGGCGGCCCGAGGACCCTGGTGACTCACAGCTGGGCCCAAGCGTGACCCCGAGAACCCACAGGGCCACTTGCTCGCGGCATTTCGGCGGGGCCTGGAGTGGGGGTCCCCCGCCCCCCTGCCGAGACCGCTGGGAAGCGTTCAGAGAAGTTCCATCGGTGCGAACTTAATAAACTGTGGCATGAAATATTTATCCACTTAGACCAGCTTAAGTAAGTCAAGTGTGCTGGAAATCAGCATCGTGCTTTCATTTTTAATGAGCCTTCTGTACAGCAGCCCCTTCTGTCACTGTCAGGTGCTGGGGGGCAGGAGTTCCCAGAGCCCGATGCAATTTTAATCTCCCTCCACAAAGATGCTGAATAATGGACCACGTTTGCTCGCGGGAGCCTTGCCCGAGGCCGGGGAAAGTTGGCCTCTGATCTAAGCAAGTCCCATGTTTGCTCAGGAGTCTCCTCCTTGCTCCCCCTCTTCTCTGAGCACCAGAGACACTGGTGACTGCTTAGGCAGAGCCCACAGGGGCTGTGGTTGGCTGAACGATGGCCCCCAAAGGTGCCCCCCTACCAGCCCCGGGACCCATAAATGCGTCACCTTGCGTGGCCAAAGGGACTTTGCAGATGTGAGGAAGTTAAGGACCTTGAGGTGGGGATCATCCCGGATTATGTGGGCAGACCCAGTGTCATCGCAAGGTCCCCATAAGAGGGAGGTGTGGGGGTGTCACAGAGAGCTGTTTTGCAGGCAGAGGAAGGGTCCACAAGCCAAGGAATGTGAGCACCTCTCAAGAGAAAGCAAAGGAACAGATTCTCCCGTAGAGCCTCCAGAAGGAGCACAGCCAGGAAGACCCATTTTAGACTCCCGACGCCCAGACGGCCAAAGACAACAGCACTAGGTTACAACAGCACTAGGAGATTGATACAAGGACTTTCTCTCTTCTCATCCTGGCCACCCCAGTTCTCCAGATCCCCGGCTTCAAACCCACCTCCCACCCCTTCCCGGCCCCGGGGCCTGGATCAGGTGCCTCAGTTCTCTCGGACATAATCCTAAATCTCGGGGCAGCTGGGATCGTGTATCCGCAGCTCCGCCCCCTCGCAGAGCAGTCTGAGGACAGCGCGGACGGTGGCACCAGCACGTTGGAAGCCCCACGGGAAGTGGGAAGTGTCCCCACGTCAGTGCTGCCGTGTCTCGAGACAGAGCCTCCGGGAAAGGTGAAAGAAAGAGCCTCCACGGCTCAGGTAGGAGTAATTGCGGCTGCAGGTAGCAACGCGGCTCTGGGCGGAGGGAGGATTTGGGCCAGCAAAGTCCCACGAGGAACTCTGTGACTCACTGTCTGGGACCATGACCTCGGCGGCCTCCGCCTCCCTCCCAAGCCTAGCACCGCCTCGGAGAGAGAACTGAGCTCCCGAACATTTCGATTCATGCATCCCATGTTCTGAGCCCTGGTGGGGGGGGGGGGGGGGTAGCAGACAGGGCCCCTGCCCTCCGGAAGCCCAAGGACTGGGTGGAAGGATATTGCTGGACTGCAGTGAACTCCTTCAGGCGGGGACACAGGGGAGGATCCCGCCTCCCAGGGGCAGGGAGGGCTTCCTGGAGGAGACGGTGACTGAGTACCCACTGGGCCAGATGGGCCCAGCTAGGAACGGAGTTTGCCATCTGCTTGGAGACAGACGTGTCCGCAGCTCACTGTGACTCTAGAATCCACGAGAGGTGCTAAGGCCCACCCAGGGCGGGGGCTGCAGAGGAGGAAGCGGGTCCAAGGGTTATTGAGAAAGCTGATTCCCTGAGGGGCCGGGAGGTACAGAGACTTGCAGGTGACCGGCTGGTTCTGGCCGGGGTGCCTGGAGCGACAGAGGCCTGAGGGCCGGCCAAGATCATGGCCAGTGGCAAAGGTCGGAGCCGGGCTGCAGAACACAGGAGTGAGCTTCACTTGGAACCACAGATTTCCAGGACCGGGAGAGCCTCTGCGGGCTGACCCGGCGGCTGCCACCCAGGCTTTGCCCGGGGGACAGGGAACCTCAGAACAAGGCAGAGGACGCTGTCCGTTGGCCAAGAGCCCTGTCTGAAGAGCGGATCCTGTTGCTCCCACAGCAGGGATTTCACCCTCCCGTTCCGCGTCCTTCTCTCCGTGGCTGGCAGCCGGGAGAGCTACTGTCACCGTCCCCGCCCACAGTGATGGGGCACTGCTGCTGCCCAAGAGGCCACCCTGGAAGGGGTGGGCGCAGGCAAGTTAAGGGCCCGTGCCAGAGGACAGGTAAGTGGGGTCCTGAGGAAGGAGGAGGAAGGCTGCGGACGTGGCGCTCCCGGCTGGGCAGCAGGGCCCGAACCAGCTCCTCAAATGACTCCCAAGGTCCATCTTGCCAGCAAAACCCTCAGGAGGGCAAACCTCACCCAGGGCTCACTTGGGCAGCCAGTCGGTGACTCCGCAGGCAGATGTCAGGGTGTCCCCACTGACCTCGAACTTGCTCTTAATCTAACTCCGCCAGTGCCTCTCATACCCATCCATCCATCACCAAGGAAACATGCGATGCAAGGTCCCCAGTGACGCTGACCTGTCTGGACCACAGCGGGGCTGGGACGGGGCTCCCCCTTCTCACGGCCAACAGGCTGTTCCCAGGGGCAGCTCCCCACACAGGCCAAGGGGCTGAAACCTCGTGGCCGTGGAGCCTCAGTGCTGGGCAGCTGGACGTGTCCAGGCACGGCCAATTTCCTTCGTGTGCCCTATAAAAAGCTGGGTGTCCGGGGAGGTGCCGTTCGTCCCCCGGGGCCCTGGGACACACACCAGATCTGGCACCCCTCTCACTGCCCAGCCTGAGGAGTCGTCTTTTCTCACCCCCACCCCAGTCAAGCCGGCCCCTTAACCCACACTGTGTGATGTCCAGGGATCGGGCCCCAACCCTAACACACCACTGGGGTGGTGAGGTCTATATCCCAATCTCCCTCTTGTCGTAAGGACAGTGGTCACTGGACGAGAGTCCACCCTAACCCAGCTTGGCCTCGTAACGTGACGACATCTGCAAATAAGGTCACATTCACAGGTACCAGGGTTTGGACCTGAGCGTGTGTTTGGGACGCAATTCTGCCCAGTGCAGCTGCCAACATCGAACCAGAGAAAAACCAGGCACTACATGCCCCTGGGTGGGAGAACTCAGCGCCTCGCCAAGGGGACCACACCGGCTTCGACGGGGCCGCTGGCTTCAGCTGCCTCTCGCCAGCAGTTCCCGAGGATGGGGGGACGTGACAAACCACACGGTGACGATGTGGTCAGCAAACGCAGAGTGTGGGTCCAATGGCCCAGGCCTCTCACAGACAAGGTGTGAGGGAAAGAAAGGGATACATGTGGAACCTGTGTGTTAAAAGAGACTTAAGGACAGATCAGCTCTGGGGCACCTGGGGGGCTCAGTCGGTTGAGCCTCCGACTCCTGATTTCGGCTCAGGTCGCGATCTCGCGGTTCGTGGGTTCGAGCCCCTCGTCGGGCGCCACGCTGACGGTGCAGAAACTGCCTGGGATTCTCCGCCTCCCTCTCTCTCCGCTCCTCTCCCGCGTGTGCCCTCATGCACGCCACCCCCCTCTCCCTCTCAAAACGAAACTTTTTTTTTTAATGTTTTATTTATTTTTGAGACAGAGAGAGACAGAGCATGAGCGGGGGAGGGGCAGAGAGAGAGGGAAACACAGAATCTGAAGAAGCTCCAGCCTCCGAGCTGTCAGCACAGAGCCCGACGTGGGGCTTGAACTCACAGACCTCGAGATCGTGACCTGAGCCGAAGTCGGGCGCTCAACCGACCGAGCCACCCAGGCGCCCCAAAATGAAACATTTTAAATAAATAAATAAATAAAAATAATGAGTGAGACTAAACCAGGTTCCATTTCTCGACGTGGGTGGGGGCATCGAGGCTGTTTGCTTTAATAATCCATCAAGCTAACATTTGTCTCACCGTTTTTCTGTACCCGTGCTTTATTTTGCAATGAAAAGGTTTTGAAAGTTAACTACTATAATAATCATTAAAATCACCATCATTAGCCTCGAATCATGCTACAAGTGTTTCTAAAGAGTCCCCTGGGCCTGGGACTACGCCGGGTACCAAGCATTTGGCGATGAGGAAAACAGACCTGGTCCCTGCAGTCGTGAAACTGACCACCTGGGGCGGGTAGGTGGCCGGCAGGTGAAAATCTGCCCCCGTAACAGCACGTCTAACTGCATTGTCCCGGCACGAGCTACGTGGGACGGGGGAGGAGACCCTGAGTCTGGGTCCTGGGACGCGAGAGGCCTTCCGGAAGGGTGGATATGAAACCAAGAGACGTTCTCCGTTTCCGCTGCAGAAAGAATGCGTTTTGCTTCGTGGGAGGGATGGTGACATACGACAGCTAGCCTGTATTGACAGTCACCGTGTCCTGGGTGTGCTTGCTAAGAGCCTGACACAGCGCCTCGGTTATCACAACCGCCGTCTGCCCGCGAGGGGGGAAGAAAGTGCTGGCTGGTGCGTGTGGCACGTTTTTAGCTGCCGGGTCATTCACACACGAGAGCGAAAGCACCGCGTGAGTGTTCGTTTTGGAGCCGGGCAGTGACATGCACCCACAGAGCCACCACCCCAGGGGGAGAGCAGTAGTCCTCTCCGTCAGCCCCGAAAGTTCCCTGGGGCCCCAGCCCCACCCATGTCTTGCAGAGGCCTCGCTTTTGCGTCCTGAGCCCCTGATCCGGGCGGATCTGCCCCAATCCGGGTGACGCTCTCCCTAAAGCAGAGGCCAGGGCTGGCCGCCATCCCCAAGGCCCCTGACACATCACTGTCCACCGTCACCCCCAAACCTGCCAACCTGGGCAGGAAAAAATGCCAGCCGGCTGACGCCCGGGGAAGGGGGCAGACGGGTGTGGCTCACAGGCTCCTGTCACCCTCGGATCACAGAGTTCGCCCAGCCCACCTGCACTCGTGGGGTGACGGCCTGGGAACCACAGCGGCCTCAGGCAGCAGGCTGGGAAGATTCCAGAGCAATCCCAGGGGAGGGGGGAGACGGGGGAGCCGTTCCCGAGTGGTCAAAAGTGCCCCTGGGACTGGACAGTCTCTGTCTCTTTCTCCCGGGCTCCCAATGGGCAGAGGATGGCAGCTCACGTTTGGATCTTTCTCCAACAGTCCTACCGGCTGATGAAAACCTCCCTGGAATTTGAGCAGGTGCACAGTCCCCGGAGGTCACTTATCCCCCGCTTCCTGGTGGCCCAGGCTTGACAACACATGTGCCTTGATCACCAGGAAAAGTGGCAAAGAGACTATGGGGGTGTCCGAATAAGCCCAGCCCCCCACCCCCACCCCTGCCCACTCCCAGAGTATCACTTCCCTAGCAGCAAAGAGCAGAGCCATCCACTGAGAAGGGGGGTGTCGCGACAGAGATGCCTGCCGTGCCCTATTTGGAAAAGGAAAAAGACCGTCCCTGCAAAAGCAGCTGACGTCCGTGGGCTAAGATTAAATGGCAGGAGGGGCTGGCCTCCACGCTGGCCTTCCCAGCACACAAAGCCTTCCTCCCAACCGAGAAGGAGCCCCACGTGAGCAGCGGAGCCACAAATAGCACTGGAGAGGGCGAGCCCTTTGTCGCCGGAGAGTCGCCTGACGGGGGTCCAGAGGCGGGAGGGAGGCAGCCAGGGGCGTCTTGCCGGAAGGATCGGGATCACGCAGCACCATGCTTCTGTGTCCCAACAGCCCTCTGCCCCCTCTTCGGCGAGTCCCCGGGATGGGGATCCTGGAAATAAGTCCCCCACCCTACTCACGGCGTCCGGGAGGGCTCTGGGTCTCAGCCGTGCGGTCACACTCTGACATCACTCCAGCATCCCAGCTGTTTGCAGTGGGTGTTTTTGGATGAGAATTCTACCTGGAATTAGTTCAAGAGTTTCGTAGGAAATCTGCTGTATGAATGTCAGCGCAGTGAGGCCGGGGGCCGGTTTTCATCCCCCCCCCCCCCCCGCGAGCTCATTCCGCGTGTGCTTATTCCTCAAAAAGGAGGTTAAGTACCCACTCCTATTCCCCGGCCAAGACTGCGATGCAATCTGACGTTTTCCTGTGTGCCCTTCACGAGGCAAGCCTCAGGAGGGGCCCCCTTCAAAATGCTGGCAGCCCCACTCTCCCGGGCCCCCTCCCACCAGGCCCGGTCGCCCCAGGAGCAGATGACGCGTGGAGGCGAGCAGAGCCAGGGTCTGTGGCCAAGCTTGGGCTTTGCAGCCACACGACATGGTCACTTCCTGGGCCGGCGCCCATCTGGGCGGCTTCTCTGTGCCGCCTGAAACACCCAGAGTCGTCACCCATACTGCCCCTGCTTTCAGAGGGGAACTCGGGCACGAAGGGGTTAAGGAGCAAAGTCAAGTCCACTGCTCTTCACTCCCATCAGACAAATGAGTCAGGGCTGGGAGAACCCAAATCTCACTGCTGTCACGAAGGGGTGCAGCCCCGGGGCACACCCACCCGGCTGGCTGCCTCATCGGTCTTCGCAGACAAGAAGGAAGGAGAGAGACCCAGTCCCTTCGGCCCATGATGTGTCCTATTTAGTCTGTGTCCCACTGGGAAAGGTGGACCCCCCAGCAGGTTCACTCCTGGTGGAGGGAGGGGAGAGAGAGAGAGAGAGAGCACAGGGCAAGAGGTGCCCAGCCTTCCGTGAAGGGTCGCACCCGAGGGGGGAACATCAGGGACAGGCAGTGACCACCCACCCGGACGCCCAGGCCTCATGGGGACACAGAGACTGTGCCCAGAGCCCTCTGTGACATGGGACAGGTTGGGGAGAGACCAGCTGACCTGCTTCGTGCAGCGTCCCCTCCCCCTGAGGAGGCTGCACCTCTGCCGAGAGCTTACTGTGCGAGCCGAGCCGGCCTCCGCCATTCAGGAAGGCAGGCATCCTGCCCACGTTTCAGGAAAAGGGAGTTTCTTATGGGAATTATGGCTTCTGAGAATGTGGGGGCGCGGCTGGGGGAGTGAAGGTCTGGGGGGGGTGGGGAGAAAACCACAAGCCCCTCCAGCCAGAAACAGCAGCAGGTGGGGGGGAAACTTGAGTCCCGGGAGCCGAGGCCCCGGGTGTCGGCCCCAAGAGGGGCCACGCACGGTTCTAGAGAGGGCCAGCTGAGAAAGCCGCTGTGTCCGGTGCCACCACCTCTGGCCACCAGGGCCACCTGAGAACACGGCCTCTGCTGAACTGCACCCCGCAGACCTCACGCTGGCCAACCACCCCCGCCCAGAGGCGGCTTCCAGCCTCGGCAGGAAGGGCCTGGTGAGTGGACAAGAGACCACCCAGCCCTCTGGCGGGGGTGGTAGACATGACGGGGTCTGATCCTCAGGAACGGGGTGGGGGGGGGGGACCCTGTGGGACTTGGGGGGCTGCACCTCCCCCGTGGTGGACTGGAGAGGAATGCAGGAGACGGTCCAGCGTGGCCAGAGCACCAAGGGACTCTTCAGGATGACGGCAGACAGATTCTCCCTTCTCTTCCCTTCCTGGAGGTACCCATGAGTCAGGGGAGGCCGGGAAGCACCGGTCAAGCCACGAGGGGGAGAAGCTGGGATGACGAGGGGGCGGGGGTGACGGCCAGAACGAGCTGGGAGGGGGCTGGGAGGGCAGGGGAGGGGCACCGGTGGTGCGTGTTATGCAGTAAAGGAGAGGCTTTCCCGGGGATGGCGAGGTCGAGTTGACATGGCCTTTACTCCATCAGACCCGCTGTGACCGTGCAGAGCTCACCCAGGTCCAGAGGGACGCTCTTCAGCCCTTGGTGGCTGCTGCTTCTCAACCTCCATTTCTTCTGTCTTAGGAAACTCCAGTTGTGTCCCGTCTCGATGTGTGAGTCTGGGCTCCCCAGACGAACGGACACAAAACGATGTGTGCACATGTGGAGAGAGAGAGATTTGGTTCGAGGAATTGGCTCACGCAATTGTGGAAGCTGCAAGGATGCACAGGCCGGCTGGGGACCCAGGAAAAGCTGATGTCGCAGTTCAAGTCCCAAGTCCGCCTGCCACAGAATTCCCTCTTGCCTGGGGGACACCAGTCGGGGCCTTCAGCTGATTGGAGGAGGCCCACCACATCACGGAGGGCAATCTGCTTTTCGCTCAAATCCCACTGATTTAAATGTCAGTCTCATCCAGAAACACCCTCATAGAAACATCCAAAATAATGGACGGCCCCGTACCCAGACACTGTGGCCCAGCCAAGTCGACACATGAGATAAACGGCCATGTTTTGTCTTCAGACAAGGTGCCCCCGAGCGTCTGTCTTTGCCAGCCCTTTGCTGCAGTCGGGAATCCAGCCGTACGTCCGGCGGTGGGATGGGCAGGGTGGCGGGGTCGGCTGCCCTCGTGTCTCCCTTATTCCCCAGCAGACAGGCTGCCCCTCGGCGTCAGAGGCCGACAGCTCACGAGCCCGTGGGAGACCCGGTCTCACTGGTCCTCGGGCCTCTGTGGCGGGGCCCTTCCCGCCTCACACCCGGACCCAGGCTACCGGCTTCCGATGCACCAGCTCTTTGTACTGACGTCAACGCTCACTGCCTCCCCACGCTCCCGACCCCTACCTGCCCCGGTCTGTCCCCAGCGTCCTCATGGGGCCCCGCACGCCGTGCAATCTGCTTAGCGGCATCTGGACACTGATTTCCATCCCCCCACCCCTGGACCCTCACCTTCCCGGGGCAGGCGTGTGGGGCCACTCGTGTCTACAGCAGTGTCCCCAACATTGTCTGCACCGTTGTCAGGCGCAAAACAGATGCTCCATGAATGTGTGTTAGATAAACGGATAATCAGTACTTCGAAACTGTATTCTAGGGGCCCTTGGGTGGCTCAGTCGGTTAAGGGACTGACTTTGGCTCAGGTCGTGATCTCGCGGTCCGTGAGTTCGAGCCCCGCGTCGGGCTCTGTGCGGACGGCTCGGAGCCTGGAGCCTGCTTCGGATTCTGTGTCTCCCTCTCTCTTTGTCCCTCCTCTGCTGGCGCTCAGTCTCTCTCTCTCAATAAATGAATAAACATTTAAAAAACATTTTTTTAACCATATTCTAACCTAAGCCTGTCTGGTTGAGGCCACAGACAGTGCCTCCTGGCTTCTGTCCACCATCTTCAACACCCACACACCTGTACTGTTACCTTCCCCGGGTCCACGTCAGGCGCTCCTTGGGCTTTTAGAAGCCGAAATAGCAAGAGTGGGACACGGGCTGCCTGGGCATCCCTGGGGACAGGTGTCAACACAGGATCGAGGGCAAGGGGGGTGACTTCCTGAGCCTTGTCCAGAGGGCAGAGAAGTGAGGGGTGGGCTACACCCGGGCACCAAACGGCCGTGTTTCTTAAAGGTGCGGCTCGCCTGGGCCTTGGGGTCTAGAGGCGGGAATGCGGTCTGGGTAGAAAGAAGCTTGTGCCAAACTTGTGCTCCTCGGCCCCCCGGCCCCGGCCCGTCTCCACGGAGAAGATCCCAACCCGGTCACAAGAGGCCCAGTCTGATGGCAGTCAGGAGAGCGTGCCGTAGACAGACCCGTTTACTGGGGTCTAGGGCAGGGCCAGGGAGCTGCGGTTAAAACAGGGGTCACAGCTGGAGGGCTGCACAAAACCCCTCTCTGCCTGGGCCCCCCCTTCGGCCCAGGGGCCAGCGAGCACAGACAGCCGTGGAAAAATCACGTGTGGCGACCCAGGAAAAGCAGTCAGCCCGGCGCCCGGCCCTCCCAGCATGGACCACGCATTCTCCAGTGAGGACTCTGCATCCCCTTGTGACACGAGCTGGCATCCAGGTGCTGCCAGGACCCAGGCCAGGCTAGGGTGCCCCTCAAAGCCCCCGTTCCAGTCCCCCAGGCGCAGCCTGCTCGGTGATGGGTCCAGTAGCTCGAGGGAGTCGCCGCCGTGTGTTGACTTCGGCAGGCGGGCGGCCCTGACCTCCACATCCTGGCTTCATTCTGTCTCCACTCACTGCCAGACACCCAGGCGGTCCTGCAAGCTCCAGGTCACAAGGCAGCTCAGGACCGCACCCAGAAGGCTCTGTTCTGGAGGAGCCCTGTGTCTGTGACGGGTCTCTCGTTCCCTGCAAAGAGATGCCGTGGTGCTCGATGCCCCCTGCTGTGCCTGCTGGGTGGTCCGACGGCAGGTCTGGGTGCTCAGTTCCAGCCCCGTCTCTGGACCCGGGCCGAGTTCCTGATAAAGGGCACACCCCAGGCAGAGTGTCCGTGGGGACTGTCCACGTTCCATCAAGGCCGGCCTCTCTGGAAGCACGAGACTCACGGCCCTAAAGCCTCTGGGACCCACGGGCTGGTGGGGTCTCTCCTCCTGCTGGGCTGGGGGCCCGGGTGTGCGCCCCAGGAGAGAGGCTGAGGAAGGAACGAGGTTTGAACACACAGCATGGGAAAGAAAGCCGGGGGGAGAGGAGGGAGTAAGTAGTAGCTGGAGTGACAAGCAGAGACACGGAGAACGCGGTCCTGCCCACAGGGCCACGCTCACCCCCAGTAGCCCCTCAGCCAGCGCCCCCAAGGCTCCATCGGGGCCTCGGCGTCCCCCCTCGCGACTGAGGAATCTGGACCAGCACGACCCTCCCTCCATCAGGACTCATCGGAGGCCCCACAAAGGAAGACATGTCTTCTAGAAGAAGCCACGGAGTGGGGCTCGGGCAGAGAAGGAAAGTCTGCAACCTGGGCCTGCGTCCCAAGTCCTGGCTGTGCCTCCTGGTCCCATGGCAGAGGCCCCTTGGGCGTGGGGGGCCCAGCTTGTCCCTCCTGGCCGCGCTGGGGAGAGCTCCGCGGAGGGACTGGGCTCGGGACAGCAGAGGGTGGAAGAGGGCAGGGTGAGCAGAGCTCCACCCCCCACCAGGACCCCCAGCACAGAACGCACACGGGCGTCCCTGCGGACCTGATCACCGTTGCCTCCAGACCAGCGGGCGGGCACTGCACGGGGGTCCCCGCAGGCGGCGGGCAGGTGGGTTCCTCTGTGACGAGCCGGCACTGAGCGGCTGCCACTTCCCGTGTTTAATACGCGGTTCTGATTTCACGCCCGGTGCCCCCCAGGGTGTGGGGAACCCAGAGGCACCGTCTCTACAGAGGTAGCTGCCCCCGACCCCGGCCCATCCACAGATTCTGTTCGTCGTTAGGGAAGGAGCCACCTTCCCTGCCCCGCACCTGCCGCCCTCCTCCGGAGCCTCCCGGAGCAGGACCCGCGGCCACGGCTGCAGTTCCCTGTCTCATCCTGCCCCCTGCTGCCGGGACCCAGACGCCAGACTCCGCAGGGTGAGGGCGCCCAGGACGGCTCTCCAGCCCCGGGCTCAGCACCCCGCATTCCCCTCCGTGGGGGACAGGGGGCCTCTGCCCCGCACCCCACGATGCCTCAGTCTCCCCAGGTCTAAATGGGTGCAATGAGTGAACCACCTCCGGGTGCTTCGAAAATCACATGACGTAACGCCCGGAAGAGGCCGGCTTAGAACAGTGCCAGGCACAAACGGAGGCACCCTCGGAACATGTAAGCGTCCCTGTGCCCACCCCATCGGCGCGGGGGCTCAGACGCTAGAATGGCCCCCAGGTCGCCTGACTTGGTTACTCAGTCAACAGTGACCAGGGACCTGCTAAGGGCCCGGCTTCTGTCCCAGCAGGCCCACCTCTGTGTCAGCCCCCTTGGCAGAAGGACACCCCATTCTCTACAAAGGTGACAGCCTCGTGCTGGTCAGGAGCTGGGGTGGCCGAGTCTGCAAAGCTGGGCCACCACACATCTCCCGATGCCTGTGCACCCTGCTTGCCCGGCCGTCCCCAGAAGACCGCACGGCACCTCCAGTGCCAGCCAACAGGCACGGTGCTGAACCAGTGACCTCATAGTTCAAAGCGTCCTCAGCGTGAAGGCTGCCCAGGCCGGCAGGATTACGAGGTCCGTGGGCATGCAGGCCTGGACCGCCGGACCTCGGTAGCCGCTCTGCTGTCTCAGAGACTCGGGCACACGGATGCTGACTGTCCTGGCTGCAAAGTTTTAAAAACCTTCGCTAATAAACAAATAAACTTAAGGGGCGTCTGGGTGGCTCAGTCAGTTAAGCGTCCGACTTCAGCTCAGGTCATGATCTCGTAGCTCGTGAGTTCGGGCCCCTGTCAGCACGGAGCCTGGAGCTGCTTCGGATTCTGTGTCTCCCTCTTTCTCTGCCCCTCCCCAGCTCACACTTTGGCTCTCTCACTCTCTCTCTCAAAAATAAATAAACATTAAAAAAAAAAAAAAACTCCAGGTCGTAAGTGGACAGCACCACCTCTTTGGAGACCCAGGTAATTAATTTCTGACTGGCAGGGAAGGCTGGCCTCTGGTGCACACAAGTGGTCAGTGTCTCTCGGGGTCGGGCTGGGGACAGGAGGCTCGCCCGGTCCCCATGGTCCTGGGAGAGGCAAGGCTGTGCGGGCGGCCCCTGGGCTCTCGCTGGCCTCACCTCGGAGCCGTGCAAATATTAAAACATCGTTGTCTGTGTGCCTCTCGTCTGGAAGATTGCATCCCCACGACAATGGGATCAAAAACTTTTAGTAAATTAAAAAATTACTCAAAAGAACATTTCCCTCTTACCGAGAAAAAGGCAGGTGACTCTCATTTTCCTGAGAGGAAGAATGTTCTGTAAAACCGCTCCCTTTGTAATCAGGTACATACAATGGGCATTAGTTCCAGGGAATTCAGCAGCAATCGGGAGAAAAGAGATAAGAAATTTCCACCCAGCCTAGGAAAGAGCGCGAGGGAGTTACAGACCCACCAGGACACTTTATATCCGCTTTTCCGTGCTGGCGGGGGCGGGGCAAAGAGTTTAATCTGGCCTTTGTCCCCCCACTTCTGGGCAGTCATGTCTAAAATGTCCTGCCTGACCGGAGGGTCTGCCTTCCTGGGGGCCGTGGGTCACCCTGGATAATCCAACAAGGGGACCCAGAGTGGTAGTCGTAGGATAGGGCCGGCCCTGTCAGAAACACAGACCCTGTGATTTAGAGTGGGACTTGGGGTCACAGGGATCGGTCCCCCGGAGACTGAGATCAACAATGTGGGCCACCAACCAATCGATAAGCAGTTGGTCAATCATCAGTCATACCTCTGAAAGGCAGCCCATCGAAGGAGCGTGTGGGGCAGCGAGGCTCCGGAGAGTTCCCTGATGGCAGTCCTCCATGTGTGTCGTCACACTCCACGGCCGAGAGAACGTGTCCTGACTCCAGGGGCAGGGGACAACGGAAACCGCCTTGAGCACTTTCCAGGACCCTGCTAATGTGTCTCTTCCTTTGGCTGATCTCCACCCGTATCCTTTCCCTGTAAGAGACCATAACCGTGGGGGTAACAGCCCTCGGTGAGCAACGTGAGTCCTTCTAGAGAATTAGCTCGCCTGAGGGTGGTCTGGGGACTCCCAAGCTGGCAACTGAAGTGAGGTCTCGTGTGGACGGCATCCTTACACTTTGAAGTTGGGCTAAGCTCATGCTGTGTGTGAGAGAGAGAGACAGACAGAGCAAGAGACAAAGAGAGAGAGGATGAATATCGTTCCCACAATCCCCCAACTCCTGATCTGGTGCGGATGTGTCTTCTAGAATACCGAAGTTCTATATCCTGGGACTGACAAAATCCAGGGGAAGACATCACCCCCACCTTTTCACCTCTAAATTCATGCCAACTGTGTTAGTTTGAAAATGCCCAAGAATTCCAGATGGTTCAGTCATAAAACCCTCGACGAGGCACAAACCTTGTTCGCTGCTCCTTGTGCGTGAGCCAACACCCCGCGAACCGAGAGCGGTGTGTGGAGACCAGATAACAAAGCAGGCCCCGCCTGCCACTTTGTGCCCAGACTTCGAAAAGGCGACTGGAGGAAGGCAGGCTGGAACCGTTCCACGCAGCAGCCGGGAGAGGACCGGGGAGCAAGCCAGCCTTGGCAACGGCACCACCTGAGAAGCAAGGTTACGTCCGTGACATTAGCTCACACCTGTTAGCTGCTGTGAATGGGACCGCCTGGCTAAGCCACTTAAGTTTACGTACAATATCATTTATCCAGCACGTAGCTGCCTCAGATGCACTGACCTGAATCTGCTCTGGATTCTTAGCAAGCAGCCAGACGGGGACACAGCCGCGGGGACAGGAGTAGACAGATGCCCTTCGGGGATGGCGGGGGTTCCCTCGTGCAGAGGAGCCAGAGCGAGGGCGGGACGACCAGGTGCCACGCTGTTCCCGGTGCCCGTGGCACACGGGAGAGAGACCCCCGCTGATGGACGCGGGGCCGTGGGGGCACAGGGGCGCTGCCGGTGTCCCTTAGGACCAGGGTTTGGTCGTAACACCCGGTACCATTTTGTGATTTAACCACTTCCCCTATCGGATACCTTTCTTTGTCCCCCGAGCTGGCCACCACCCACGTGACGTGGGGACCTAGAGGGTTCTTCCTGACCTTGCCTTGTTTCTGAACAAATGCTGCTCATGCAAAATCTCTCCAGCCCAAACTGTGCATGTTAACAGCGTGTCTTTCTTGCACTCGAAGGGCCACTGGAAAGAAGGGCCTTGTGTGCTGTCACGTCCTCGGGGGGGGGGGCACTTGTGCCTCCCGGTGCTGGCCCTTCCCTCCCTGCCCTTCCCACCGCCCTCGAGGGCCTCCGTCACCTGTACTGACAACCCAGGAGGATGCGGGCACCTTGGAGCATATCTGCAGCCCCAAGGACACCCATCTGACTTGGAATCTGATAACGTTTTGCTCTTCAAGGCCACAGCCAGAAACGGACTGAGACCTGGGGTTAGTTGTTCCTGGTGCTACCAAGTATGGGACACCAGCGAGAACTGGCAGGGCCACCGCTGTGTCTTCTGCTGGGTGGCCGTCCCCCAGCATCAGTGGTGGCCAGGCCCTGCCGATGCTTGGGGTGCCTGGAACACAGACCGTCCCACCACGAGTGACTCCCGCGTGGCCGCAGAAGGGAAAACAGCCACCCCCTAATGATCACCACATTTGTGGGCAAATTTCGTCTCTCTGGCGGCTGCCCCTAACGTGTCACTCGCTGACGCTTAGCCGAAAGGAGCCGAAAGGGCCATGGGACACGGAAGCGTTTGTGCGCGGGAGGCAGAAACAAACCTGGTGAGAGCGCCTAATTGACACGTCGGGCTCCCCAGCCCCAACCTCGCCCGGCCGTTTCACAGGATCCTAAGCTGATTTCTACCTGCACAGCCCCGCTGGCTGGAGGGCGAGGGAGCTCTCAAAATTGGGCTTTTCCATCCTGTGGTTTTCTTCCTGCCTGCTCAAGGCTTCTCATGAAACGGCATTGTCCTCATCTAGCTGGAAATGTAGTCTCTTCCGGGCTCCGCAAATCCCGGGCTCTTTGCTCAGAGGACACTGAGGCTGCCGTCCCCCCTCCCCGCCGCCCCCAGTGGGTGTGTTTAATGTTCCCTGCGTTGTGGGGGCAAAGGGAGAAGGGGTGGTCCCTACAGCTCTCTGCTCGCTTGCAGACGCTTCCCTCGGTCTCTCTGGTCGCATGCCCCACCCTCCTTAGCGGGAACCACATCTTCCCGTGGTCAGGGCCCCGGCGGTTCGGTGGTGCCTGCGATATTGCTACCAATGCCGAAGCGCACGGAACTCCATCAATGCTTGCTGAACGACATGAACACATAACAGTAACAGTCACTATGTGCGCAGGTGTCGGGAGACGGGTTCGGGGAGATCCTGGCCAATTTCCACTGGTGCAGCTCTGGTGGGGAGCGGAGGCATCGTAAGGATGTTCCTTCATGCGCGTTCACATCTCGATACTTCCCAAAATGACTTTGCGTGACTATCAATGGAAACAGAAGCGCTGTTGGATTTGGGGGACCCACACTTGATCACAGAAAAGACAGAAGGCAACATCGGAAGCCAAGGGGATGGGGAAAACCAGTACCGAGAACTCCTGAGTCGGGACCCCTGGTAGAGGCGTGTCCTCGGGGTCACGGCTGTGAGCGTGGAGAACACCGCCCCCTCCCCACCCCCCTGTCCCGTGAGCCCCGAGCCAGAGGATCCGGCCGGGGATGATGACCTTCCATTGATCATGAACTTCCTGAAGCATGAGCAGGTGTAACCACCCACACTGGCACACTGTTCCCAACAGGGTGTAGGGGATTTGAAGCCCAACACAGCCCATTGTTCCCAAACATTTTAATGCCACAAACTGTTTGATTAGCCTGCAAAGTGGGCCACAAAAAAAAGCTACCGGGGAAGCTTTGTAAAGGGGCAACATCGGGCATCCCCCCCACCCCTGCTCAGGCGTGCATCCCCACCCCCCCGCCAGCCCCTCTCAGGCACGTGCACATGCGCCCTACACGCTCAGCAGCACTGCGTCTTCCAGAAACCTCTTCTCGCCCAAACTACCTCTACAAGACACCACTTCCTGCCCAACGCTGGCGCCCTCTGGAACATCGTGGCACTTCCTGGCAGCCGCAGCAGGAGCTCTGCCTGCCCTCCCCCCTGCTCTCTGCAGCCAGGAGCCCACACACCCTTCTCCGACCACGTCCGGAAGACGCCTCACCCCTAGTAGGGTCTTGGTGAATCTGTGTGGTATGTCTTTTTTTTTTTTTTAACGTTAATTCATTTTTGAGACAGAGAGAGACAGAGCATGAATGGGGGAAGGTCAGAGAGAGAGGGAGACACAGAATCCGAAGCAGGCTCCAGGCTCTGAGCTGTCAGCACAGGGCCCGATGCGGGGCTCGAACTCACGGACTGCGAGATCATGGCCTGAGCCGAAGTCGGCCGCCCAACCGACCGAGCCACCCAGGCGCCCCTGTGTGGTATTTCTTAACCCAGGTGAGGAATTAAGATCTTTTCAACAGCACACGGCTGCCTACCGTAGGGCTGTGATTGCCCAGCCACGTACAGTGAAAACCAGGCTGCGAGCTTTTCCTTTCCCTTTTTTTTTTCAATCAATGCTGAAATGTATCACACCCCTTTTCTAAATAGACTGGTTTTCAGAGCACTTCAGGTGCACAGCAAAATTGAAAAGATACAGGGATTTGCCCTGACCCTCACACCCATAGCCTCCCCACTATCAACATCCCCCCCGCCCAGAGTGGGACACTTTCTATCGTTGCTGAACAAGTGTGGACACATCATCGTCCCCGAGAGCCCACAGTTTATACTGGGGTTCGCTCCTGCTGTTGTACATTCTATGGGTTTGGACAAAAATAGAGACTGCTCACCCAGACCCGCCTCACTGCCCGGAGACTCCCTTGTCCTCAGCTCATCCGTCTGCCCCACCCCCATCTCCAGGCAACTGGCCTGGTCGCTACACCTAGTTTTGCCTTTTCTAGAAGGTCACGTACTTGGAAGCATGTATTTTTTTTCTGCTTGGCTTCTCTCTCTTAGCGTGATGTGTTTAAGGTTCCTTCATGGCTTGGGGCACCTGGGTGGCTCAGCCGGTTAAGCGTCCGACTTCAGCTCAGGTCATGATCTCACGGTCCATGAGTTCGAGCCCCGTGTCGGGCTCTGTGCTGACAGCTCGGAGCCTGGAGCCTGCTTCGGATTCTGTGTCTCGCCCTCTCTCTTTTTGCCCCTCCCCTACTCACACTCTGTCTCTCTCTCTCTCTCTCTCTCTCTCTCTCGAAAATAAACAAAACATTTAAAAAAAATTTTTAAAGGTTCCTCCATGGCTTGATGACTCGTTTCTTTGCAGCGCTGAAAAATATTCCATTTGTGGATGGACCATTTTATTTATCCACTCACCTTCTCAAAAGGACTTCTTGGTTGCTTCCAAGTTTTAGCAGTTACGAATAAGGCTGCTATCAACATCCTTGTGCAGGTTTTTGTGCGGACATAGCTTCAACTTCTTTTTTTTTTTTAAGTTTATTTATTTTGAGAGAGAGAGAGAGAGCACATGCATGTGCACGTGCAAGAACAGGGGAGGGGCAGAGGGAGAGAGAGAATCCTAAGAAGGTCCCACACTATCAGCACAGAGCCCACCCGCGGGGCTCCACCCCACAAACCGTGAGATCACGGCCTGAGCCGGAATCAAGAGCCAGACATTCGAGCGACTGAGCCACCCAGGCGCCCCCATAAGTTTCACCTCCTTTGGGTGAATACGAACGAATGTGACTGCTGGATCTCATGGGACGAGCATGTCCGGTTCTGTAAGAAACCACCAAACTGTCTTCCAAAGTGGCTGTGCCATTTTGCATTCCCACCAGCCACGGGTTTCTGCCTCACGTTCTTCTGTGAGCTTTTTTGCGTATGGCTTTCCCTCGCTTTTTAAAAAAACTATTGTATGTGTTTTTTAAATGTAAAGGGTCAGCATATAAGAGACAATCCCTCGTCATACAGGCCACCGTGTGCTGGCGGTAAGGAGACGCGCTCCAGGCCAGGATGACCTCAGTGAACAAATCCGCTGACTTAATCAATTGAAAATTCTCTTCAACTTTCTCGCCAGGCCTGCCAGTGTTTGTGAAAGGCAAATACTGAGCTGTAGACATACCAGTGTTTGAGGAGTGAGTTTGCGTGATGGGCGAGAATACAAAGTTTCCTTGGAATATTCAATCCTCGATTTCTTTGTGTGCATTATCCCCACCATCCATCCATTCAACAAAGATTTGCTGAGCACCTAGCATGTCCCGGCACCGAGCTGGGTTCTGAGGCCGCGGTGGTGAGCACAACACGGTCCTCGCCTTCAGGGAGCTTACGGTCCCCGTGGGGGGCCGACCACAAGCCAGGACCCCAGCAACATCACACGCCTGCCGCTGTGAGGGCGGCCCTCACTGTACCTCCACGCAGGAAGGCGGGGAACAGTTCAGCTGGAAGAGGGAACTGAATCGCACGTGCAGAACCGTGCAGAGGCGTGAGCCTGGGTTCCGGTCTGTCTCTGTGCCCTGCGGGATTCATGGCATCCCGACGCCGGGAGCCAGAAGATCAAAGAAGGGATCCTCCACCAGCTCGAGGCCTCCCGCCCCACCAGGAGGGGCGGCCGTGGCCCAGGTGTGGGGTCCTGCCTGCTTCCTCCCGCCGGGCCTGAAAGGGGCTCGGTCCCGGAGGGAAAGAGGTGACCCTGAATAACTGTCACTGTCACTGCCCACAAGAAGCCTGACTCCCTGAGCAGAGCTGGCACCTCCACCCCCCACATGCTGTCCCCCGATGTGGCTTCTCCCCCGTGGCTCTTACCACTGCAGATTTACAATTCCTTGTGTGATTATTCCACCAACGCCCACCCCCATCCCTGCTGGACTAAAAGGCAGACCTGGTGATTCACTGGAGCAGGCCACCATTGTATCCCTGGGCCTGGCTCAGTCATAGAGGAGCTCAGCACACATGAGGGGCTTAGCACACACGAGGGGCTCAGCACACATGAGGGGTTCAGCACACATGAGGGGTTCAGCACACACGAGGGGCTCAGCACACATGAGGGGCTCAGCACACATGAAGGGTTCAGCACACATCAAGGGCTCAGCACACATCAGGGGTTCAGCACATGAGGGGCTCAGCACACGTGAGGGGCTCAGCACACGTGAGGGGCTCAGCACACATCAGGGGTTCAGCACACATGAGGGGCTCAGCACACATGAGGGGCTCAGCACACATATACTAAGTGACTGAGTGAGTGAGTGAGTGTGCCATGCTCTGGGAGAGAAAAGAGCTAACTTGCCCCCATCCTGAAGGAAAAGCAGAATGCTAAATAAAGCCATAATGAGGAAACTCAGGTTGTGGGCGGCAGGAGGACGGCTGGTAATGTCCCCCTCCCCCTGCGGACATGCAGTTTAAGCCGATTTGAGGTCTGAAGCATGGGATTAGCCCGGAAAGATGGGTAGGGGGCCGGGAGAGCAGGTTTTCCAGGAAGAAGGCAGAGCCCAGGCCGGGAGGGGGAGGGGATCTGCTGCACTCTGAGCGCCAGGAGGGGAGCAGCGTGAGCAGGGGAGGGTAAGGGGAGAGGGCAGCAGGCGCCCCACCTGCTACACGTTCATCCAACAAACATTCACTAAGCACCTACTATGTGCTGGGCCTTACAGGTCATATTAAGACCGGCTCTTGGGGTATGTGGGTGGCTCCATCGGGTAAGCTGCCGACTCTTGATTTCGGCTCAGGTCATGATTCCACAGTTCGTGAGTTGGAGTCCCGCGTCGGGCTCTGTGCTGGCAGCACAGAGCCTGCTTGGGATACTCTCTCTGCCCCTCCCCTGTTCTTTCTCTCTCTCTCTCTAAACAAACAAACTTTAAAAAAAAAAACTTATTTAAAAAAAAGGACCAGCTCTTGATCCCAGAAGCAGGGGGGAAGCAACAGAGAGCTTCAGCAGGGGGTCAGGCCACCACTGGGAAGTGACCACCCCACTGCCGTGGGCAGCGTGGGCAGGAGGAGAAGGGGGTCCAGCCATGCGGCTGTGCAGGAATGGTCGCTGATTCGAAGCAGGGGCTGAGGGAGTGTCACCTATCCCGGGTGGCCCTGGGTGTCAGGCCGGAGCAGCTGGGGGGCTGGAAACACCATTCACACAAACCCAGGGGAGGGGGCGCAGGGCAAATTTGTTAACAGAGATGAAGCATCCCCCTCTGGGAGGCCGTGCTCAGAGGCACCGAGGGCTCGGGCAGCGGTCCCGACATCAGCGGACACCACGATCCCCTTCGAGGCAAACGCTAGCTGGTGACAGTCAGCTCCTAGTTTATGAGAACCGGAGCTCTGAAGGACCCCAGAATAAAACCACTGAACCTAGTTTATCAGGAAACCAATTTCAGTGAAAATGGGACAGGTGTTTAAGGCGGTTCGGCCTTGGGTGTTTCTTCAACAGCTGACAGTGGTTACATTAGTTTCCCTTTCAAATGGATTTTTCCTGCCAGTCCACATTTGTCTTCTCCCTTCCACGGAGACCACGGGAAACAGGCAGCCGGGTGGACAAGCACGTGTGAGCACGCGAGCGTGCCTGTGTGCACACCAACACTGCGTGTGCTTTCACTCACGGCCCAAAGCAGACCCCACATGAGGCCTAATCGAAGGGGCTCCGCCTAATTACCCGAAGATGCCTCTGCAAGGAGAGGGTAGTGTGAAAGGAGGGGAGAGCTGGCAGGATCCTTAAGTACCCTCACTTTTTATGCACTAAAAAGAGGCATCGAGTGTATTTCCGGGCTTTGAGGGAGTCATTCCGCAGGAGCAGAGCACGTTAGTGTTTCTGGAGGAGAATATGAATCACCCTCTGCTACGGAACAATGCACACGGGACCCTCGAGCGGTACCTGAGGCCGAAGCACAACACAGGTCACTTTTCAACCTGTACAGTTTAACCGGAAGATCTAATCTTTCTGACAAAACTGCCTGGTTTAAATGTCCTCACCTGTAAACACATGATAATAAACACCACTGTCATTGACTCGCAAAGCGCACGTACGGCTGCTTCCGCCTTTGTGCCACGACTCCGGGAGGCCAGTTCCGGAGGGGCACCAGCAAGCAGGGTTAGAGGACAGGGCTGGGCATCCCTCGGCCCCCAAAGGGGGTGGGGGGGTTGATGGGCTGGAGGACAGGGCTGGGCGTCCCTCGGCCCCCGGGGGGCCCACCGAGGCCTCTTCGAGGCACAGGTCCTAGAGCCCAGAGCTGGGGGCCTGGAGTGTTTAAAGGCAAGGCTGGATTTCATCTAACTTTAAAACTCTCAAAGGCAGACACTGGCTTTAATGCACAGTCCCTGAGCTGCCAAAAGCCAGGACGCCGGAGAGGGGAGAGGGCAGCGCCTTTGGGACCGTCACCGTGAGGCCAGGGCTGCAGAGAAGCGGGACTGAAAGGGCTGAACCCCGGCAGGTACGGCCGTCCGAGGGCCAGCTGCGCTCCACCGGCGCCGGGGAGAGGCTCGAGGCTGGGGGCGTCCCTGCGGGCAGCTTAGGGGCAGAACCACGCAGGGCCTCGCCGGCCCACCTCCGAGATCCGGGGCTTCGCCAGCCCCCAGGCCGGGCGCACCCTAGCGCTGCCGGGCATTCACACGCCAGGGCAGGAGCCCACCTCCGGGGCGAGGATGAAAGAGACCGCCCTCTTGTGAGCAACCACTTCCCGCCATCCCCCCCAGACACGTGGCCGGCCTTCCGGGGGCTGCCCCTCATAAACATGGCCGCCGCCCCGCTTAAACGGGGCCGCCACGAGGGTGCCCCTCACAAATATGGCCTCCGCCCCGCCCATTACGCCCAGCGCCGACTTTGTTGGGTCACATGCCGGAGGATGCCGGGCTGTGATTGGCCAAACTTCTGGTGCCGTCAGACGCCGGGCGCGGGCCGAGGGCCGCCGGGTCGCTGCTCCTTTGAGAAGCGTTAGGCCGGGACGCGGGGGTTCGGGCAGTGCTGGGGGCGGCAGCGCGCCGCTCACACTCATGAGGAGCCGGAAGGTGAGGCGCCGAGACCGCGCGGGAGCCGTGCCGATGAGGCTGGGGTTCCCGCCACCCATTGTCTGGGGAGTTGAGGAGGCCGCGGTATGCCCTGGGCCGGGGGCTGCCTCTGCTCGGGACTCCCTGCCCTCGCCCTCGGGTCTGAGGTCTGAGACCACGTCCGGGAGGGTTTCCACATCACGACCCTGGGTGGGGGGCGGGTTTGGGGTCACGCTTTTGGGTAGTGGGGGGGGCTCCCACATTACAGCCCTGCGGCTGAGGGAGTCCTGGGTCACGCTTCTAGGTAGGGGCTCCCACATTACGGCCCCGTAGGCGGGCGCGGGTCCTGGGGCATGCTTCTGGGTAGGGGGGCTCCCAGATTACGGCCCTGAGTGGGGGGGCAGGTCCTGGGTCAGCCTTCTGGGTAGCAGGCTGCCAGATTACGGCCGGGGGGGGGGGGGGGGGTCCTGGGTCAAAGTTCTGGGTAGGGGGCTCCCAGATTACTGCCCGAGTTGGAGAGAGGGGTACTGGGTCGCTCTTCAGGGTAGGGGGCTGCCAGACCACATCCCAGGAAAGGGGGCCTCCCTGTCCAGAACTGGTCTGGACCCCTGAGTACTGCTGCCGCCACCCAAGCCCTCTGTTCTTCAGCATGTGACCTCAGCCTGGCCCCAGTCACTTCAAGTGTAGAGTGGGGTGGGAGGAGGCCACTGCAGAGGGGGAGAGGACTGACCCGGCACTGGTTCCTGGCACTCCGTACCTGGCGACGGACCGGGACACAGAGCACCCGGTGCCCAAGGAGCGGGCCCTTTTCCGGGCGGGGGGTGTGGGGGGGCTGTCTTACCAGCCTGGCCTCTCTTTTGATGGAATCTTTTGGGCCACATTTAAAGTTACTGATCTGGTTGGATGCACGCATGCCATTTTACTTTTGTTTTCTTTATGCACGTCTGTTATCTTTGTTCCTTGTGTAGATGGATGAAAATGAATGTTTTCTGGTGGGCATTTGTGTTTTCTTTCTAGCAGTTGCTCTAGGTTTCACCGTATGCATTGTAACTTAGTGGAATCGGCTTTGTGGTGTGTAAATGGGGTGACTGATCGGTCAGGGGCCCCCACATGTGGGGCGGCAGTGGCGTGAAAATTCACCTGAGGCCGAACCCAGGAGCTGGAAGGGCGAACCCAGGAGCTGGAAGGGCGCAGTGCAGGAGGGGCTGCTGGGAGGCAGTGGGCGGGGCTGCGGGAAAGCAGGAAGAAGCGGAGGTGTGACCACCAATGGGGTTCTCCCTTTTCGGGACCTGTGCCGGTTGTAAGTAGCCCATTGGCCAGTTGGGGCCTATGGCTATTTCCGGGGGCGGAGTCGCCTCGTGGGTCTGTTTTCAGACAGGTGGGCGCCGGCGCCCTTTCTGCACCCGGTTGCTCCAGCCTGTTTGCCTAAAAGCGGCCTCTACAAGCTCCAGATTTGTCGTGAGACCTAAAAATGTACCTTTATTCCCTTCACCCACTTTCTTGGTATGTGGGGATACCTGTTATATCTATTAGCGTTAGAAACCCAACGACCTGTTCTGATCGTTTCTCCATGTGTGGTCCTCTCGTTGCCCCAACAGTCCTGCTCCCACCCCCGTCCTTTGTGCTGTAACTGGCAAATAAGTCACATTCCTTTTTTTTTTTTTTTAATGTTTTTATTTCTTTTTGAGACAGAGAAAGACAGAGCGTGAGCAGGGGAGGGGCAGAGAGAGAGGGAGACACAGAATCTGAAGCAGGCTCCGGGCTCGGAGCTGTCGGCACAGAGGCCGACGCGGGGCTCGAACTCACGGAGTGTGAGATCATGACCTGTGCTGAAGTCGGAGGCTTAACCGACTGAGCCACCCAGGCACCCCAAAGCACATTCCTGTCTACGTTGTATAATCTTATTTCTACAACCGCTTATAAATCACCAAGAAAGGAGGCACCCCTGCATGTACGCTGTCGGTAAGCATCGACAAAAAGGGCGCCCTCTTTCTGTGAACTTGAATTCCCGTCCGGGGCCGCTTGCCGTCAGCCTGCAGAGCTCCCCCCCCCGTACCTCTGGCAAGTAACACGGGCAGCATTCTTTCCACTTATCCGGAAGTGTCTCTTTTGCTTTGATCGCTTTGCTAGATACAGGGTTCTCGGTTGGCACATTTCTTCTTGAAGAACTTTGACTATGTTTGACTATATCCATTGCCCCTGCTCAGTTAGCGGTGTGTTTGTTTATCGGGCTCCCCTGGTGAGTGTTTCCTCTGCCACTTTCAAGAGTTCTCTGGTCTTAGGCTTTCAGCCTTTAAGCGGCGCCGTCTGTTTACACAGCTCTTTCCATTTCTCTTATTGGGAGTTTAGTTCCTGGACATTCCTGTGTGTGAAGGTGGTTGGTTTTTTTCTGTTTTTGTTTTTTTTCAATAACTGGGAAGTTTCAGCCATTATTTCTCTATGTATCTTTTCTCTCCTTCCCTCCCCTTCCTGGCACTCCCATTACACATATGTTGGTGCCCTTGATTGAGTCCCATGTTTCTTGAAGACTCTTCATTTTTCTTCATTCTTTTTTCTCTCTCGTTTGACTTGCATGACCTTGGGTTTGCTTATTATTTCTTCTGCCAGTTCCCTCCAGTGAAGAGTTTATTTCAGTTCTTGTACTTTTTCACTACAGAATTTCCTTTTGGTTCCTTTTCATAATTTCTTTTTATCGTCATCATTCTGTATTGGATGCAACATTGTCGTCAAATTTTTTATTCCTTAACTGTGGTTCCTTTTAGCCTTTGGACATGTTCATCATGGCCACTTTGAAGGCTTTTTCTGGTAAACTCCACCCCAGGCACCATCACAGGTTCTTGGAACATTGCCAGCTCTTGTTCCGCTGTAGACATCTGCCTTCCTCTCGCACGCGCCATCATTTCTTGTTGAACCTGGACATAGTAGATAGTGCAGCAGTTCTGGGTACCTGTCTCCCACCCCCACGGACTATTGTTTATAGGCTTTTTATTTGGTGACTGGGTAGATTTCTTCTATGGGAGTCTTTTCCCCCTCTCACCTGGGCAGCTGGGACGTGCCCCTGCCTGCCGGGCAGCCCGCATTCTCCCTGGGGTGGCTCTCATCCTCTCCTCCCCTGACCACACCTAGCTGTTAAGCTCCCAGTAAATGCCTGTTGATTGCTCAATTGTTTTCAGCAATAGCCTGGGGCATAAATTGCTCTGCCGATAATCCAGTCTAATTGTGGCTTCTTTGAAGGCCTAGTTTCTGGGGTCATCGTTGGATGTTTGTGCTGACCCCAGGAGGGCTCTTCCAGCTGCATTATTCCCTGGTTGTCACCTGCAGACTATCTGACCTAAAGTTTATCTTGATGTCTCTTTCTAACTGCCTTTCTCCACAACCTCTAGTGTTCTGGAGAGCCCCTTTACGCATGAACTTTATCCACACTCCTTGCAAAAGAAGTCAGTTCTGTAGGGAAGAGATTAAGAATTCTGATTAGGAACTCTTTTAAGTCTGTCCCTCCCCGGGCAAAATGTCTGCGTCAGTGCCTTCACTGATGTGACACCTCTGCCCCTGAGCTCTTGGAGGAAGGCTTGCCTCTCCTGGCCGGGACCCGCCTCGCGCCTGGGAGCCCAGCGTCCTGGTGGTGGCGGTCTGGTGGCAGTCTGGAGTCCATACACCACTGAATTTTGTGGGTGGTCTTGAATAACATTCTTTTACCCTTTGCATGCCATAGGACCATTTCCAGAAGTCTTAAATGGTTTTCATACTTCTTGCCAGTTCTGTGGGGGTCAGCGGGGTTCCTTGTGCTGACCCGTTGGAAGTCAGTCTCGTCCTGCCCTTTTGGGAAACCACCGTGTTGCCTGTGACATCCCAGTTTTTAACCACTCACTTGGAAGGCAGAAGACCGACGGCGGGAAGCAAAGCGGCTGTCCAAGGCAGAAGAAACTGCCGGATCCCGTGTGGGAGCTGGCGCCTGGGGGGTGGCTCCACCCGCGACGAACCCGAAGCCAGCGCGATGCCATGCCGGATGTGACGGCAGCTCCCGAGCATTGGCCTATGCCCGCCAAGAGAGCCTCTGCAGGGGGCCCGGAAGTGAAGGTTAAGGAGCCCGCCTGGGGAGCCTGGAGCCCCCACCTCAGAGGTGAAGCTGGAAGGCATCGGGAAGCACGCGGCTGCGCAGAAGGGCCCGAGCGCTTCGGCGGCACGGGGCCAGGACTGCTGCTCTCCGGTTCCGTCCTGGGGAGCGGGCGGCTCCTGGAGCTCATGTCGGGGAGAGCCGTGCATGATGAAGCAGGGTGAGGAGGACTTTGAGGCCACGCATCCCTGTGTAAGCTCACACAGGCCCCTCACCGGAGCCGCCATCCTCTTAAAGAGGAGGCTGCTCGGGCCCCAAGCACAGCACGTGCTAGCTACATCAGCACTCGGTGATAGCGGCAGCCATCCTCAAGGCCAGTCGTGTCTCTCAACCAGCACCGAGCACAGTCACAAGGGGGAGTGTCGGGAGCAGGACTCGTAGGGGAAGAGAGGACAGTTGGTGGCCTGGGACTAAGGCGGCCGTTCCCTCCTGGGAGGTAGGAGGACTTCAGGGGTCATCTGGGCAGGGCAGGGAGGACGGGCGTGCTGGAACCGCTGCAGACTCCCCCACAAGTGGCTGTGAGCCCAGACCCTGCTGCACCCACCCGGCAGGCCCTTCACCTGGCCTGGAGCTCCGTGTCCCCGCTGTGCGCACAGGCCACGGCCTTTCCTTTTCCCTCCATCCTGAATGCCACATGGGACAATCCAGTATCTCACGGCCTGGGTGAGCCGCCACCTCCAGGGGCCTCTGGAGACCTCCGGGGCTGCAGATGGGGATGGGTGGGACGCCATTGCAGATTTCTAAACTAGCGGTCTCCTTTTTGATTGGTTTCCTCTTCCTTCCCCCGGCCCCTCGGCCCCCAGCCCCTGCCCTTCCACCTGCATGCCGGCCCACCCTTGCTCACCACGTGCACTTGGTATCCATTCCAGAACAGAATAAGGAATTAGTGGAAAAATGGGTGAGGGATGCCTGTGTGGCTCAGTCGGTTAAGCGAACAACTCTTGATTTCAGCTCAGGTCATGACCTCACGGTTTGTGAGTTCAAGCCCCACATCGGGTTCTGTGCTGATGGCTCAGAGTCTGCTTGGGATTTTCTGTCTTCCCTCTGCCTCTCCTCCGTGTGTGCACACCGCTCTCAAAAATAAATATTTATTTAAAAAGAGAAAAAGCGTGGAATTCAGATAAATCTGTAGTTTAGTGAACAGGGGTGAGCCAGTGCTAACTTTTCCATTTTGCCAGACGTACCGTGGGTTATAAGTTTTACTTTTTCGTTAATTCTTTTCTTGCATTAGAAGACTCTTGCATTCGGAGTAAACTGGCGGCAGACCATGTTAAGATTAGTCCAAAGTCAACTGCTTTAAACCAGTAGAACTGGGACTGTTTCCACCTGTAATTTGAGTGAGGGAGCGATGGGGGTGGGGATGCCTTTTTGTTTTTTCATATTACCTTTTATCAGGAACTCAGATACCATGTAAAAGTTCAAGAACCTTCTGAGAAGCCTGCTTCTAAACGTTTGCAGCTAGCTTAGTATCTGTTAACCTACAAATGGAGGTATAAGGTGACGGGGACAGACTGTCCCCAAGCTTCTGAGGCCGTTGGAAAGAGTAGGTCTGCATCTTCAATCCAAGACAGTTTAGTTTGAATTTGCACAAGGCCACAGGGCACTTTCCAGAAAGGTGAAGAGGGGGGTGGGAAGGACTCAACAGGGTTTTCTTCGGTTAGGAAGTCGCTGTGTCCGGGCTCGCGTCTCACAAGAGCGTTTTCTGACGCCTTGGGTCCTGGTCTAGCTCACAGGTGAAGTGCGGTCTTCGGTGCGCCTGAGAGCCCGCCGTCGCTCAGCCAGGTTGGCCTCTGCTCGGGAAGCCAGCATCGCCACGTCTGCCAGGACGGTATGTCAGGTGAGTCTCGGTAACAGAGCTGCCGGATCTTGACCGGTGTGGCCATTTGTATGCGAAATGTTCGCCCTGAGATGGGTCGTGTTAGAAAAGTGTCGTGGTGCTTCTGTCCCAGAGGAGAGAACCGTGTAACTGCTTTCAGAGGAAGGTGTGCTCTCCAGCCCAGGGCTGTGCTTTTGGAGCGTTCGCCCGTCCACGGGCAGGGGTGTCTCAGAGTCCAACTCACCGTGCACCTTTGCTGGTCATTCCTTGCCACCTTTTGCGTGGTGTCGGCTGCCATGGCGCCACGCTTCTTTAGCCCTGACTGCTTCGGGAGAGAGGTTTGCCTCTGTCTGTGCCGAGCGATCCTAGCCCACGAAGTTGCTGTAAGCTCGACCTGCCTCGGGCCGCGCTCCGGGGTCTGGTTGGGACTTGGGTTTTACACCAACAACTAGCGTAGAGTTTCAGTGGCCTACACTGCTTTAAAGACTGCAGTCCATTTAGTAAATCCTGGCTGTGCACCTGCTCGGGGTCAAGAACGGCTTCCGTCCGAGCAGAGATGTGTGCGACCCGGAGTCCCGCGCTGTAACTACGATACGGTGGTTTGTGCTTCCGAAGGTGCCTCAGGAAGTAGAAGGCCCCGGTGGGTGTGTGTCTAGATTCTTCCCCAACCGCCAGTTTACATCGTGTCCCTCCGAGGGAGACAGTGACGTGACCCCATCGTGCAAGTTGTGGCAACGACGTCTCTTGCTTAAGGTGTGAGGAGGGCTCGCCCCCAGGACGGAGGCCTTCTGACTCGCCGTCCGCCTCATAATCCTACACGTGTCTGGTTCTCTCACACACTTTTCTCTCCACAGACTTCCTCATCACAGAAAGCCGCCGACAGGCGAACTTCCAAGAAGTTCAAGTATGACAAAGGTCATCTTGTGAAATCAGAATTACAGAAACGAGTCCCCAAGAGCGATAGTGCTGCTCTGCCCAAGATACCACCCGAGCGCCCCTGTGACAGTGACCCTCTGGGGTTTGCCGAAGAGCCCACGGCGCCTCCAGGAAGGGGAGCTGGTGCCCCGACAGAGCCGGCGGCCACGGGCGGCCCCCTCGGGCATGGCACCGCTGTGGGCGACGCTCGCCCCGCAGAGACTGAAGACGGCCCGTCCCCGCCGGCACACGGGCCCCTCACGGGAGAGGACCCCCACGGCAGCCGCACCGCACGGGGCGGGGCGGCACTGCAGACGGATGACAGCGTCTTTCTGGACGAGGACAGCAACCAGCCGATGCCGGTGGGCCGGTTCTTCGGGAACGTGGAGCTCATGCAGGTAAGACTGGCGCCTCCGTGGCTGCCCCCGCGCGGGGCGCGCACTTGGCCGGCTCTCTGCTCTCCCTGCATGTGGCACTGCCTCGGGGACAGGCTCCGGTCCCCACGAGCGGACAGACCAGTCACTAAGTGGGCGCACCCCTTCCCCATCCTCAGCGGAAGATGGTTGCCAGGGCACAGCTGCTTCTGGGAGGCCTCCTTCCCGCTCGGCCCACGGGTGGGGGCGGGGGGCCTGGCGGTGACTCTGGGCCTCCCCGCACGGTCGCGGGTGGGGAGCGACTGCCCACACTTGTGGGGCGTCCTCTTCCGTTTAACCCTTGCGTCCCCCACATCAGCCGGTGGGGGACGAGTCCTCGCCCAAGAGCCGACAGGTGCGGTGGGCCGGCGGTGGCTGAGGGAGTGTTTCCTTCCCCCAAGGACCTTCCCCCGGCGTCTTCGTCTTGTCCTTCAATGAGCAGACGAGAATTCAGGAAGATGCATTTCAGAGCCAAAGACGATGAAGATGATGATGATGGTGCAGAAGTGTAGAGAATAAAACACGAATTTGACAGTCAGTAGTAGTCTGACAGTTGAGCAAGTTCTGGGATTCACACGACCTTATCTCCCAAGAAAATGTGTCCTTCACCACACGTTGAAGCTGACCCACGAACGCCCTAGTGCAGAACGCCAGATACCTGCAGCATGGACACGTGTGACCCAGAACGTTCTCTGAGATCGTGCGGTTTCTGATATCCGTGTGTGCGGACGATGGCTTGAGTCCCCTGAGGGGGCTGGGAGATCTTTCTAAAGAAAACTGCTCACTTAAGCTCTTTAGTTTTGATAATACATGCGTTTATTTTCCATTATCAAAATTTGATCATTCTCATGATTGAGTCAGTGTCAGTTCTTAAAGAACTCTCCTTCTATTTCTGTACATGAAGCTAATGTTTACCTTGGGAATTTTGCAAAACACATACGACTAAGAAATAAAATATATTTTGGAAGTATTTTTAAAGAGTCTCGTGTTCCAAAAACTCCATGCTTGTCTACAATATTTGAGAGTCAAGTGGGGAAAACGAATCCTTTCCCGCCTGTATTTGTTAAGGCTGGGTCAGCCTTCGTACCTGCTCCCTGGGTTGTGGGCAGAGGTGAGGCCCGAGAGTCGAGAGCTGAGGCTGTGCCCTTGAAGGGAGAGGGCCCCTCCGTGTAGACTGAGGGGTTCCTGAGACAGCGGCGCTCAGCACAGTCCTCGCCCCGTGCGGTGCGGTTACAGAGCGGGTGGGCAGGTGAGGAATACCCACGAGGGATCCCCACGACTGGCCGAGGGAGGCTGCCTGCGATTCAGGAAGACTGGGATTTTCTTGAGGAGCATCAGAGGCTGTTCTTCAGCTGCAGTCGTCCCCCTCGTCCGCGGGGTCGGAAGCAAATGTCCTCCCTGTGACGCAAGGTCAGAAGGTTGGAAGTAGCCCAACTCCGTGTCACCTGCCCGCATCATCGACCTCCTTCATCCCAGCACACGGGCATTTGTCATGAGTGCGGGACGGCACATTGTCGTGACCGCTCTGCTTTACTGTTGGTTCCTTCCTGTGCCCGATGCGAGGTTCAACTTTGTCACAGGTGCGCGTACAGGAGAGAACTTGGCACGTAGCCGGTTCGGGACCACCTCTGCTTCAGGCATCCACTGGGGGTCTTGGAAGGAACCCCCTGCCGATAAGCGGGGGTGGGGCGCTCCAGTAACAGGAGCTCAGTCCTGACAGCAGCTACATTTAACCGTATTACAATGTCCTGTGAGGCACGGAAGGATCTCACGTGAAAGATCATTCGGGGCAGGTAGGTCGCTGAGTTGCCCTATAAGCTTTTCGAGCCCCTCCAACACCCACCCGAGACACTGCCCAATGTGACTATTAGCAACTGTGACCACCGACTCTGGATAATTTTGTGGTTTATTGATCAACAAACTACTTAATAACTTGAAATTGTTGCTTATAAAGGCATTTTGACGGCAGCCAGGGAAAACAACTAACTAGTTGGGGTTACTGCAGAATTAACTAGTGATCACAGCACCTGAGTTAGTGGTGAACGACTGCGTCAGATGCCAGGAGTCTCTGGCCTACATACCGGCCTCTGGGAGAAGCATCGGCCTGACCTGCAGAAGAGCCTTGCTATCACGTTCCCACCAAAATGCAGAACGAAACCGAGCGTGCGCCTGGGGGCCCCACCCCTGCTCCCACCGCGTGGCCTCCTGGGGTGGCGAGCGGGCCAGAGACGGTTACTCCCAGGTGAGGGGTGCTGCAGGAAGCAAGCAGGTGTCCCCTGCAGAGACGGCACAGACCGCATGGAGCTGGGGAAACCGTGCTGTGCTCACGTGCTGCGGGACCAAGCGTTGGGCTGAGGCCCGTTGGGGAGACCTTAGCAGTACAAAAGGAATGCAGACTAAGCCTTCGGGACAAAATAAAGTTTCAGAAGGCATAGCGAAATACACGTTAGAATTACTTGTGACCTAGCAGGCCCTGTGACAGTGTGAATTTTTAGGATCCATCTCTACTTACTGGTCTTCACGAAGTGCTGCCCAAGTGGTTCGCTGAGCAGCAGAGGCGTTCCACGCTGTCTTAAACGCCCGCTGCACAGGGACCTCCCACGGGCCTCAGGCTGGACGATCCCCACAACTGCTAGGACTCAGGAAAGGATATGCTCCCAGTCCCCGTTTATCGTGGGAAGGACGCTTGGGGCAAAGTGCAGAGGCCTCGAGCTGGTGGTGGAGACCTGGCTTCCCTCTCCAGCCAGATGAGGGGCAGTGCATGTGAGGGCTGCTGACCCGGGAAGCTCACCCAGACGTTAGGGCCGCCCAGGGTCTTGTTGGGGTCACACGAGCTTGGAATGCCCACCCAAGGACCTCGGACTTGGACGCCAGCCCGGCCCAGGTCACTGGGTGGTGACAGACACCCCCAGGGCGGGGTGTTCCTGGAGCCTCAGGCAGGCTGGAGACCGGCCTGTCCTGGCAATGGGCACTCGGGGCCCCTTCCTAAATTGCTTCAAGGGCTTCCTAGAGTGTTTGGGGTTGAAATGCCCCCTTTCCAGGCCTCGCCTCACCAGAGCCCTTGTGCCTTGCTCACACTGGTCCAAGGGCCTCCACTGCGGACCCTTCACCTCGTCCCCCCCCCCCCCCCCCCCCCCCCCGCCGCCCTGGCTCTGCACGCCGACTCCCTCCCTGGGCCTCCCTGCCCTCGCTCTCCAGCCAGCTCCCTCTGCCCCTCAGCTGCCATCAGAGGCTGACTGCCAGCCGCCTCCCTCCCTCCTGCAGGCCCTGGGTCTGGAGGTCCTCCCTCTGCAGCCTTGCTGACCAAAAAGCCGGCCCACAGCAAGTGACGGGCCTGCCGGTACGAGGAACCTCCTGCCCGGACCACCCAGCATTCCTGCACCCACAGATCACCAGACTCAACACTCCCAGCCGCTACGTTTTAACTCCCTTCTTTTGTTGAAAATGGACAGCCCATGACCCCGTTTTTGCAAAGAGGTCGTGCTGTGCTGGGCTGGAGAAGGAGGGTCCACCGGGACAGCAGGGCGCGCTTCCCACGGGCCCTGACTCCCCGACGGTCTGGGCTTCCCCGTCCAGCCAGGTAAACACCACGTGCTGAGGTGGCACTCGTACGGTTCCACACAGGATTGACTCACTCTGAGATCTTGATTTCCGAAAATGGAATAATGATTTTGGCTCAGGTCACCATCTCACAGCTCGTGAGTGCAGGCCTTCAATCGGGCTCTGTGCTGACAGCACAGAGCCTGCCTGGGATTCTCTGTGTGCCTTTCACTCTCTCTCTGCCTCTCCCCTGCTCACGCTTGCTTGCTCATTCTCTCAGAAATAAATTAAAACCTTTGAAAAAAAAATCACTAACCCCTATTTTTATCCTCATTTTCATCATTCCCAGTGAGTGCAAACTTTTTTGATAAGTCTTTTTCTGAAAAATCTTTATTGCTTTTTATGATTATACAATAAATGTAAAAATTCAAATATTAAAATCTGTGATTTTAAAAAATGAATGTTTAAAGGATCATGAAATAAGTGATCATTTCAAAAACTTCAAGTATTATAAAGTACATGATTTAGAAAATTGGCTCTTTAAAATCCAGTACCCCCCCCACCCTGTCCCCCAGGACTACTGCTGTCCTCACGGTGTGTTTCCTGACCATCTTGTACGCGCTAACACGTGCGTGTGACATACACTCACGGGCTTTTATAAAACCAACAGATTGTCCTCTGCATGGTCAAGCCACCGGATGCTTTGTGCACTCGACAGCTTCCCTTTCCCGTATGAAACACACAGAGCTGCCACGTGGCTGTGCCTTATGTCCACGTGGAAGACGAACCCAGAAATTAATGGCCTCTGACAGCTTCTGAGCTACAAAGCCAGCGGTTTCCCGCGGTTCAGCACGATACCACAAGCAGGACTCACCTGTGGACAGGCATTCGGAGGGTTTCCCGCTTTCTGCCATCATAAACCATACAGCAGCGCGTGTCCCTGCGCATTCTTTACAAACATTTCACCCTGAATGGGATGCCACTCTTTGGAGCATCCGGAAAAGTCCAGCAGATATAGCCTCACATCCGCCCGGGAGCAGAGACCCAGCAGAGAGCTGACACAGAATGCCCGTGCCTCGGACCAGCGCGGCCACGTCGGGCCTGACGCTGCGTCTCTGCGGGGGCCGCCCAGCAGGGACGGAAGGGCTCCTGAGCCAACCGCGCGCCCCAGGGCACGGCTAGCCTGTCCGCTGGCACTCGGGCCGTCGGAGGTGCGAACACAGATTCGGAAGTGTAGCGAGGTCAGAACTTGTAGGAGGGCTCTGTGAAGTTTTTCCAGAAACCACTGCAGCGGCAAAAGTATAGTAACAGTGCCCAACGGGAGGACGTGCCCGCCGGGGGAGGAGGCGCCACGCGTGGCCCATCACTGGCACTTGCGGGCCGGCTGCCGTCTCTTCGGCTTCGTCTGGAGTCTGTAGATCCTGCGTGGGTCACAGCTGAGCCCGTGGCTGGTTTTCTTATGGCAGGCGATGTGGACCAGCTTCAGGTTGTGTGCAGTGAAAAGCAGGCTGTAGAAGTACTCCCAGGACACCTCCCTGCCGGCCCGCTCCGCAACGGCGGCCTCCAGCGTGGGGATGACAGTGCGCCTCTTTTCTATTCTGCAGGGCAAGGCGAGACAGGGTCACGGTTGCTGCCGGCGTCCCACGGCCCCTACCGAGTAGCCTGCTATGGCAGCAGGGGGACACGTTGGAGGGCTTCACCCGGTCATTGTGGCCCAAATGTGAGCTGACGTTTGGGGGCGTACAGGAGGACACGTGGCCAGAGGTTCAGGTTTCAAAAGGAGCCGCACTTGGAAACACGCCCGAGGAGCGGCGGGGCAGTGACCCCTCCTCTGGCCGCGGCTGTCAGCAGGGGCAGCACTGGGGGGACGGTCCTCACCGCATGCGGCCCCAGGGCCAGCAGCTTGAATGTCTCACGGAGGAGGGCTGGCGGTGCGTGTTTGTAAGTACTGAGAAGTACACAGGGAAAGGGGGTGGAGCCCTATGCCACCCGTCCCCACCGACACCCGTCTGTGGTGACAAAGGAGCACCTCCCCAGCTGAACCGCAGAAGTAAAGCTGAGCCCCTGTCCTCCCTGGGGAGAGTCTTCAGGGCCTGACGTCTGTCTTCCCAGCCGTGACCTTGTGCTTGTGTGTGTGTCCACTGGAGACAATCGCGATACTGCTTTGTGTAAACCTGTTCTGCTTACACGCCATTCAAAGCCCGCGTACTGACAGGTAAAGCTTGCGAACTGAGCTTATAACACGAGGAATAGAAACGAGGCCGGGAGGGCCGCTGCAGCATGCTGGGCCCACCTGTCCCTCCAACACGGAGAAACACTGAAGAAAAGGGAAAAAAGGTACAAAGCTGAGCAGGTGAGGGCTCCCCACTGCCAGGAACTCAAGTCCACACTTGATCCGCAGGGGCGAGCCACCCTCCTGCAGCCCACTGGGGCTCTGGTCCCGACAGAGGCCCAAGGGGAGGGCCAGGGAGATGGGACCCAGACCCCAGTCCAGCCATTAAAGCGGAAGGGAAGCGGAAGGGAAGCGGCAGGGGCGCCCGGGGCTCCGGGAGGGAGGAGAAGCCACCCTACCCTCTACCTACTGCTGCCTGCCCAGCCCCAGAACAGGGGGGCATCTGCTGACCCCGACCGCTCCTGTGGCTGCGCGACGCTGGAGGGCTGGCTGGGGGCGGCCTTGCTCCCCATGGCGCCTTTCACCCTCAAGGAGGCCAGGCCAGGGCCCTCCCCACTGACGCCAGCGCTCAAAGAGAAGGAGCCCCAGCGCGCAAGCACGTATCAGGCGTCCGCTGGCGTCCTGTGTGCTGGAGCCACATGGCCGAGCCTCGGTCAGCAGCGGGAGGGGTGAGGACAGCACACAAGGTAGAGGCCCCAGGAGGCATGATTCGGGCGCACCAACAGCGTGACCATTTCCACAGTCACCAGGAAACCCAGGACCCTCGGCTCACCGTTCACACAGACCCACAGTCCGACTGCACCTGCCACAGGGGACGGGACCCAAGCCAGAAATTAATACTCTGCTGTTTCAGAGCCACGGGAAGCCCTGGCTTTCCGTGAGTGTCCGGCAGAAACAAATGCAAAACCACCCTGTGGGGACACGACAAGCCAGTGCACAGAAAACACAGTCCCCACCGAGGGCGGACTCTGAATCCAGACGCACAGATGTCACAAGGAGCACGCCGCAAAGGGCGAGGACCCCGGCGGAGGACCTGGGCTAGAGCACTCTGAAACAGACCGCTGAGAGGCCTCGGAGGGCTCCCCAACACCACCCCCACAGCACAAGGGAGACAGGATGAGAAGGTCCAACGTGCGGCCAGCGGCAGCTCCAGAGAAGCCGGACAGAGAGAAGCCGAGAAGGGGTAACTAAAAAATACTCAGGTGTTTTCCAAAACGAAAGAGAAACTTGTCTTCGGAACAAAGACAAGCCCCGGTCAGAATTTAAGGATCTAAACCCACACACACGCCATGCTCAAAGAGAAAGGGAAAACCTGAAATGTCCGCAGAAACGGCAGAGAACAGGCTGTGGGCAGAATTCTCCCGAGCAGACGCCGGGAGAGTGTGAGCACGTCTTCAAAGTTCTGAAGGTGGGACACCCACCGCCCAGAATTCAGTATCGCTAAATGACCACGCAGGAGTAGAGGCCAGAGGGACATTTTCCAAGACCAAAGAACATTTAGTGCCCACAGGACCCTCCTGGGAGAAACGAGCCTGAAATAGGACAGAAAACCGGAAGTCAGACGCGTGCAGAGAAGCGGGCCGATTTGCCGGAAAACAGAAGTACTGTATTGAGACAGAGAAAATGCACCTGAAACCAGGGTGTCAGGCAACCCTGCTCCGGCCTCTGCTGCTTCGTCTGCACTCTGCTCCAGGCTGGCCTGCTCCGCCCCTTGAGTGCTGGGACCGCCCCCAGATCGATGTCCCCACGCCCCAGCGGGTCACGGAAAGTAGCCGACAGATGACCTGGAGAACCCGGCAATCGTCTCTGGGTGCTCCGTGCACATCGAAGGGGTGAGACCCAGCACCCTGCCTAGAGGGGAGCGCAGCTCCTCAGCTCGGGCACCAGGACAGCCTCCTCACCTGAACGTGCACCCCAATCCCCAGCACCCGGGTAACGGTGCGCGGAGCCCGAGAATCTGCATTCCTGACCAGTCCCCACATGCTGAGGACGCTGCCAGTCCACGGGCCACACCCACATGGCCACGCAGGTCGGTCCCGCGTGCGCGCTCAGCCCAGGGGGCTCTGTAATAGCGGAAGGTGGAGGGCCAGAAGCGCCTACCGGGATGGAAACGGATATTCAAATGATACTCTCTTGAAAGAGCGAGGCACTCTGCACCTGGTGAAGTGAGTGCACGAAACCCACAAACGCATCCCCGCGAGCACGACATAGGACGGAAAAGCCCGGTGTAGAGTCACCACATGTGATACCACTTATGTCCATTTTCAAATCATACCTACAGGGTAAAGGTCTACGTAAACAGGCATCACAGGGACGCTCGCAATTGGCAGCAGAGCGGTTCCCCGGCGAGGACAGGGGTGCATCCAGGAGGGGTGGAAAGTGAGCCTCAGCTGTCCCTGTGATCTCCTACACATGTGCAAAGCCACCTGTCCCCAAAGTGACAGAGCCACTTGAAGGGCACTGGAAGACCTCTGTCTTCACAAAGCAGAGACAAGGACATCATTATGTTCCAGAAAAGAGTCTGTGAAGATAACACAATTTTACTTGTGCGCCTTTTTGAGAAAGAGCTCGTCCACGTGGAAGAACACTGCTGCCGGCCTCCACGCACCCCAGTGAAAGCAGGAAATGCCCCGCGCACAGTAACCACCCAGAGCCCCCGCTCTGAGCACCTCCTGCTTGGTTGGGGCAGGACACCCCCAGAGTGCGATGCGGTGAGAGCCACCCACTGGGCCCCACAGGTGGAGCCGGACGTGACCGAGGGGCCACGTACCAGGTTGCACGCACGTGGACAAGGACCTGGACCAGCTCCTGTCGGAGGCCCCCACCGTGGAGGGCACCTAATCAGGCAGGTTAGGAGTGGGCACCTGCACCCATCCGCACGCACACCCAGGACACCTTTGGGTCCACAACCCACAAGCTCGGCACATGAAACACGAGGCAGCCGGCAGGCAGGCCACGGACGCCACGGCAGGGACAGGCCCCCGCAGGTGCCCCGTGGGTCTGTGAGCTCAGTTCTCAACAACAAGCACTCCTGACCTCTGCGGAACCCGTACTCACATGTGGTCCAGGTTCCACGTACTAAAGAGGATCCGGCTCTCCCTGTTACCGTAGGGGTTGATGGAGTGTTTGGATGCACAGCTGTCCACGTCAAAGGGACCCTAGGCAACAGAGAGCAAGCTCAGGTCCTCAAAGGGCCTTACCCCGGGTCTCAGGCAAGCGGGAGGAGCTGACTGACGAGCCCCCGGTAGGGGACTTAGTCCTGGTAAACGGTGTGCTGCTTGGGGCGATCAGGAACCCTGTCTTTGGAACGGCGCCCCCTTTCCCTCGTTACCCCCAGTAAGATACTTGTTAGGAATGCCGGATTCCCAACCGAGCGCCTGCTGGGTCCCACACCCGCCTCCAGGGCCTGCTCCGTACCCTCAGTGGCACTAGAAAAGCCACCAGTGGGGACAGGGCATTTTACTGGAAATGCATGGGGTCCAGGAGGCCGGGAAGGAAGCGTGGGCAGTGGAATAGCCCCTGCCCGTCCTTGCAAAGGTCGCCGGCCCCAAGCCTCCAGACTGTGACCCTGGTCCCCAGAGGTGGCAGCGCTTGTTGGGAAGCGGTATCTCTGTCATTTATCCGAGTGTCCGGGAGGAGGCCCAGGACACTGCTCCCAGCTGCTGCCACCACACCCCGCCAGGGAGTGGAGTCAGGCCACACTAACACCCGAGGGATCACATCTGGCCACCAGTCCTGAAATCTGAGCCGTCACCTAGATGGCTGCCCGGGAACACACCACGTTTCAGAAGCTCCGAAACCGTCCTCTCCTCTGCCCACCACCCTTCTCCCGAGGGGGCCAAGTGGCGCCCTCCGTCCCCAGTGCCCCGCATACTCCCTGCCACCGGCGGGTTCCCGGCCCGCGGCAGCAGCACCGCCCGGGAAGCGGGCAGAAGACCTGTGAGGAGCAGCTGGGGGCCGGGAGGTGGGGGGTCTTTCCCGGCACCGTCCGGGGGTTCCAGGGCCACTGAAGCCAGAGAACCACGAGCTGAGCTGATGCCCGGAGGGCCGCCCCGGCCCCGGCCCCCGGCTCACCTGGCAGGAGAACCAGCCCTCGGGTGTGCAGAGCCGGCTGTCCGCCTCGGCTCCTCTGTCGAAGTAGCTGCTGTGGTACTGCTCCGCCCTGAGCTTCCGGCACATGAGGCCAACAATCCGGACGTACTCCTCCTGAGCCTCCGCGCCCACCGTGGAGGCAGAAGCGCTCACCTTGAAGACGCCAAGGGACATCGCTGAAGGCTGGCGCGGTCGGGGGACTCCGAGTCCACTCGGTGCCATGGCCCTCGGGGGACCCTGCCGCCTGGAGTCCCAGTGCGCTGAGTTCACACGGTCCCTGGCCGGCCAAGCCCGGCCAGCTTCTCTGGGCCCGTGACGTGCAGCCGGGGTCAGGGTCGGCCACGTAACAGACTCAAGTCCTGGCCCCGTCTCCCTGGCGCTCGCCGCTGCCACGTGGGAAGAAACTCGAGAGGAGGCGGGCAGGCGAGGAACGTCACCCGCCCGCCACCCACGCTGCCCACTCAAGCTGGAGGGAGGCTCACAACAATGCAGCCAAATGCTGAGCACCCGGGGGGAGGCAGAGAAAGACCCCCCTCCTCCCCACGGGGCTCCTGGTCGAGTGCGAGCAACAGGACGGCAGACACATTAACAGGGCACAGAGGGCCCGGCAGGGTCTGTGTGGTGCCGAGGGGGTCACAGCCTGAGAGACAGGCCGGGGCGGCCAGGGCAGGAAGCACGCTCTCGGCAGCAGCAGGGGGCAGGCAAGGGTGGCCAGGGTGGAGCGGAGGTGGGAGGACAGAGAAGGTGGGGGAGCCGGGCCGGACCACAGGGGCCTCCACACTGCGGTCCTGAGCTTTCCTTCTCGGTGGAGCACGGGCCGTGCATCGTCCTGCACCATAGACTCTGCGATCTACGGTCCAAGAAACGCGGGCAGGCGTGGAGGGAGAGGGGGAGGGAGCGGGGCAGGAAGAACATCTGCAAAGTCAGGGGGCAAGACGGCCTCGGGACTGCCTTCCAAGCACATGAGCACAGGGGCAGCCCCCCCCCCAACACGCCTCTGCAGGGAGCACCCAATCTCACCCCTGCGTGGAGGGCCCGGCGCAGGGGTCACGGGATCTTGGCCTGGACTCCCGTCCACTCTGAGGAGCTGACCTCTTCCATGTTTCATCCTTACAGAGGTCAGCGCCTGGGGAACGCACCCCACCTCTGTCCCATCGTACGAGGTCGGAAGGCAGCTGCACAGACCCCCACCCTCACGGCAAAAGGCGAGTGCCACGGGACCAAATTTTCCTCTGAGCGGGACGGGATACCGCTCCAGCTCTGCCCTCCGTGCCGCCAATCTGTCCGTGGGCTCTGCTTCTTCGCTGAGGGGGGCAGCAGGACAGAGGCCACATCGGGCACAGATTTCTCTGGGGACGGACAGCCACGTCCAGCGGGAGCACCGAAGCTTTAAATCTCCATCTGTGTTCGCTTCTTGGATCTCCCAGCGGGGAGGAAGGATGTCATCTCCTTCCTGGGCCCGTGGAGTCAGAGCTCACACCCAGAACGGCTCGGAGCACCCCAAAAGCAGATGCAGCTTGGCCCTTCCCAGTTCTCGGAGGTCAGGCCCCCCACCCAGGGCCACAGCCTGGAGACAGAAGTGTCCTCGTGGGGAAAGAGGCCAGGACCCACCCACGTGGGCGTCCGTCACAGCCAGTGCTGGATGAAGACAAGTTCACGTCAAAATCCAACCACCTGACGGGTGATGACGTTCACAGGTCGGTTCTATTCAAAACCCACACTGAGACTCCAGAGCAAAAATAAAGGGGGCCAAGGTCCCAGGTGGGGCCCCAACAACCCCACAGGGCGCCAGCTGAGGGCGCCAGCTCAGGCCAGCTCAGGGCAGAGTGCGGGGACCGGCCGCTAGCTGCACCCCAGGGACACCGCGAGCTGGGCCCCGGCGGGGCCGTCCGCCTGCAGAGGCGCGTAGCTCCGGGCACCGTCTCCACGCCTCGCCTCGCCCCCGTGCCCGCCACCGCACACCCACCTCTCTCAGGTAGCTCCGGATACGGCTCTCGCAGCTGTACCTCAGGTAGCCAGACTTATTCTTGAATCGAGACTCCAGACCTGCCAGGAGCAAGAGAAGATGAGACCCACCCCCTGGAGTCCACGGCCATCCTCTCCCGGGCGGCAGGGCTGCGAGCGCCACCCGCCTCGTCTGAGAAACGTGATCGTGTCCCGTTCGTGGGCTCCTGCCCTCTGCCTGGAGAGGGTTCTCTGGCCCACCTGCATCGTGGGCATCTAGACACCACAGAGGGGCTTCGGCTCCAGGCACCCGAACCCCCTCTCCTGCAGTCCAAGGGCGGCTCCGGCGGGCCTGAAGGCCGCACCCCGAGGTGGACACGCCCAAGTGTCCACTACGGCCGGGTGACAGACAAGCAAAACGCGGTCCGGCCACACCACAGAACGAGATCCAGCCTGAAGGAGGGAGATCCTGCAGCACGCGTGCACCCGAGGGCACGGTGTCTCGTGGAGCAGGCCAGGCTCAGGAGGCCGAGTCCCGTGTGATCCCCCGGGGGAGGCCCCAAGGGGAGTCAGATCCAGACCGGGTGGAGGGTGGGGGCTGGGAGGGGACACAGGGACGGCTGCCGTTGAGGAACGTGAGAAGGTTCTGGAGACGGATGCTGGTGGTGGCTGCACGCCACAGAGAACGTGCTCGACCCTAGACCGTACGCTTAGAATGATTCAGACGGAACACGTTACGTCACGTACGCTCTCCCACAGCTGACGGAGGAGTAAGGAGGCCAGTCCCAGGGCCTCTAGCACACAGAAGCCAGGCAGGCCCCCCACCCAGGGACTGCGGTGGGACCTGGTGTCCCCTGCGTGGCCAGCTCCCAGCAAGCCCCACCCCTGCTCCGGGCCCCGGAGTACCTTCGAACCACGGCGGGTCCTCGGCCCTGGTCTCGGCCTCGGTGTTCTCGCTGACGGTGTGCAGGAGGTCGGCCAGCAGCTTCTGCCGCAGCGGGGCCTGCTCCCCGGAGAGCAGCTGCCGGGCAGCCTGGATGAGCCCCGCCTGCGGCTTGTGGAACGCGTGGAGGAAGTGATGGATGTCACTCACATCTGCCACCAGAAGAGTCACAGACAGAAAAGCCGGCGGTCCTTTGAGCGCTGCGGTGAGGAAGGGGTCTCCGCACGCCCAGCATCACCACGCTTCTGGACCTGCCAGACCTCAGGGGCGTCCGGGGCCCCGGGCCTGCCCGGATGCCAGCTAGCCCTTCCCCTGGGCCTGGCCGCCCACCCCTCAGCGTGGGGAGGGGCCGGATGCGGAGGCACGACAGCCGGTGGGTCGCTGCCCTTCTCTTCCCCAAACGAAACCTCCCACGTCTCTGGGCCTCCTTCCGGACCTCCCTCCTGGAGCCTCCCACACCCACCTGACTGCAGTCCAGCCAGCGCTTAGAACCCAGTGGAACCACGGTCTACCGCGACCCTTCGTGACACCTCGGCCAACAGAAGCGGCAACCCACAGAAAGAACAATGCTCCCACGGCCCAGCGGGTCGTTCCGGGGATGAGAGGCTGTTCAGTGCTCGAAAATCAACCAGTATAAACCCACCCTTCATGGGCTAAAGAAAAAGAGTCACATGATCATATCCACTGACGAGAAAGGCAGGAGGGAAACGCTTCCGGGCCCAGGGCTTGGTGACAAGTTTCCAGTCTTCACGTGCAGAGCATGAGCACAAAAGGAAAGCACGGGCAATGTGGGCTTCATCGAAATGGAAAACTTGTTCTGTGAAAGAGCCTGTTCTGGGGACGTAAAGACAAGCTACGGAGCAGGAGGAAATCCCTAGAAGCCACACGTCTACCAAGACTCATATCCAGTACGTATTCTGAGAAAAACCCGAAACTCAACAGTTAAAACTCCAATTAGAAAATGGACAAAATACAAACGGACAAAGACACGCCTTCTGGGCGAGGACGGGTGGACAGCCCACTAGCCCAGGGAAAGATGGTCAACCGCACTACCAACAGGAACGCAAAGCTGTCCACACGGAGACACCTTGCACGCCCATCAGAATAGCTAAAATAGAAGAGTGGCGAAGCCAGAAGTGGGGGAGGCTGCCGAGGCCGTGGGACAGGTGTTCCCACTCCGGAAAACAGCCCGTTTCTTTAAAAACAACAACAACAATGTGGGGCGCCCTGGGGGGCTCAGTCGGTGAAGTGTCCAACTCTTGATTACGGCTCAGGTCATGATCTCACGGTTCATGGGGTCGAGCCTCACGTCGGGCTCTGCACTGGCAGTGTGGAACTTGCTTGGGATTCTCACACTTCCCTGCTCTCTGCATCCCCTACTTGTGCTCTTACTTTCTCTCTCTCTCTCAAAATAAATAAATAAGCTTAAAAAAAATATTGAGATGCGATCCCAATCCCTCACGATTCACACACTTGAACAAGTCCGTGTTTCTTAGTCTGTTCACTTCGCTACCACGAAATGGGAAAGAAAAGGAAAAGCCAGGCAGGCTCTCAGCCCTGTCCTGCCCAGTCCCCACCTCCTGCAAGGGGCCGTCCCAGGAGGCATCACAGTGACTCTGCTTTCTGGCTGCCTCCTCGAGAAGGACAAGGCCCCAAAGAGATAGAGCGCTTGCAACCTTGGAGCAGACACTAGATGTGACTGCTAACAGCGGAGTCCCAACCGCAGGGCAAAGCCACACGTACCCCACTCTAGGGCCCCTTTCTGTCCCTTCGGCCGAAGAGGCAGATATCTCTGTCTTCAGGGCTCCCACTTCCTGGAGCACCAGAAGCATCTCCTGAAACGTAAGCCACTTTGCACAAGAGCCAGGAACGCACACTGGCTCTGCCCCTGGCCTACAGCTCCAATGTGCAACTTGTCATCGAGCTGGTTCTTAAATCCTGATGCCCCTAAAGAATCACGCCTGGAAGCGATGCCTCTGATGGGCCCCCAACGTGACAGCACATCAGCAAACACCAACAGAGCAGACAGAGCACAACCTGAGCCACCACCGCTCCCTTCGCACGGCCCGACGACACAGGATGGCGTCTCTCTCTGGCTCTGCCTTACCCACAAACCTGTGCAGGTCCCAACCCCCAGATCCCTCCCTTCTGCCCTCTGGAGTTACTAGGACACCCAGAACGAACATAAAATTCACACAACTTAGAAAAGACACCTAAAACACCCAACTGGACAACCGGGCTCCCGACTCGGGGCTCCCCCCTGGCGAGCTCAGAGCGAGAAGATTCTCCGTTTCCCTGGCTGGTCCCCCACAGCAGGCCCTCAGCACCTCCAAAGCCGGGCCGGCTTCCCCGCCACTCTCCCACGTCCCCACCACTTACAGCCTTGCCAGGTCTGGCCTGAGGTGAGAAGCACGAGTTCCGAGTTGTCAGGGACACTCGAGAAGTAGTCTCCGGTGAGCTCGGTGCCGTCTTCGTAGAGGCACAGGCGGGAGCCGGTGACGGGGAGCTGCGGAGAGGGAGGGTAGGGCAGGAAGCTAACGTCTTGGGTCTCAGGCAGGCCGCCTGGGAGCAGTAACCTGAGGCCCTTCCACCTGCGGTCCTCACAATCAGAAAAAAAACTGTTTTAAAGAATCGTGCCCGGGGTTACACGTCGTTCCAAAATATGACAAGTCACATAAAAACATATACCTAGCGGTGTCGACTCCACAGGATTCACCACACAGATCCTTTCAAAACGGGCTCCTTAAAGGCACTTAAAATCCAAGCCCGTTTCAGAAAATGATGCCTGACTGCTTCCACTAAGCCCATAAACACGCCCCCACCAATGAGGACACATCACCCGACTGGTATCAGGACACGCCCGCTCAGCACACTCTGTTTTCCCGGGCGATGATTAAAGCGAACATCTTCCTGAAAATGACTCATTGCCTCTGGCTGACGAAGTGTGAACGGCACACGGTCCGCTGGTTTCCTAACACTGCCCCTCCACGCTCGTCAGCTTTACGAGCGTTCACGGCAACTCCTGACGCTCCCGCCCCCACACGCACACACGCCCACAACCCGCGCTGTTCCAGGTCCAGGTCAAGACAACAAATACAGTGAGACTCCAGTGAGGATGAGGACTGCAATCCCTGCGACAACAGTGCTGGCCTGTGAACACAACTCCTTCATTTTACGGAAGGGGAAACTGAGGCCCAGAGAGGCCCACTGACTGTGCCCTGGAGCACACAGCAAGTTAGCAGATACGCACTAGAACCGGGAGTCCCAGAATCTCAGGCCAGAGCTGCCGTAATCTTCACGGTCAGAAGAGGGAGGTGTTGCGCCAGAACCCTCCAGAAACTCCCGCTGAAGGGCTGAGTGACTACAGGAAGAAGTTTGAGGAGGCGCCAGGTCCCATGGACCCCGGCCCGGGGCACCTGCAAGTGGAGGCCCGCGAACCCCGGCCCCGGACACCTGCAAGTGAAGGCACCCGAACCCCGGCCCCGGGCACCTGCAAGTGAAGGCACCCGAACCCCGGCCCCGGGCACCTGGAAGTGGAAGCACCCCTTCCGCAGCACCTCCTGGTAGCTCCTCCCCGCCACCCCAAACTTCTTCGTCCTGTGCAGAGCCCGCAGCTTGAACGTCTTGGGCTTCCGGAACACCGTAAACATCCTCAGGACCTCCGGCCCCGCCGGCGGCACCTGCTTGGCCGGCCACTGAGGCTGTTGTTCGCCCAGGACCCAGAGATCAGCTGAGCGGCGGGGTGCGGAGCTCGGTGGGCTCTGCGACCGAGACCCCGGCCGCGCGCTGTCCCCCCGGAAACTCCATTACCCAGAAGGCCCGGGGAAGCAGAGGTGCAGCCCCGCCTTGCGCGCAGACGCCGTCCTCCGGGAACTTCATTACCCAGAAGGCCTGGGGAAGTGGAGCGGCAGCCCCGCCTGTGCGCAGGCGCCGTCCTCCCCGAGACTACATTACCCAGAAGGCCCGGAGAAGTGGAGGCGGGGAGACCCCGTTTTGTGCGCAGGCGCGGCCCAGCCCGGCCCGTCTGGTTGTCATGAGAGCGGCGGCCGCGGCCCTGGCGCTGGGCGCAGGCGGCCGGGGCTGCTCCTCGGCGGCCACCGCCGCTGCGGCTCGGGGGTGCAGGCCGGCCCGGGGCGGTGGAGGAGGCGCCGCCTGAGCTCCGGAAGCCGCTGCCGAGGGGCGGCGGAGGGCCCTGGGAGCCGTGAGGGCGCCGAGGTCCGGGCGGGCCTTCCGTTCTGACAGGTACCGGGAGTCCCGACGACACCGCGCGGGGCCTGGCGGTGTGGGCGCGGCCGGGGGCCGGAGGGCGGAGGCCGAGGGGCTTGGGGGCAGGGGCAGGGGGCCGGGCCCGGGAGCGCGTACGGAGCGGGGTGCCCGGGCCCGGGTGGGCGCTGCCCGCGCTCCGCCCGCCGCAGCCCAGGGTCCGGCCTGCGGTTGCCTCCAGTCGGCGTCGCATTTAGCGTCGGGTACTTTCTGCACGTCGCGACCTCCGTGTTCGGGCCGCACGGCTGACGGGGACCCGAGTGAGTGAGGAATGCGGTCGTGTCGCCGTGCGGGTTCGGTGCGGCTCCCCACCCCCACCTCCCCACTCATCTTCGGTTTCGGACGTGCGCTCGGCGGCACTTGCGGCCTTTAAGATTACTTGGCCAACCGTTCTTTACCCGCCTAACAGTTAGGTTTCCGCAAAAGAACAGTGGAAACAAGGTTTGTCTCCTAATCTTGTAGCCAAACGTTCGGAAGTTGCTGAATTGTTTCGCTTTGATTCATGGAGGTCAACGATCCTGAGAACATCTCGGAAAGTTGCGTTTTGATAGACTTGGTGAGGCTACCGCTGAGCTGCCTTCGTCCACGCAGCCGCTAGCGTGTGCCGCAAGGCCGAGGTGAGAGCCCTTGCTGCTGCTGCCACGGTCCTACCTGCCGGGAGCTGAGTATTTCGGGGAGCTTTGATTTTCCCCAAAATATCAGTGGTGAGGTTCACAGAGGCTGATAATAGCGTCCTGTAGTAACACCCCAGGTATCACGCAGCCCTTGAAGGTTCCCACAAAGGGTCCCACAGGGTGCAGGGTGGAAGGGCCGTGGAAGAAGGTGGACAGAAAGGAATCGTTTCCAAACAGTGGGGTAGTGTTGTCCTCACAGTGCCCAGGCGTTCCTCCTACCTGGGTCCCGAAGGCCCGCACTCTGTCTGGGGCTTATGAGACAGTGTAGTAAATGGACACCTCCTTCGTTAGGACTCTGGAAGTCTCACGTTTAAGTCTTAGCACCTTAGCAGAGAGGACTGCTCAAGGTCAGAGACTCCGGGACCCGAGCGGCTAAACACAGATTCTGCCCACACAGCTTACTACCTGTGTAACTTTGAGCAACAGCCTGTCCGTGTCTCTGCTTCCTTATGCCTGAGGTTGGCGTGACCACAAACCTATGTCAGTGTGACGAAGGTGTAAGTGTGTGTCTAGGGCTGAGGACAGCCCTTGGCGCACAGCAAGTGCTTCAAAGGTAGTGTCCACATGATCACATTCAGCTGAAGGTACCTCGTAGACACCTACAGTTCCAAGGTGGAACAGGAAGTCGTGGGCCCTGCCCTTGAAGGTGATTGAGGGATTTAGGGGCGCCTGGGTGGCTCAGGCGGTTGAGCGGCTGACTTCGGTTCAGGTCATGATCTCACGGCTCGAGCAGCTTGTGCAGTGCAAAGCCTGCTTCGGAGCTTCTGTCTCCCTGCCTCTCTCTCTCTGTCTGTCTCTCTCTCTCTGTCCCACCCCATTCGCACGTGAACACACACGGACTCTTGTCTCTCTCTCTCTCAGAAACATAAAAAGTTTTTTTAAAAAGATGATTGAGGGATTTGAGGAATTCAGAGCAGAGACATAGAACTTTCAGTTCGGCTGGACTTCAGAATTCATGATAAGAAGTGGGGGTTCAAACAGCAGACTGGGTCAGGACACAGATGACCCTTCAACCCGGGATAGGGAGCACATCTGGAGCTCTGAGTGAAGACACAGATGCTGATGAGCCCAGCTGGGCGTGAGGAGAAGCACAGGATAGTTGAGGGAGGGAGGAGTGCTCCAGACAGGGAGACTTGGCCACAGGCCACAGTCGTCCTCTAGAAAAGAGTGGTGGAGAAGAGGAGATTCAGTCCTAGTCAGCCATCTGCAAGATGGTCGGGGTGTAGGGAGTGAGTGCAGGCTGAGAGCCCCTGCAGAGGACGAATCCCTGCCCTGGTGAGGCCAGAGGTGGGGCTCCACCCACACCCCTGCAGGCACACCCCAAATATAATCACTGCCTTTCATTACCTTCTGGGCGAGTTTCAGCTTTCCTCCGGTACTGTGACATCCTGCAGTGAGCTTGCATCAGAAATAACCAGGCTCCCTAATGATGGTTTATTTTTCTATTTGGAATGCCTGTGTTCCCACAGCCCAAGAAACGTTAGCAAGTACCAGCCAGTAATTTATGCATGTGGGCCTTTTCAGGTTCAGAATGGAAGTAAAAGAGAGATCTAGATCACGCACCAAGCACATTAAAATAAGCAAAATTTCATGCGGGATATGTTTATATGTCACGCCCCATTCAGAATTTCAGTTGACAGTATGTCCTATCCCAGAGAACTTTCTGGAGAATTTTTCATTATCCATGTTAGTGAGGATTCTTCTGATTGCGGATACTTAAAGGTAGTTCAGGTTGGCTTACTGAAGAGGAATTTGATTGGCTCAACGACTCGAAAATAACCCGAAGCTTATGAGTAGTTTGGGCTTTAAATGTGGCTGAACCTCAGGGTTCCCAGGGTGGCTGTTGCCCCGTGTCAGCCCGCTCTCCTTCCAGGAGGCCCCTGGGAAATATTCTGCGGCCATAGCCCCAGCAGGAAGAATACTTCTCTCTCCCAGTAGCCCCGGCAGAGTCCTTGGGGAGAGCCTCGCTGGTCCAGTGTGGGTCCTGCTCTCCTGTTCCCGTCCCTGAACTAGCTGCCGGGGAGGGACGTGGAGCGTGCGGGGGAAACTGCAGTCGGGTGCCGTCTTCACACAGGGACAGGATGGCAAAACCAGACGTCGCAACATCCACCCTCAAAATGATATTCAGCTGTGAACGGTTCACTAAAAAATGGCATAAAACATTCGTTCGACCAATGGCTAAGTATCTGCTACGAGTCAGTCACTCCAGCAGGCCCCGGGTGCCACTTCTGCATCCGACCCGCCTCCCCGGAGTCCTGCCCTCCCTTCTGCGGGCGTGTGCTTGCCGTCAGCCGTTACCACACTGCTGATCAAACTGCCCCTTTCCTCTTACTTTTGTGTAACTCGTTAACACGCTGGTTACATTGCTTTCTTAACTCAGATTTAACAAAAAACAAAAATTTGGTATTTGTGTCTTAGCAAAACTGTGTTTTTACCATAACAAAGTGCCACAGACTGGGTGGCTTAGGACAACAAAACTTTGGAGGCTAGAGGCTCAAAATCCAGCTGCCGGCAGGGCCACGCTCTTTCTGAAGGGGAGGACCGCCCCTGCCGGTCCCAGCTTCTGGTGGTGACAGCAGTACTTGCCGGGTCGGGTCGTTGGCTTGTAGACATATCGCCCCGGGCGCTTGGCCCTTTCCTTGGCTGTGTGTGTGTCTGTGTCTCCTAAATGGACCCTGGTGCTGCTGTATCGGGCCCGCCCTGCTCCAGGACGCCCTCATCCCAACCTCATTACATCTGCAAAGACCCTATTTCCGAAAAAGGTCATATTCACAGGCACTGGGAGTTAGGACCTCAACGTATCTTTGGAGGGACACAGTTCGACCCACAACGTGATCGTGTTTTTAGGACATGTGTTTGGGAAAAGTCAAGGTAAATGATCCCTTAAGTAGAATTAGAGGCTCCTGTGAAAAACGCTTAACAAAAAACTAGATTCTTTCAAAGTGATGGGGAAATTCTGAATATGTTGTGAATTATGTCATCTGTTAGCAAAGCACGAACTGACCCTTTCCATGGTCTAAGACGTTGCCGATTCCTTTCTCTTAAAGAAGTCTTTCCTGCCCTTAAAACCAGCCCAGCGCCCAGGATGCCGCACAAGATTGGCTTCGTTGTTGTCAGCTCCTCTGGGCACGAAGATGGCTTCAGTGCCCGGGAACTAATGACCCACGCACCTACCGTCAGCGGGTGGAGGTCACCGAGGTGAGGTGGGCCGGGCAGGGGTGGGGGGGTGAGGGCGGGGCCGGCGGGCTCCCTTCCTGCTAAGTTTCTGCTCTATTGCAACTCAGGCCTCAGAACCACACTGCTGTTTTCGTGCCGCGGTGCCGTCTGCGTAGTGATGCAGTGGGCATTCTCCCTCTTTCTGTGTTTTTAAAGAAAATTTGTTGGATCTTTTTTCCCTCAAAGCATTAAGTGACATTGGCTTCAGAAATGTACAGATACGGGGAGAGGGCGGAAACTGACCGGCCACGGTTGTTGAACCGTCTCCCCTGACTGTCCGCCGGGCCTCGCGTCCTCACTGTGCCCCGTGCCGGCCGGTGTGTCTGCAGGTCGCTGCTTTCACAGCCGAGCTCCTGTGGTCAAGGTTTTGTTAGCCCCAAACTTTAACCAAGAACGTCTCTTTCAATTGATCGTCTCGAATATTTGCACACCTTTTAAACTGTCCGTTGCTTGAGTAACATTATACGAGTTGGTATTTTTCTGAAACTAAGCCTTTTCCTCAGAGGTCGTCAGTCTTCCCCAAAGGTGAAACCATAGGAGTCCCATCACGCGAGTGCCTGACAGGCTTCCTGCCTGTGGGGCCAGCTCCCCCGTGCGCCCCACCCCTCCCCAGCGTCCACGCCTCTCACGCTTCCCACCGTCCCGTTGTGGCCTCTTCAGTGTCCCTCAACGACAGCTTTGATGCGTGCACAGACTCTGTAAGCTGCATTTGAACAACTGAGTCACGGGCCTGGTTTTTGAAGGATTTTAAAAAGCCTGGAACTTCTGATTTTGTCTGGTGTCTTATTTTTCTTTAAATAATTGTGGAGGTTTTTTTTTTTTTTTAAACATACTATAGGATTTTCAGAGTGTCCTTGTGCCCAGAATGATCTCACCACCGAGTATGACGTATGTGCTTAGCATTTGAAAATAGTAACTATCTTAAACGTCTAAAGCCACACTTGACCACCGTGAGCGACTGAGGAGTGTTCGAGTCACAAGCTGCTGGGTTCCTGGTTCCCGGTGTTTACTAGCTGCCTTCTGCCCCAGAGCCATCTCTCTTACGAGCTTTTCATCTTTGAAACCTCAAAACCTTAGTGCTGGCAGATTTCTGGTGACTGTGCCTCTGGGGCGAAAGTCCATCAGATCTGTGCTCACCCGCCCCGTCACCCCTGCACGTCCCTTGGAGCTAGAGCTGGACTTAGAGGCTGAGCAGATTCTCCTGCATTCAGCCTGGTGTTCCTGTGTTCCTCTTCCCTTTCTCTTTTCTGTGTGCTGCTGGGAAGCAGGCACTCGTTATGCAGCAGTGGGGAGGGAGGGAGGCCACAGCGGATGGGGAGGAGGGCCCCAGCTGGCAAAGCAGGGGACCAGGAGACTGGCTGCACGGGATGGGGGAAGGTGGCAGGGGTCAGGAGTTTTTGTCTGTCACATCTAATAACATCTATGGGTGTCTGCGTGGAAATGTCAGGTCACAGCTAGATCGTAGGCTTGGACCCGGGCAACGTTTAGTTGGGGCTCCTTGACACAGGAGGTTTCTAAAGCCGTGGTTAGATAGGCCCCCTATGGTGAGTGTGGGGAGAGGAAGGAGCCTGGAACCCAGCCCAGGGGAGGGCGCCCTAAGGTAGGAGGAGGCCAGGAGCTGCGGACTGAACAGAGCAGGACTGGGAAGTCCACTGCACATGGCCTTGGCCAGAGTTGGCTGTGACAGCATATGCCCTGGAGGGACTGGGGAGGGTGCGTGAAGAGCTGAGCTGGTGGCCACAGACAGCTCCTGTGTAACATTGGCAGCCAGGCCCCGGTGCGGTCACAGGAGGGGTTTCTTAGGATGGGGGGGTCTTAAGAGTGCGTCTGTGTGTTGCTGGAAGTTTCGGGGGCAGGCTTGCTCTAGCACTGTTCAGGAGGCTGAGGGGGGGGGCGGGGCACCGGCAGGGACACCACCCCATTCGGGGAGTGAGCAGCCCCATCTGAGGTTCTTGTCTTCTCAGTGGAGAGGGAGGCGCCTGGAGAGGTGGCGGAGGAGGGCCAGGGAGCACAACCAGGGGGCAGGAGTGAGCACACCCTGCAGGCCGCCGAGCCCCTTCCACCTGTCCCCTCCTTGGGTGCGTCCCCCTCCCGGGGCCCTGGATGCCCCACCATTGTGAGCCGGGGTGTGCCAGCTCAGCAGGCGCGGCGTCTACTGCCCAAACGCTGTGCTCTGTTGTTCATCGTGATCAGATCACGCAGCGTGAGGGCTGTGCTGACACTGCGGTTCTCTGACCTCCAGTGTAGGTTCTTAACGCGCTGTGTCGCGTACTAAGCAAAATTAGAAGCTCCACAGTGGCCAGTCGCAGGCTTCTGCGGACCGCCAGGCACACGTGGCCCTCGCTCAGTGTTGATTCTTGCCCGGCACCCTTCGCTCGGGATTTGCCAAGCAGGTGGTTTCCCTGAAGCATCTGGGTTCCTGGGGAAAACCCTTCGGCCCTGCTTGCCCACTAGAACAGCCTCTTAAGACGGAAGTATTGATCTCGTGGTAAACCTCAGGTTTCATTTTGGACTGTTTTCTACCGTGAAAAGTCTGACTCACGCAGGTCGGGTGTGAACTAGAGCCTCAGCCCTTCCTTGCGAAGCCGGAGGCTGGAGGGAGCAGCCGTGCCGCGTGGGGCCCTCACGTCAGCACCCGGACCGCCTTGCTACGTGGGGAGCGCCACGCACGTGGCTGGAAACCGCGGCCGTGACCGTGTGGAAAAAACAATGGTTTGCTTTCAGATTTTGCCAGTTTCCGCAAGAGATCGTTCTCCAGATGGTGGAGAGGTGTCGAATAAGAAAGCTGCAGCTGCTCGCCCACCAGTACATGATCCCCAGCAAAGTGGAGTTCTACGTCAGCGAGAGCCTGCCCGAGTACTTCGTGCCCTACCAGGCAGAGCGCTTTCGAAGGCTCGGGTGAGCGTGACCTGGAAAGGTCTGGTGGGAACTGTCAACCCGACTGCCTGTCTCAGTGCGATGCAAACCAACGGATCGCCCCCTGCGGTTGGTCCTGTGTCACAGACTTGTCTTTGCTGCCGGGGACATGGTGTCTGAGCAGCCGCCCCACGTAGAATATGCTCTGTAAGCAGGGCTGTCGTTTTCTTCCATGGAGCTCGTCTCTGCCTCAGATCTAGAACTTGTTTTTGTTTTTTTTTTTTTAATTTTTTTTTTTCAACGTTTTTTTTATTTATTTTTGAGACAGAGAGAGACAGAGCATGAACGGGGGAGGGGCAGAGAGAGAGGGAGACACAGAATCGGAAACAAGCTCCAGGCTCCGAGCCATCAGCCCAGAGCCTGACGCGGGGCTCGAACTCACGGACCGCGAGATCGTGACCTGGCTGAAGTCGGACGCTTAACCGACTGCGCCACCCAGGCGCCCCTAGAACTTGTTTTAAGAAGCCTGGTTAGAGTGCAACTTCTGAGCTTTTTCCCTAGGTCTTTCCACTCTAGACTTAACTCGTATTTAACCCTGTGGAGTTCAGTGGTAGCAGCGGCCACTTCCGCTGCGCAGGACAGTCCCTGTCAACGTGACTCTGGCGCGTGCTCTCTTTCAGCTATGTCTCTCTCTGTGACAACGAGAAGACGGGCTGCAGAGCCCGGGAGCTGAAGTCCGTCTACGTGGACGCGGTGGGACAGTTTCTCAAGCTGACCTTTCACGAAAACCACCTCAACAAGTACAACATATACAATCAGGTGAGACGCGGGCCCTCCCCTTGACCGCCCCCCGCCTCCTGGTGGCATTGCGTGGGCCCGCACCCCTTGGCAAAGACATTTCAAGTCTTTCTCTAAGATGGTAACTTTTACGGAAGGGCGGTAGGCCGTTCCGAGCCACGCTGTCCCATCAGGAGCCGCTGCCGCACACGGACATTGCACCCTGGGGGCCTGGGCACCCAAGCGCGAGGGGCTGCGCGGGTTAACTGGACACTGGAGTTCAGAGGCTTCTCGTGAGGAAGAGAGTCATTTTCACAGTGAAGTGATAATATTGTGGCCATGTTCAGTTTAAAATCGACGTCACTCTTTTCACAGTTTTTTACTGTGTCCATTAGAAAACTTGGGGCATCTGGGTGGCTCAGTCGATTAAGCATCTGACTCTTGGTTTTGGCTCAGGTCATGATCTCGCAGTTTGTGTGATCGAGCCCCGAGTGGGATTCCACACTAACAGTGAAGAGCCTGCTTGGGATTTCCCTCTCACCTCTCTCTCTGCCCCTCCCTTGTGTGCACGCACACCCTCTCTCTCTCTCTCTCTCTCTCTCTCTCTCTCTCGAAATAAATAAACTCAAAAAAAAAAAAAGGAAATTTAAAATTACCTGTGTGATTTGCACCGTTTCTGTTAGAGGACACTCTTCTAGATAAACCCACTAAATTTTGCAAGATAAATCAACCCCCTGGGAGAAATTGGGGATGTGATGAAATGTTGCATGTAGTCAAGCTCCAAGCAAATAACTCTCATCTTTTCCTCCCTCCCTTCCCATCTTTCTTTTTCTTTTCTGTTTTTCAGTTTTGTTTTGTTTTGGGCATGATTAATGTAGTAGAAATCAACTGTGTCCACAGCAGACTCTTAATTAGCACAGATACTTTCAACACTCCCTGCCCCCTCCAAGAGGAATGGAAACATTCCACCAAATCAAAGTTTTATATTCAGCCAGTGACTTAGAGGCAAGCTCTGAGATGTTACTTGGTCCATTGCAGCCATGCTTGACCATAAACTAGAAGACTGACACTTTCTCCTCCCCATCTTGTGTGTGTGAACCTGCAGTTCCCCTCACTTCATTCTGGTAGTGATCCTCAAGAAAGGGAGGATGTGGGAAGGGGACTCCTCCCCCTTCAGGGAATCACTGATCCAGACAGACTGAGCTACGTCAGTGTAGAGTTTCAGTTCGTTGTCTAGTTTACCAGGATCATGTGGATGGGCCCCAACACTTGACTGTGAGGAAGCAGTTCAACATGAGGCTGTGTTAAACCTGTGGAGGTTTTGGGGCGCCTGGGGGGCTCAGTCAGTTACGCGTCCAACTTTGGCTCAGGTCATGATCTCACGGTCCATGGGTTCGAGCCCCATGTCGGGCTCTGTGCTGACAGCTCAGAGCCTGGAGTCTGTTTCAGAGTCTGTGTCTCCCTCTCTCTCTGCCCTTCCCCCACTCGCACTTTGTCTCTTTCTCTCCTTCAAAAATAAATAAACATTAAAAATAATTTTTTTAATTAAAAAAAAACCAACCCGTGGAGATCTTTTAGCCTTTATTGTTTTAATATACTTTAGACGTTAAAATAGCCACTCGATTTGGTATTAGAATATCAACTTATGTGATTCGTAGAAACTATTCGTGGTAATTCTATACACTAGAATTCAATACACTTGGCATTTTACAATGAATGTGCTTTGATGTACATCATCCTCGATGACAGTATGAGTGGGCAGCTTGTCTTAAAGGGAGTAAGTCACAAATCTGATACTTAATTTCTGTTGGTCAACTCTCCCTTAGGTTGCTCTGGTTGCAGTAAATATCATTGGAGACCCTGCAGATTTTGGTGATGAAAGCAATATTGTAAGTTTGGGAAGTTTCATTCCTAGAGAAGAAAATGTATTTCTAGCAAGAGGGGATTGATCACTTTTGTCACATAAAGTGTCCTCTTGAAAATGTTTGTAAAATTGTCTGTTGAATAACTAGCAGATAATTTTTAGCAGCTATAGTGTATTAAAGTTTCTTTCACTCAAGAATTTGAACTGTCCTTCCAAAAGACTAGGTTCCTTAAAGCCCGCTGACACCTTCCTATCACGTCACCTCTTAGTTAAGGTTTTGTGTTGATCCTGTTTTCCTCTGAGACGCTAAGCAGAATGTTTTGCTCCCAAAGACCTCTAGAGAGAAGCTGATTGATCATTATCTGGGGCACAACACCGAGGACCCAGCTCTGGAAGGAACTTGTACTGGGTAAGAGTCCCTCCTCCCAAGGCCATCAACTCCTGTGACGCTCCTCAGAACCACCAAAGTGTGAGTCACCTCAGTTCAATTCTGAGCTAGATAAGCCACTGATGCGATTGACTTAAATACACTTAAAGATTAAGGTCACTGTTTTCTTTAGCACGTCTTCATTTATTGCCCTTCAGAGACATCTTCATTTCTCGTGTGTTCAGGTATTACTGGAAAGTTCCTAAAATGCACGCAGGTAAAGGATCTGTCCACCGTGCTTTGATATTTTATTGGCACAGGCAACTTTCTGGGTAAGAATTAAAGGAATTAGTTGACCCGAATTGTCAGTTCCTAGAGCCTTCATCTTATGTCTGCTTTAAACACTCCCCGCTCACACGCACCCCGTGACGGCTGCGCTGCAGGCCCAAGGGAGGCTCCCCTGGGAGCGAGGCTCGCTGTCCACTGGTGTGTGTACTTGGGACACAAGTGCCTCCTGAGCCACAGAGAGAATCTGTCCATGTTTTATGCAAGCAGAGGAGCCCGGCTTAGGAACGAATTACTCTGTGTCAGCAGTCTGGACTGCCTTGCTTCCTGCGGAGCGTCCCCGGGCCCGCCGCCTGGCAGTTACGGCATGGGTGTAAGGATGTGAGTAGGGACACTGTCCCTACGTGTGTATAAAAATAATGAGGAAAGTGACCTCTCACCTCCACAGGCCGCTCGGCCTCCCTCAGACGCTCCCTGTGCCCCACAGGGTGACAGCAATGCCCTCCTTACCTTTCCGGGTGAGGACTGACAGTGATCCCTCCACGTCCGTCAGCACCACCCCCCAGACAGCTCCTTGGCTCTGCCCTCAGTGAAGCCCCAGGGGTAGAACAGGGACCGCCAGACCCTCTGGCTGGTCTTAGTAGCTCCCACAGAAGTTCTTTAGGTTATTTGGACTCTGCTTACGTTAGTTCTTTATCAAGTTAGCCCGCTGGAGCGGTGGTGCACAGCATGCCCATCCTGACGCATCCGCAGGGCTTGGCTGAAGGCACAGAAAGGTCGGTAGAAAGCCTGTGTGCTGTGTCGTGCGGTGGCACCGGGCATAAAGGTGCCCGGGTCACCGCCAGGGGGTACTCGTGGACCGTGGGGAGACCCGCGCTCCTGAAACTGCCCAGCGCCCTGGAATTGTGACCAAGGGGCCAGAGGACAGGTGCCACTCTTCTCTTTGTGGCATTTTCATAGCGAGATGGAGTCTTTGCTTTCATCTCTAGGACTTCGGGGCAAAGCAACTTTGACTGAAGAGTATAGAATACGTTTAGGTGGAAATGGTTAATCTTGTACCAGTACCAAAGCATGTTACTGCCTGGTCATCACTGACCTTTGTTTCTTTTTGAGAGGGAGGGCAAGAGTGAGCAAGGGGCAGAGAGAGAGAGAGAGAGAGGGAGAATCCCACAGAGGCTCCACACCATGCAGAGCCCAAAGTGGGGCTCAAGTTCACCCAACACAGGGCTCAAATCCCTGAACCATGAGACCGTGACCTGACCCGAAGTTGGACGCTTAACCGACTGAGCCCCCCAGATGCCCCTAGCCGTTCTCTCTCCCTTCCCATCATCGAGATTAATTGACGTTGTTCTAAGCTGCTGAAGCTGACCCCACCACCAGGTCTGGTGGAGTGCTGAATTCCAGGGGTGGGGAAGGGCTGGGGGGCTGTGAACAATGATATCAGACAACCAGACTTTTATGATGAGGAATATTTTCATCAAAATCCACCTATATATAAATTTTTTTTTAATGTTTATGTACTTTTAAAGGAGAGAGAAACAGAGTGTGAGCTGGGGGGGAGAGACGGGGCGGGGGGGGGACACAGAATCCGAAGCAGGCTCCAGGCTCCGAGCTGTCAACACAGAGCCCAACGCGGGGCTTGAACCCATGAACCATGAGATCATGACCTGAGCCAAAGTCAGAAGCTTAAATGACTGAGCCACCCAGGCGCCCCCTGTATATAAAAATTTCTAAGCCAAAGCTAACAACTGGCTTACTTTGTGTAGCTCATACAGCAGACGGAGACTCTGAAGCATGTCGTCAGCATTTTTGTTGAGCGGTTACGTTGGCATTGCTGTTTTAAATGTTAGACCCAGGAGAAGGCTGCCAGCCTGCTGTGGAATTTGAAAGAAAGAGTGGGGTGACAGTTAATCATAAATGGGGTGTTCAGATAACCAAAAAGGTCATTTATTCCTGGAAGGATTTTTCTGGTCTCCCCAGGAGTTGGGATGTCCCACAGACAGACACTTAGAGGAGAAGGCCAGGCAAAGTGCTTCTCCATCTATAGCGCCCGTCAGAGGGTGGTGCTGGTGTCAGGCATGCTGGGCGCCTGGACTCCTGGCCCCACAAGTCAGACTTCTTAAGGATGGTGCATAGAAATGTGTTCATTTTAGTTCGGGTTTTCCCCGTCCTTCAGATGATTGACGTGCACTGTCCTGTCCCCGGTGCCCAGAACAGAGCTGGGCACAGAGTCTGCACTCAAAGTATCTGTTGAAGAGTAAATAAAATGTTAAAAAAGAAATAAAATTTAAAAAAAAAAAGAAATACCTGTTGAAGAATGCAGCAAAGGCTCAGACGCCCCAAGTACAGTTTAACTAATGGCCAAGAGCATAAGCTGTGGAGTCAGAAAGACCTGCTTGCACTGAGAGCTGGGTGACTGAAGCCCGTCACAGTTTTTCTGAGCCTCTGCTTTCCCAGGCAAGAAGGCTCCAGGAGCAGAAGTGATGGGGGTGCCATGTCTGCGACCCTGTCTTCGGCACTGGACCCTCGGGGCTCCCTCTACCACTGCCCTGTCCACTCTGAAATACCCGTTTCGTTCCTTTAGGAAATCTGACTACATTTCTCCACTAGATGACTTAGCTTTCGATATGTACCAAGATCCAGAAGTTGCCCAGATTATACGTAAGTTAGACGAAAGAAAACGCGAAGCCGTCCAAAAGGAACGTTATGACTATGCCAAGAAGCTGAAACAAGCTATTGCTGATTTGCAAAAGGTACTGCTTCTGGAGAGAGCGGCCCCCCCTCAGTTCTGTGAGAAGGCCCCCGTGACCCCGACGCGTGGCACAACAAAGGCCCGTGGACGTTTAGCGCGGGTCCAAAGACATAAGCAAAACGAAGTTAGGGACGGTCCAGCCCCTAGGTTAAGCGTAAGTGAAGGCACAGGCCCCGCCTCTTCAGACCTCGCCCTCCACGGCCGCGTCGCTGTCCTGAAGTGCCAGGGAACCCAAGAGGTTTATGGTCCCTGTGACTCGCGCAGGGTCTTAGACGCTGGGGCAGGGACACGCAGCGCCCCTCGTGGGCCTGCGTGGCTGCTGCCCCGTGGCCCCAGCCCCCCCCCCCCCCCCCCCGGCGAGTGATGCCGTCACCCGAGCCTCGCGGGGCAAGCCGTGCGTGTGCCCAAGGCGCGCGGGCCCGCATGAGGCAGAGTGACCCTGTGTGCTTCAGGTGGGCGAGCGCCTCGGGCGGTACGAGGTGGAAAAGCGCTGCGCGGTGGAGAAGGAGGACTACGACCGCGCCAAGGAGAAGCAGCAGCAGATGGAACGGTTCCGCAGCCAAGTGTACGAGCAGCTGCGGCTGCACAGCCTCGTGGACGCCGAGCTGGTAGGTGCGCGGGCCGCCCCGAGGGGCCGCTCGCCCACAGCGTGCATTTGTGAGACACACGCCCTGTGGCGCTCAGGTCACAGTTCAGATAGGTGACCTCAGGGGCACCTGCGGGGACTCAGTCGGTGGAGCACCCAACCCCTGATTTCAGCCCGGGTCACGATCTCCTGGTCGTGGGTTCGAGCCCCGCGTCAGCCTGCTCAGGGTTCTCTCGCTCCCTCTGCCTCTCTCCCCTGCTTGTGCGTGTGCACACGTGTGCTCTTTTTCTAAAATAAAACTTTAAAAAACTTTCTTAACTAAAAGATCCAAAGAAAAGATAGGTGACTTCAGCTCCCTCGGCCTCCGTGGGAGGTGCTGCTGGACACGAGCGGTGAGACTCACGGGAGAGGAAGAGGGGAACAGGCCGGGGCCCGTATCTCCCTGCATCTCCCCAGCCCGGTTTCCTCGTTTGCCAGCCCTCCTCACGTGTGCCTCATGGCCTCGGGAGCGTCGAGCGTGAACAGTCCCGACAGCCCCGGCTCGTTAAGACGGTCTCCTGGGAGATGCCGTGCCTCGGACCTTTAGAGCCCACACGGGCAGTGGTGTCCATCCCACATCACAGGCTAGGAAACTGAGGCCCAGAGCCGCACAACGGAGTCCGTGTGAGAGCGCGCACCCTGCCGCGGCACTGCCGGGCTCAGATCCGGCCCCATTGCTGGTGGTGTGATCTCAGGGCCAGTCCTCGGTTTCCTTACCCTATGTACGAGGCGTACCTCAAAGGAGATTGTCCGGTGCACTTCCCTCCGTGCCCGGCGCAAGCTAACCGATGTCACGATGACACAGAGGCACCCGCTTTCGCAGCCACAGGGCGGAGCGCACGGCCGTGCCGGGTTCGGGTCTCGCCAGGCGCGCTCTGCCCACGTACCTCGTCTCTGCTGGCAGGTGTGCGCGCGCACTTCCGCCCTGCAGTGACCCAGGCGGTATGCTCGCGGTCACGCTGGCGCTCTGGCGTGCCGCCACTTCCGTAGCGCACACAGCCATCGAGAGACGGGTCAGATGGGGCGACAGGACTGGGGGCCCCTCGGCCTGCCTCAGCTGTCGCACCCTCCCCCCCCCCCCCCCCGCCCGGGAATGGCACGGCAGCAGCCCCGGGAATGAAGGGTCCCGTTTCTCCCCAGGTGCGAAGGCCTCCTGACCTGCCCCTGCAGCCCCTGGTGCACTCTGGCAGTCCTCGCCACCAGCAGCCAGCGCTCTCTCGACCGCGAGAGGACAGAGCCCCGGAAAGCCTGCGTGCAGAGCCCTTCCTTCAGGAAAAGCCTCCGGCACGTCCCCTGGGCCCTCCTCAGCCCGCCACAGCGGACCAGGCCCCGCCCGCCGCGGACCCTCACTTCAGGACCCACGTAGGTAACTCAGTTTCACGTTGGGTGCAGCACAATCAAGAGACACGCAGTGAGGACCCGTTGGTGCCCGGGCTCTCCCAGCGCAGGGATCAGGGCACATGCCCGCACAGCCCCCACCCGTCCCGCGTTCCAGGACAGGGACGTAAGTGCCGAAGCCTAAGCAGCCGGCAGGTAATCACCCCTCCCGGGGAGGCCCTGTGTGCACTTGGACCGGCCGGGCCTCCCGCCGCAGGCGGCCCGGGACACGCTGGCCTCCGGAGCCTGTGCTTCACCTGTAAGCAGGCGCAAGCAGCAGCCGGAAGGATTGCTTCCAGGAATAAATGAGACAGTGTTTGTGCGGCCTAACGTAAGCTGCCTTCGGTAGACCCTCAGGATGAGTCATGCGCTTGTCACGTACACATGCAAGGTACCGTGCTTCCAGAATCTTCTGTGTTGTAGGTAACAGCAAACCCGGCTAAACTGGGGGCCTGCTGGCTTCAGTAACAAGGGACGCGAGGGCCCGCGTAGGTTCGGGCTTGGTTTGATTCAGCAGCTCGGCAGTGTCCTCGACGCCCGCTGCCTTCTGTCTCAACTCTGCTTCCCGTGGGTCCGAGGCGCCCTGGGGCTGGACCTGCCACGTGGCTTCAGGTGCACACGGCGTCCCGTCCAAAGGGACCGTGCGCACCTGAACGTATCCGTCACGTGCCGGCCCAGAAGTGTGACAGGGACCAGAGGAGGGCCTCACCAGAGCTCCCGTCCGCGCGCCAGGCGGTGTGGCCGGTGGCCTCTGGGTGGGGAGGCAGGGCGCCAGGCGGGCACGGGGAGGCTCTGCTGCAGCCTGAGGCCCAGGAAAGCCAGCGAGGACGGCACTTGTGTGGCTGCCTCCCCAGGAGCATCTTGTGTGTAACTTCGTTATTTTAGGTCATATTTAATACCTCGGCACATGATACCCCAACGTCCCCTTTGTTACCACATCAACGTGTTTTATAGCAGAGTAGATTTTGGAAGATGAGAAACTCATTCTCGCACACAGTGTACCCCCCGTGTATGTCTCAGTGGGTATTAAGTGTGAGTGAAGCGTCCCAGTGACACCTGCCTCGGGAAATGACTCAGCAATTTCTGCTCTCGCTTAATTTTCCGGAAGTCTGCTACGTGCTTACTTGTCGAGGTGCGTGTCAGTCTCCACGTGGGGATGAAGCCCCGGGAGGCGGGGAGTCCGTGTCGCCCACTGCTTGGGCCGGGGGCCCGACGAACACCTGTGGGGCTGAGCGCCCGCCCGGAGCAGCAGGAGGAGCGGAAGGCTGCCCTGAGGTCCTCGGCGGGGCCGCCCGTCTTCCTAGAAGTCTGCCGGATGACAAGCACGTTTAAAATGAGGCCTGATCGTTATTGCTAAGTCGTAAAGTATGGAAAAAAACAGAAGTCTTGTCAAGAAAACGCAATGACTTGTACCCTAGTCAGTTCCATGTCCTGTGAACTGTAATTACCAGCAGTGGATAGCACCTGACGCAGAATTCGGGCCACTTTGTCGTTAGGTCTGTAGTGAACTTAGAAAGGAATAGAGACCCTGTCTAATTTTTCCTATTAAATCCTACCGTTGTATAAGTCGTCCTAATCTGATGAAACTGATATTTAGCGAAATACCGTTGTTCAGGCCAGGTCAGCGCAGAGCAGTAAGCCTGCAGTGTAGACATGGTGTTGGCAGTGGGGGAGCCCCGCCGGAGCTCTGTAGCCGCCCTTCCTCTCCTGTAGCTCCAGGCCGTGCCCTACGATGAGCGGCCCCTTCCTGCTACGCGGAAGCAGCCTGTGGCGGCCCTGGAACCAGCGAAGAGTGACTGGGACAGCAGCGAGGCTCCCAGAGGAGCTGCCACCGGGGAGCCGGAGCCCTTAGCAGAGAAGGCACTGGGAGAGGCCAGCGCTGCCGTGGACGTACTCGGAGAAGCCCTGGTAACGAGCGGGCCCCGCGGGTGGGCACGGGCCACGGGGAGGGACGAGGGCGGGCAGGCGCCCACGGCTCTGTGTCTGAGATGTCCTTGTTGTTCGATTGAAGCCTTCTGAGAATTATTAATTATATAAAACAGCAGACGCATAAGCTAGAACTTAAGGTTTTATGAACGGGTATTGAAGATACTGTCTAGTATTGCCAGAGCCCATGTTGAAAATCTGCCCCTCCCAGAACACCTGCTAACTCGGGGGGGGGGGGGGGGGATGATGGCAAAACAAAACAGAGGACGGCAGTCTCCTCTTGAAATGAGCCCAGTGGGCCTCTCCCTGGTCCCCGGGCCCCTGGGCGCCAGCTTCACGTACTTCTCCTGGCGGAACTTCTGACACTTTCCGTATTTTAGCAGGGCCTTCAGTGTTCTGCGTTAGAGAAATCATTCCTTAAGTGTATGTATTAATTCTGTTCTCACGAGAGATTTTTCTCCGGAACAAACAGAGGCTGGGGTCGCAGGGTCCTGGGGGGCGGCGTGACATCACTGAAACGCCTGCACGGAGTAAGGCAGCCTCCGGTCTGTGGTAGGTCGCTGGGGCCTATTCCAAGACGTGGTCGTACCGGGAAGATGCGCTGCTCGCACTGTGCAAACAGCTGATGCAGATGCCCGCTGGAGCCCCCAAGGAGGAGCTGAAGAACGTTCTGCGAGCGTCCATCTTCCTCGTGAGGAGAGCCGTCAGAGACCTCGTGACCCCAGTGAGTCCCCTCCGCCCCTCAGTGGCCCCGGCTCTACGGGTGAGGTGCCCCCGGGGCTCGGGGTAGCCCGGGAGGGGGCACGGGTGTCGCTGGGAATCAAGGTTCTGTGGCACGAAGCGTGCTCAGCCAAGGGCATCGGAGTCCGTCTCCGCCCGGCCACGCGCTCTGCTCTCGAACGGCACCAGCTTTGCCGCGCTCTTTAAAGCAGCGTTCGCTGAGGCCGGGCTCCCCGCGACCCGCAGGCACTCGGTTGACGTTTTTATGTTTCACAAGCCCGAGGAGCCCGGGGCCATTAGCGAATCCCCCGACCCCACAGGGGCCGTGACAGTGAGCTCGCCCGGCGGCACCGCCGTCCGCATTTCCCCGGCCCGGCAGGAAGGTCAGGCGCTTGGCGTCCAGGGCGAAGTGGGTGCCTCCTGACACGTGAGGTGCGGGCACGTGTCTTCCCAGCTCGAGGCGCCGTGTTCAGGAAGTGGTTTTCAGCTCTCCCTCTGCGGCCCTTCCCGTAGCACGTGATGTTCAGCACGATGCTCATGCTTATCGTTCACGGTAAATGTCAGAGGAGCGCCTCGGCTTTTATCACTTTCTCCTTAGGTCTTTCAGGCTTCTTTGAAATTGCTGAAAATGATAATTACGCAATATATTCCCAAACACAAACTGAGTAAGCTCGAAACGGCCCACTGTGTGGAGAGAACCATTCCCGTTCTGCTCACCAGGACCGGAGACTCCTCTGCTCGCCTCCGAGTCATAGCTTCCAATTTTATCCAGGTACGGATGCCGCCGTGAAACTTGAAACGGCAAAGAAGCGTGTCACTGCAGCCGTTGGGCCTTGCGAGGTTCTGTCTCCCCAAAGAGCGTCACCCATTCTCCTTCGTGACGCCCTGCCCTGCGTCTCTTGTGCTCTGAAAGCTGAGTTTTGCCTTAGACGTAAACTTCGGTAAAGTATAGTTTGGCCCGTCTGGTATTTGTCTGCGTCGACACGCGCTAGTAACTTCTAGTGAAACTAGACGGAAAGCTGAGCCAGAATAGGAAATTGGGGGCAAAGAGATAAACGTGCAATGACCTCAATCTAAGTAGTTGTGTTCTTGCCGCAAACGAGCCTCCTCCAGGCCAGGCATCGTGGGAAATCCCGAGGGAGCTCTTGCCCCGAGGTCCATGCTTGGGCTTCAGCAAGTCTGTGAACCCCGTAAGTCCTGTACAACATTCTCAGAGGGATCCTTTTTAGTGTGAAGAACCACTAATCTCATTTTCTTCAACAAACTTGAGTTTGTTGAGTATGAAAAAGGAGGAGGGAGTTCTGCTAATAAGGTAAAAGTGACCCCAGAGTCCTACAAGACACCCCCTCTTGCTTGTGACTCGGTTTGGGGAGATGGCAGTTTTCAAAAGGGGTGTTGAAAATGAGAGCGTGTCTTTCCTCCATGAAGCCATTTTTAAGACCTCTGGTTTCCGAGTAGTTTGGAGGTGCCGTGGTGCGGTGCCCTCGTCCAGCAGCAGACCGCAGGGCCGGCCGTGAACGAGCTGTGGGCGGGGTTGGCCGCCCACGCACCTGTGATCGTGGGCAGAGTCCCTCAGGGGCCCGGACGTAAAGGGGACTTCTGGAAAAGCCAGAGGCTGTTTGAGGTGGTGTGGCCTGCTGTTAACGGATTTTTTTCTGTATTGCAGCCCATATGCTTTAGTGTCTTATCGTTTTCTTTCTGTGTCTGGTTGCTGAGTGATAAGCACGTTAATTACAGGAAGACGTGTCTGTTGCTAGTGGACTTACGTGCTGTCCTGTGAGCCCCCCAAGGCCCCCGTCCGCCAGCCGTCTGTGACTGCTGTGCTCTCAGTTGACGTTTCCTAAATAGTAGCACAGCACTCATTTCTTTGAGAATTTTAGAAATTAGAAAACCTTTTTCTTACAGTTGGGAAATGCTGAGAAGAGAAATCTTAAGTTTTCGCTCACATTTTGTGGAAATCTTTCATTTATCTTTGGGTGATCATGGTTTTATTTCTCATGCTTTAGGGTTTTTTGTTTTTGTTTTAAGAAGGAGCAAGTGTGAGTGGGGAGAGGAGCAGAGGGGCAGAGGGGCTGGGAGGGAATCTTAAACAGCCTCCACGCTCAGCGCAGAGCCCGACACGGGGCTCAATCCCGTGACCCTGGGATCACGACCTGAGCCGAAATCGAGAGTCGGACCCTCAACCGACTGAGCCGCACAGGCTCCTTTAGGGTTTTATTTTTAATCAGTACACCTGGAATAGAAACACGAGCATATTTGGAGGATCATGCTAAATTATACTAAGTGGCCTCTAGCGTTTTCCAGTAAAAATTAACAAGTTCTGTTGGTTTTTATAGGAAATGGCCTTGTTTAAGGAAGTTAGGTCTCTCCAGATTATCCCACCTTACTTGGTACAGCCGTTAAAAGCCAACTCTTCGGCTCATCTGGCAATGAGTCAGATGGACCTCCTGGCCCGGCTCCTGAGAGACCTGGGCACCGGGAACACGGGTTTCACCGTCGATAACGTGATGAAGGTAAGTGCACCTGTGTGTGTGCTGCTGTGGCCTCCGCACGGGAGGTGGGCCTGGGGTGCGGTGGGTGTCCGGTCACTGCTTGTTGAACGAACGAACGAATGCATGACCTCAGAAAGACGGTCACTGTTTCATGTCACAAACGAGTGCACCAGAAGTCTCCCTGCTGTTGGCTGTGCCCCGAGTTGGTAACTGGTCTGTACAGATCTTGGCCGCAGTGGACAGGTCACAGAGAGGCGGGTGCCGAGTCCGCAAGAACGTCAGGTTTACAGAAGTGCAGGGAGTTAGTGTGCCTGGACAACCTAGTGCAACTAAGAAGCCGCTGGAGAGACACGGCCACAGCAGAGGCCCCGCGTCCCTGGTGCCACATGGCCCGCACGGAAGCTCCGTACACGCCACCAGCGTGTTGGCCGGACGCGGACACACGGTGTCCGGTGCAGCCGCCCTGTACTCGCTCCTGTCGGTGCGGGAGGGCAGGGTCTGCGGCGTGATTTCAGTGCCGTCTCTCCCTCCTCTGTGGACTCCGCGTGCCTGGCTCCCATAGGAGCTTCGACTTGCAGTCTGTTGGCCATCAGTGGTCGCTCCTGAGCTCCTGTCTCTTCTTCTACAAATGCCAGGGGCAGCCAGTGGTAGCCCCCATACACAGTACCCAGCCGCCTCCACCACTTCTGGCGGCAGCAGCCCCGCGGCCACGGGGACCTCCATGTTTCTCGCCCCCACGTTCACTCCGTGCTCCCCAGCACAGAGCCCGGAGCCTGCCCCGCACACTTAAATTTCTGTTACGGGCGCCCCGCTCCACGGTGCCAACGTCAGCATCGGTTCTGGAAGCTGGCAGGGGCGGTGCCTGCGGCTCTCCCCTGCAGTCCTGGTTCTGGAGGAGAGACGGCGCTCTGGCCCACGCAGGCCCTCAGGGCCGCCGCTTCCTCCTGGGTCGCCACCACCAGCTTTCACGCACAACCTGGGAGGTCACTGAATGAAGGAAGCGACGAGAGGGTGGTGAGGGTGTCCTTATGGGCCAGGCTGCTCCCGCCACACTTCCTGTGACCGCAGTGGCCCACACACACAGGACCTGGGAAGGGTGCCACGGCTGTGTGCACTGAAGAAGGAGGCTGGCCTGTCGAGCCCGTAGCCACATTCGGGTCCATCTGAATGCTGGAAGGAGTGATCCTGATGGAAGGAAAAGAAGAAAGAAATGAACGGAAGTGGGAAGGAGGGGTCAGTTACCGCAGGAGCAAAGTCCCGAGTGGCTCTGGTAAAGACTCAGCGGGCTGGCTGCGTGTGGAGCAGGGAACACATGGGCTTCACGGAAGCCGGACCCGATGGCAGAGGTTCAAGAGACAAGAAGGAATATGAAACGCCCCCTGGACGTCTGAGAAGGTGAAGTGACTGGAAATGCCTCAGTCGGTGCCCTGTGCACCGGGGTCCCCGTGATACCTGCGGTGGCCAGTCACCACGTGCCTCAAGTCTGCAGGCACAGTCCACGCAGCCCACGACTACGCAGGAGAAGACGGGGTCCCAGACTCTAAGGGTGTGCATGAACACTGGAAGTGACCTAGCGATGGACCGCACTGTCCAGGCTGGACGCCCAGGGCAGGGACGGCTGGAGGGAGGTGACAGACAGGAGGAGACGGTAGTGGGTGCAGGAATGGACCGGAGCCCCAGTGGGGCTGGGGAGCTGTCAGGGAGGGAGTACAAGAAAGTGGGGAAGGGAGGAGACCTGGGGGCGAGCCGCTCCGGGGGGCGGTGGGGGGCAGACAGGCTCTGGGGTAAAACCAAAGAGCCCGTGGCCAGGCTGACGCCGTGGGACGTGAGCAGCCTGGCGCCCAGACCACCACGGGGAGGTGTCGGTCCACTGTCGCGGCAACACCATTCTGCGATGGGGTGAACGTGTCACCACAGGTCCCCGTGACAGCGCCTGCGGCCGAAACACATGGGCGTCCTTGACAGAGGAGTGTCGAGCAGGAAAAGAAAGCTCCAGAAAGATAAGCGCAGGATGCTGTTTAAAACATTAAACACACCGTGGTACACGCACACTGATGCTAGTGGACTAGTGGACGGGTAGGAGCTTGCAGGCCTGCTTCGGGAGAGCCACGCCTCCAAGGAGCACGGGAGGACAGTGGGCCCAGGAGGCTTCCACGGGGGACTCACGCCATCACCGCGGTGCCTTGCTTCTGAAAGACAGAGGCCCCACAGAGACACGGCAGAATTACAGCTTTGGTGATGTGGATGGTGGACGTGTAAAGTTTCTCACCTTTGCTCTCCGTGATTGGAATATTTTGTAATATTTAATGTGAAGTTTATGGAAGGTTGTAACCTAAACAAATGCTTGTTAGTGTGTTAAGTGGAAAAGAGCAAAACAAAGTTACATATACGACCAGAGTTCAATCACGTGTGTGAGACACACGGTGAGAAACTCTCTGTCATAATGGAATTGTGTGGGTGGTGGTCTGTTTTTTGAATTTTCGTCATGTGCCTTTATTTCTTTTATGCTGGAAAAAATACTGTTATTGTAAGAATCAGTAACCACAAGAACCCCTCCCAACTTTATTTTTAGTTTTCAGTGAGTGCCCTGGAGCACAGAGTGTATGAGGTTCGAGAGACAGCGGTTAGAATTATTTTGGACATGTATAAACAGCACCGGGCTTTTATTCTAGAGTACCTCCCTCCAGACGACAACACCACGCGCAAGAACGTTCTCTATAAAACAATTTTTGACGGATTTGCTAAAATAGACGGCAGACCTACAGATGCTGACACGAAGGTACGTTAGTTTGTGTGAAACTGTGATCTGATCCTGTACCGAAGGGGTTATTTGGTCCCCAACTAAAGTGACAGAGGAGCTCCACGTAGAGGAAACCAGCACTCTGAGCTCAGGTGCAGGCCCTTGCACTTGCTGCCTGTGAGACCCTCAGTTTCAGAGCAACGACAGCTGAGAGAACATGGGCGATTTTATCTGCCAGTAAATGTTTTCAGGCCGATCTGGCGAATTTACTTTGAACCCTCCTTACGTTGTCAGCGACCGTTCTAACATATAAGAGATGTAATTGATATGCCGTAATTCCCTCCCAATTTCGAAGACCATCCTAAAAAGCTGTTCTAACGAAAAAATAATTTTCATATCAGGCACAGAAGAAAGCAGCTACAGAAGAAGCGGAAAAACGAAAGAAAGAAGAAATTAAAGCTTTACAAGGGCAGTTGGCAGTGCTCTCCGAAATTCAGGCCGGAGTCCAGCCTGGCAAGGTCAGCGCATCCTTCCCCGGTCGCCGCTGTCGGCCCCCCAGACAGACGCACGGCAGGCTCGCGTGACTTTCTGTGGCCTCAGGCGGGTGGCTGTGTGTGTTCTCTGCTGCGAGTGCTTCTAAAACTAGTCTGGGGGGTGAATAAAGGGACCTCCCACTAGCTGCTCTGTGTTAGATTCTGGGTCCCCACTCTTCACCTCCCAGGCAGTGGCACGAGCGGCTCGCAGCCGCTAATGTCTAAAAACAGGGCCGCCTGGGGGGAGGTTTCCTAGAGAGGAAACTTCCGGGCTAAATGGTCCTGGTACAAGGACATTTCCCCTCCGGAGCTCCCGGCCTCCTTCAGGGGCAAAGGAGGAAAATATGGCTGAATGTGAAGGTGCGATTCCCGTGCACTAAAAAGGGGGGGGTTCAGGTAGACGTTCCACCTCAGGGAGCCCCGGGTCCTCCGCCTCGGGGGGACGTCGTCCGCGGGGGGTCAGGAGGTGCTTGGGGGATATAAACACCGGCTGCATGCCACTGATTTCGTAATTTGGTTCCTTGAGTAGAAAGAACGTCTCTCTAAAAGAAAGAAAGGGGGAGAGGGGGTGGGCAGTAGCCACGGAGGAGCGTGAAGTGTCAGCTGTGCGGGAGAGAAGGTTCCAGGGCGTGGCGCCCAGCAGCGTCCCTGCCACGAACAGTGCTGCTCTGACCTTCATCCCTTGGGTCCGCCAGTGGGCTGGGGACGGTGTGTGCCAGAAAACAGAACAGACAAAACTCCCCATCCCCAGGGACCCTGTCCTCTCTCGGCGGCATCCGACAGCAATCCAGATACTCAGGGAGCTTGTGAGAGAGAGTGGGGGACCGCAGAGGAGCGGCTTCGGAGGAGGGGCTGCTGCCTGGCGCCTTGCTCCGGGGGGCCTCTTGTGGGGCTTGTCTTGGGAAAGGCCTGGCGACAGGAGGCCAGAGCCCGAGCCTGAGCACCAGGGGCCCTCAGGGGCGGCCGGAGCCGGGTGGCTGGCGCACGGGGCACCGAAGAGAACGAGCTGAGCGGACAGCTGAGTGACTCAGGAAGCTGTCTGAGGGTTTCAAGCAAGAGTAAATCTGCTCTCCGAGGCCTTCACAGGGCCACCGGCCTTCACGCAGGAGGACTCCTGAGTAGTGCCCCCGGCCTGGAGAGAGGACCGTGCGGGCAGAGGCGAGGAGGGTGGCCTGTGCGTGCGTGAAGTGCAGCCTAGGATTCGCCGGTTGGCTCATGGAGGTTGCGTGGGGGGAGGGGGAGAAGCCCAGATCTCTCCCGGTTTGTGCCCCAGTTTGCACCTGGGGCACTGGAGCCTCCTCCACAGCAGGGTGGGCGGGGCAGCTGCTAGGCCTGGTCAGGAGAAGCCGGGACCTGGGACCCCCAGGGAGAGAAGGCTGAACGCTTGCTCATCCACACGGGGGGGTGGCGAGCTGGGGGGCCGGGGAGGGCACCCCTGGCATGAGCAGCTAGGAAAGGGGAGACGGCTGAGGAAATGGCGTTTGAGGGGCACCCTGGGCATCCACAGGGCAGGGCGATGGTCACGTGCTGCCCAGAGCTCACAGCACCAAGGTGAGCCGCTGGAGAGCCAGCGGGGAGCAGGGGAGCGGTGAGGGCAGGGGAGCGGCAGCAGGGACAGTAGCCTGAGGCAGGGACTTGAGAGGGGAAGACACGTATTTGGGCATTGGGAGCTCACAGAGCTGTGTTACTTGTTGGTAGAAAGTCTAAAAACAGGGCCGCCTTGGGGGCTCAGTCAGTTGAGCATCTGACTTGGGCTCAGGTCATGATCTCGCAGTTTGTGGGTTCAGGCCCCGCGTCGGGCTCTGTGCTGACAGCTCCGAGCCTGGAGCCTGCTTCCGGTTCTGTGTCTCCCTCTCTCTCTGCCCCTCCCCTGCTCATGCTCTGTCTCTCAAAAATAAGTAAATGTTAAAAACAAAAAGAAAAAAGAGAGTCTGAAAACAGAAGAATTTGCTTTCAGGGTCAACACACCCTGGACAGACTGTGTGCAGCCATTTGTCCCTGACCTTTCTGCTCTTGTGTCTTAGGAGACGGCAGGCCCCGCACTGGAGGCAGACAGTCAGGGTAGGTGCTCGGTCCCCTCGGCCATTCAGCAAATACTGGAGGGCGGGACATTGTACGACCTTTGTTAACTCACGTGCTTTTAAGTGTATTTCACACCAAACTGGTTACTGAAACTGGGAAAATAATTTCTACAAAAGGTCATTTTAAAAAATAACCTTTTTTTTTTTTTTTTTTTTTCATTTTTTCTTTCTCATTTTAGACATGGAAGGAGGGAAGGCAGCCGCACGTCCTGCCCCGGAAGTCCCCGCCGCTCACTACTTAGATAAGTGCGTGGGGTCATCCTCAGCCCGGTGTATAGAGATGGAAGGGACCGGCCACATAAAACGCGACTCAGTAGATATTTTCGCCCCAGCGCACTGCAAGCCTGTGGGCTGATAGGCTCGCATCGCTCATTTGTACGAGTTGGTAAATTGCCCTCCACACTGACGGGCTTAACTCTGGGTGTGTCCGGTTTCCCCGCACTTTACCCAACACTGCTTGGCGGCTGATGGTCAGAGGGCTGTTAAAGGTACCAGATGTGACAACAGCGAAGCACGTCCCCTGTGCGGCTGCCACAGCGCGTGTGCAAGGAATTTCAGTAGAACACCTTTGCCTTTTTTTCCGACGCAAGTTAGCGTTTCTGCCTGATTGTGCTGGCGGGTTAGAACTTGCGGGACCCAAAGCCGACTTGTGTCAAACAAGTGGGCCGCCCCCCACGGAGCCTCCGGCCAGGGCAGCAGGGCCGCCCAGGGAAGGCGAGGGCGCGCGTGCATCCAGGCCCCTCCGCGCCTCATCTCTCGCTCCTGTCTCGTTTCAGTTTATGTATCTTCTGTGGGGAGAGGAGTGAGTCCTTCACGGAGGAGGGCCTGGACCTACACTACTGGAAGCAGTGTCTCATGCTGACAAGATGCACCTGCTGCAGGCAGGTCAGGCGCCCGGCCACACGCGGTCCCTCCACGGCCCGTCACAGACCTGCCCCACGTGTAGCGCTCCCCAGGGAGAAGTCGTGGGGAAAGTGGCTGAATGGCTGTCACCCCGTTTTCTTACTTTTTCCCGCTATTTTAAGCGAGCCGTGTCCCACGTACGTAAACGTGCAGGCGCACCTCAGCGGTAGGGTTCCGTTCCGGACCACCCCGGGAACGCACAGAGCGCAAGAAAGCGAGTCACGTGACCTTTGTGGCTTCCCGGGGCGCGGGGAAGTTACGTGTGCTGTGGCCTGTGGCCTGTTCAGTGTGTGAGCCGCACCTAAAAAACAACGTGCGTGCATCACACACGTACTAAAAAACGCTGGCCAGCATTTGGGCTTCTGGCAAAGTCCTATTCGCTGATCACAGGTCACCGTCACACGTACGACAGTGAAAACGTTTGACGTGTTGCAAGAATTACTAAAACGTGATACGGACGCAAAGTGCGCAAATGCCGCCGGGACGGTGGTGGCGAATGACCCCGTCAGTGCAGGGTCGCCGCAGCCCCTCCGTCTGCAGAGAACACGGCATCTGCGAAGCACATGACAGGAGGTGCCCGTCCGTAAAGCCATGAGTGTGAGAGCCCGTGGAGCCCCCACAAAATAACACACCCGTGTCCCCAGCACCCAGGCCCCTCAAAGTGCACCACCTCCCCCCGCCCTGAGTCACCCCACCGTCCTGATTTCTGACACCACAAGTTAGTGTTGCTTGTGTTTTAGGTTTACGTGATAGAACCCTACGAAATGTACCTACTTTATGTCAGGTTGGTCTTCCAGCTTTATAGTGTTCCGTTGTTTGAGCAGTCCACGATTCATCCCTCCATCCTACTGTTTTTGGAACTCAGGTTGCGTCCGGTTAGAGCCTATCACGAATAACGCTGCCACAGACATTCTTGTATCCGCTCCCAGTGCGCCTGCGAACATGCCTTTTTGGGTGCACCCCCGGGGGCGGAGTGGCTGGGCGAGCCAGCACTGGGCTGCGGGGCTGACGCAGGCCGTGCTCCGGAGGGGTCTTAAGGGCGTGGGGGGCTGTGCCACATCCTCGCCAGCTCCGTGGTTCCTGCCCACAGTGAGGTGCGGCCCCTGTCCATCCGTCTCTTGGCCACCCGAGTGCCCTCTTTTGTAAAATAGCTTCTAGTCTCTTGCTCACGTTTTGAATTGCGTTGCCGGTCCTGCTCTACTGATCTGTAGTCATGCTTCAGGTGCACGGACCGGAGTCCTTGGCCAGCCCCAGGTGCCATAGTTGCCCTCTCCCGCTTGGGGTCTGGCCTGTTTGTCACCCCAGCGTGTCTTTTAAGTTTGAACGCTGTCCACCTTGTTCGTCTTGCCCGTGGTTTACGCGTTGTGTATCTTGTTTAAGAAGACTCCCACCCCCGGATTTGCATATCTTCTCTGATGCAGTAAGGCCTTCCTCTTAATAAAGGAGGAGAATGAACTTCTGGCCTCTACCTTGGGGCTCTTGCAGGCTACACAGCAGCTCTCAAGTAGGCAGAGCCCCCACCCCCACCCCCCACAGCCTGGCAGTGCAGACTTCTAGCCTCCCCCCAACTCCCAGCCCGTGTTGGTGGCTGGATTCCCAGCAGGTGTATGAGTCCGTGCATAGTGGTCACTCCTGCTGAACGTGCCTGGGTGGTGAGAGACTCTCCTAACAGTCTTTTCGTGACCCCGTCTCTGCACGTTCTTACAAGCAACGGGGAGGCGGGATTTGAACCCAGAGGCCACACGGCTAAGCTGTTCCGCGGCTTCCTGCGTGTACTGCGGGGGTTAGCCATCGCTCCTCCGTCCCCCCCCCCCCGCCTTGGCAGTGTCCTCTGTGCACTACCACCATAACACAAGGAGGGAGACACAGGGGACACGGGGTCTTCAGCAGAGTATAGCGAGCACCCGAGGAAGCCCCCTGGGGCCGGTGGGGTCAGGACCGAGTGAGAGAAGAGGTGTGCGTGTTCCACCCCTGGGGAACAAGTGCAAGGTGGTGCCGCACGCGCCCCGTGCTCTCAGCACCCTGCTTCCTTCTGCATTTCTGGATGCAGGTGGTCGAGATCTCCAGCCTGACGGAGCACCTGCTGACCGAATGCGACAAGAAAGACGGGTTTGGAAAGTGTTACCGCTGCAATGAGGCTGTTCTGAAGGAAGAGCTGCCCAGACACATAAAAGCAAAGGACTGTAATCGTGAGTGCCTGCTCGGCCCCGCCCAGACCCCTCGGTGCCCGCTGTGCCCCGGGCCCTGCCCGGGGAGGCCCCGCGTGGAGCGCTGGCCCGTCCCGTGTCTATAGCTCCTGGCTCAGGTCTCGGGAGGAGCTGAGCCTTGTCCTGCTGATGCCGTTTCAGCCGCCAAACCGGAGAAGCTGGCAAACCGCTGTCCTCTGTGCCACGAGAACTTCTCACCGGGGGAGGAGGTGAGGACCTAACTGGAGCGTGACCCTACCCGGGGCTGACCCGGCGACGAGGCTGTCAGGGCTGGGCCGCGGGTGGGGGACCGTGAGTGTTCGGGGAGCACCCCGGTCCTGCTTCAGGTCCGCCTGACACGCTGTCACCTGCCGTCTCCCGTGAGTTCTCCCTCCTGTAGCGCCGTGGACCCTCTGCGGGGGCCTCAGCTCTGGGTGGGTGAGCGCGAGGGGCTTTCGCCTCTATCTGGGCGCGGCACCCCTCTGTGCGCTGGGGCCCTGAGTGGCGTCTGGGCCACACGTGCGGGTCTCTTCTCATTACTGCCATCCAGCCCAGTGCAGTTGGGAGGTTCTACCTCGCAGACGACTGCAAGCTCTCCTCCCTTCCCCGGCGCCGGGGACTCTGGCTTCCGGTTCCCGCCCCCCTCCTCCCTGGGCCCCCTGCTCTGACCAGAGCAGGTCTGAGGCTCGTGTCGGTGGTTCAGCTGACACGACAGTGGTGATGTCCTCCACGTGCCAGGCAGGGCGGTTCTGGGGACCTGCCTCTGGCTCCGTCGCTTCCACTCCAGCCCCCTTAACCGCTGCACCTGCAGTTCCCCACGGGTCCCGCCGTGGGCTCTCCCTGCCCCAACCGTCTGGGATGTGCCCACGAGACGGCTCAGACCCAGCCGTGCTCTGCAGCTCGCCCTCGACCTCTGGGAGAGCACATAGCAGACGGGCCTGCACCCATGCCGTCGTCCCAGGCCTATCGTCCCTCTCTCAGAAAACGTCAGATACACAACACAGTGCACGGCAGGGCAGAGGGGCCCGCAGGCACCCCTCACGTCCCATCGCCAGCTCGTGTGGCCGTGGGCTCACAGCCACCCCTGCCTCATGTGCACCCAGCTGCGGCTCCCCACCCAGGCCACGCTGAGGTGCAGCCAGACGGCACGTCGCTTCCTCTGGAAATGCTCTGCCGTGGGGCTCCGGAAACAGTGCTCGTGGAGGCGCTCTCGAGCGCGTCCCCCAGCCTCCCCTCAGGGTCAGTGTCCCGGCCCCCGGTGAGGCCGCACGCGGAGACTGCTGGATGTGTTTCTAAGTAGCCTCCTCCGTGTGCTCTGTTTTAGAGTTTGGTAAGAAGTGGTCTGCCTGGCCGGGTTTCCCATGGGCTGGGTTTCCCATGGGCTGGGTTTGCGGATGGCCTCCCTCTCGGCACCGTTAAGAGGTCGTTCCCTCCCGGTTCCTTTGAATCGCAGGTGGGCTCTATAGGCCGGGTCCGTTTAAACCTCAGACTTGCCCGCAGCCACTTCTTAGCCAGTGGCCCGCCCTTCCGTGACCGGGCACATCCCACGACCGTCAGGGACCGTCAGGTCCACGCAGCCCAGCCTGCCACCCTTCAGTCGTCAGCTGGGCCGCCGCTTCCGAGAGAAGCGTCCCTCCCTCTGCCCTGCAGTCGCCCCCGGCCGAGAACGTGTGTGCCTCCCGCATGGTCCACGGGCTGCACAGGAGCAAGCCGCTCACCAGCGTGTCCCTTAGTGTCGTAAACACGCAGACTCAACCGGTGTCCTGCAGCCTCTCTGAGGCCTGAGTCACCTGGTCTCTGGCCAGCGCGGCCTCTCGGACGGGCTCCTGGCCTTGTTGGTCGGACCCCGGTGTTCTCGGCACCCCCCGGCTGTTGTCACGGTCTGCCCGCTCCGTGCTGACCCTGCCCAGGCCGGCCCCGGACCTGGGCTCCCTCCGGTGGAAATGGATATTTTAGAACAGCATCGGTGTCTCCCCCGCTCACAGCTACTGAGTTGGTCACTGTCGCTGGCCTTCCCGGTGGACAGAGCCAGGTGAAAATGCTGACATGACCACCTCGTGAGTTCAGCCGGACATTTCCGACGCAGACATTTCCGACGCATCCTGTGTCTCCCGGCGTCCCCTTTCCCCAGCCCAAGGGTTGGGTTCTCAGAGCCCCGGAGATGCCAGACCCGCCTGCCGCCCGTCGTCCACGCGCACTGCGCGACCCCACACGCAGCACGTGCCTGGCGGCAGTGCCCAGACTCGGGGCCGCGAGTCCCCGTTCACGTCCTTTCCGTGTCCCCTGGCGGTAGGGGGTCCACGAGCTGTTTCACGGCCACAATGCGTTTACAGTCACCTGCTTTATTGTGTATTCGGTTTTCGGTGGGGGGGGGGTAAAATTAAGTCCTGTAATTATATAAAACACTCGACCAGTTCTGAAGTCTGTAAAATGGGACATATGCACAGAAGAACAGAGAGCAGCTGCAGTCCCTGCCCCTGCCTACCACCCCTCCTTCCTAACAGGGCCGTTTTTAGTGGTTTTCCCTTTCAAAAGTCGTGTAAGTAGTCCTCACGTGCACACACCTTCTCTCCGTTCGCGTGTGAAACTCAGGCTTTGTGTCCGGGGTTGGATTTCTACCGTGACACTAGCTGTCATGGGACACCCGGTCCCTGTGTGGCTGCCGTCATCTCCTGCTCCGTGTGATGCAGACCTCAGCCCCTCTCCTCCTGGCAGTCGTGTCCCCCGGCGTCCGACAGCTCGCGGCTCCAAGGCCGTCAGCAGGCCTCTTGGACTTCTCTGCTTGCTCTCGGTTCAGTGGTCCATGCCTGCAGCCAGTCACCACACGCTTGGCGGCTCAAACATCCTTCTATGATGTCAGTTTCTGTGGGGCAGGAGTCGTGGGCACAACTGAACGGGTCCTCTGCTCCAGGAGTCACCAGGCCGCAGCGACACGTAGACTGGGCCGCGTTCTCATCCGTGGGCTCGGCTGGGGGGGGGGGGGCTCTCCCGAGCTCCCCCAGTGCTGGCAGAATTCTTCTGTCACTACAGGACTGGGGTCCCTGTTTTCTGCCGGCTGGCAGCCAGGGGCCACTCCCCGCTCCTGGAGGTCACCCTGCCTCGTGTACTCCCCGAATCCACTCACGTGCACGTGCTTATGTGACAACAGTCCGAGCGCGCTGTGCTCGGAGGTGACGAGGACCGAGGGGCTCCGCGTGCCGCGTCAGGATGTGAGGTGCGGCCACGTCGGGAGCTGCGGCCGCCTCCGGTTTCAGGTCTGACAGGAGCTCAGCTCGTCTGCTCCCTCTCGGTCGCCTGGTTGACGCGGCGTGTGCCTCCTCTTTTGTTTCAGGCGTGGAAGGCTCACCTCATGGGCCCCGCCGGCTGCACGATGAACCTGCGCAAGACGCACGTGCTGCACAAGGCGCTGCCGCCAGGTGAGGTCTGGGGCCTTGCTGCACGTGGGTGCCGCGTGGCGGGGTCCCCGCACCCCTGGGGTCACACAGACGTGCTTCCCTCCCGTCTTCGTGTCCGGCCGATGGCCCGTAGCGAGTAGGCTGATGTGTGCCCAGACCTCTTGTCAGCACCACGCTCGCTCTTGCCTGAGGGCTCCCGCCGCGTCCTTCGGGCGCACGCCCCTGCTCCCGGCTCTCTGCATCGCCAAAGCGGAGCGCTTGGAAACAGACGGAGAGTAGACTCACAGATATCGCCGCTCCCTGCCTCGTAAATTGTAATTGCAGCTGCTTTGTGTTGGATTGAGAACGCCGACAGGAAAGCAGGGCGTCTTTCATTAGAAAATTCTTCCTGACGAAAAACCGTGGACGGACGTTCTTACTTCAGGGGCGTTAATAAGTGAGAGAGTAATAAAAACGAGTGTGGCGGGATGTGGGCTCTGGGCTCCACCTGCCAGATACGCGGCCGAGGGCCGAGCGTGGCTCTCTCGTAACGGAGGGAACATGGGCACCTGGAGGGGGCGCCTGCCCGGGGCCACTCAGCCTGGAAGCGAAGCTGTAGTCACGTGGCTGCTGCTTTTGTTCGTTTCCGGGGGTGAGTCTCTACAGCCGACCCCCCGGGCAAATGAGCAAGTTCTCTTTCTTCCCGCCCCCGGGCCAGGCGTCTCCTGTGAGCCCGTTGGGGACGCACGAGCCCTGCTCCTCAGCCCGGCAGCCAGCTCCCACACGTGCCCCGCTCAGCCGGCCGCCTGCGGACCGAGTGGCCGCTGTGCCGCCCCCTGCAGACCCCGCTGGCGCTCTGCTGCTCCCCAGGGCCTGACGACACCTGGCCGCCATGCCCTCACTGTGGCTTGGCGCCCTGTTGGTGTGTTAGTCTCCCTGCTGACACGGGGCCTGTGTGTTGTGTGTTGTGTGTCCAGCAGGTAAAGGCCCAGCCACGACCAAATCAGGGACCTCCGCATCCAAGGTCGGAAGCAAGATCCCTACCCCAAAGGGACTGAGCAAAAGCTCCGGCAGAACATACACAAAGCGGTGACGTGACCCACATTCTGTCTCCTTCGTCCCCACGAGGGACTGAGCAAGTTTCTTGATTGCGAACCATCTCTCCTAAGATCCGCCTTTGGACGTGGCGACCCTGTGCTCCGCCCCCGCCGTCCCTCCGCCCCCGGCCCTGCTGTCCTCACCTGCCGCTCCCTGTGAGGGGCTGACGCGAGAGCCTGCGTCCGGGGTTCAGACCAAGCTCAGCGCGGTTTGAAGCAACCAGGCTTCTGGCCTCCGAGGCCGCCGTGGCCAGAAGAGCAGCCACTCCGTTTGAAGGGGACCGGCCTCCCTGTCCGGGTCGGGTGTCCTGCGAGCAGAGCGCCCTCTCCTCAAGCGCTTGGAGTGGTTTCCATAAAGGCTTCGCTGTAAACCTCGTGCACGTCGGTCTCTCTCTCTCACGTGGCAGAATTTCCGCAGGGCTTTGGCTCACTGGGCCGCGCGAACCAGCCTGGAGAGAGACGGCGGGCACGGATCTCGGCGGGCGCCGGCCCCCGCCCAGCGCACCTCCCCACTGTGTGCGGACCCCGCACCTCCCGCCGTCACGAGAGGGAAAGACGCACCTGCGGTCGCCACGCATGGGTCCCCCTGCAGCACCTGCCCCGCTAGGGCCCCCCCCCCGACCCCCACCCCTGCCACCGTGCGGAGTGCTGGGTCCCGCCCGACCCCAAGCTGCAGCCCCTGGGAGCCGAGCCTGCCGCCCTGTGGCTCCATCGGGGCTCTCCTCCCGGTGCTTCCGGCTCCTTCCTTCTAGAACCACACCTGTGGTTCTAGAACAGAGTTAGGACCCGCCTCTCCACCGGTTGTCCTGCGCCCTGAACACGTGTCGGTCAGAGCAGCCCTCTCTCAAAGCCCTGAGCAGGCATGGCCTCGCCCTCGACCCTGGTGGGGAGCAGCCGCGCTTGGTTAACACGCGCGAACGAGCCTTCAGCGCGGACCAGCAGGCTCGGGTGTGTGCTTTGGGCCTGTCCTGCCCCTCGCAGATCTACGAATCGGAGCCCTAAGTTCGTTTGTCTCAAACACGCCCCGCGACACTTCAAACCCCAACATGGCTTAAAATGAAGAGACCGGCCCTCGTGTCCCACAGAAGCGGTTCCCGGGCTTCGTGTCCAGGTGGCCGCGGGGCAGAGCCAGGGTGTGTCTGAAACCTGCCGAGAAGCGTCCCGTCTCCCTTGTGCCGGCCTGCGCTCCCGCTGCCTGCCGGGCCCCCGGAGACCCAGGGAGGCCGGCCCTTCCCACCCCGCCCGCGGCCCAGCATGCTTCCGTTCTCCCGAGTGGTAGGCGAGTAGACAGCAGGCCTCCGGGGTGCCGCTGAGAAATGGGTGGGATTTGTACCGCCTCATCAGCATACACACCTGTTTACTTCCCCGCCGCGTGAAAGAAAACACGTTTCGGAAAACCCCTCATAGCCGTTGGAGCAGTGCGTCCCCTGAGTGGGTTAGTGACGGGGAGTTTGCACTAACCACTCTCCGTTCTGGGTGAACTAACACTTTCTCATATGGTTGACTCAAAACACAGCAAGAATAGGACTAAGAGAACTGCCTCTGCAAAAAATAACTCAATTAAGAAATAAGTAGTGGGGAGAAAGAACGTAAACCTTCATCAGACAGAGCAGAACACAGACGCCGAGGGAACTGGGACGCGACCCCTCCTGGCTTCACAGACCGCGGCCACGACCTGGTCCCCCCTCCTCCAGGCGAGCCGCTCCGTAACACGAGCAGTGATGAGAAACGCTAATCGAGGAGCCATTCTCTTCCCTCTAATCAGCACTCGCAAAAAACATGTATGTAATATTTTCCATATATCGTAACTTCAAAAAGATTCATAAAAATATTTCACTTTAGTGATTGAACAGTTGGATGCGTTCAAGACCGGTTAGCCTTGCTGGTTACAGAAGGAGCGGGAGTTTCTGTCGAAGTGAGCCCTGCTTAGCGGCTACAAAGAGCTTTGCAGAGTTAGAGGCTATTAAGGAACTGAAAATACAGGACAGGCAATTCTGAAGGAAGTGTAGGATCCCTTGGCCATTTATAAATAAAAATGTAAATTTGGAACAAGAATTAATAATTTTCACTATGAATATGTTGTGGATATTTATTTCTCTTATTTTCATATTTCAAAATATTTTAATTTAAAAGAAATGTGTCTATAAATTTGGCATCAGAATACACATGTAAATACCTTTAATGAAAATTTTTAACTTTTTAATGTTTTAATATAGTTTTCTATTTGTCTTTATTTCAGGCACCAGAATTATAGTATCTAACCAATATATTTTTGTTGTTATTTCAGGGCCTAGGGGTCAGTTCACTCTGAGCATGTTAACACAATAAAAAGGTCACAAAACATCCTGTCACTTTTATTTCAAGATTGTAATTAAAAGGTGAACGAGTTGCATGCACTCTGGCCCACACCGGGCATGGCTGGGGCGGGTTGGGCGTTGGGCGTCGGGGGGGGGGGGGGGGGGGGGGCCGAGCCTGGCCCCACATAGGGTGTGTCGAAAGGAGTTTCCCGCTGAAGAAGCTAAAGAATTTTAAGTGCGTGTAAATTGGAGAGAATCGCTGACCCGCTTTATCTTGTGGGATAAAGTCGGAATGTTGGGGCGGGGGGTGGGGGGTGGGGGCTGCACTTACGGTCTCTGCACGGGCTCTTCCCTTTTGACAGAGGAACTTATGCCGGCCAACAAGGCTATTTTGCTTTCAAATAAGTAAAGCGGCAGTATTTCCTCTGTTGATTTCTGGAGTGTTTTTAAGCTTTTATTAGTTTTGGTAATTGTATAATTGCTACCGTTCTGAAGTTATAACGTACGGGTGCTAGGTGTGTGCACTGCACGAGTGCAGGACGAAAGAGCACGCTTTCCAAAGAAGCCAAGGGCAAGCGAGGGGCGTGCGCTGCATTCACACCTGCAGAGATGTGCGAGAGGGAAAGAACCCGTCCGTGTGCTGTTCGAATTAGGTGTTCATTTGTGCCGTTGCGTATTTGCTCTTGAAACCTAGGCCCGCTGAGCAGTTTGGTGTGTGTGCAGCAGCCTTCCTGGCTCTTGCCCCTCGGGGCTTTGGGGCCTCCACCTACCTCATCCCGGATGAGGCCCGGGCTGAGCCCCCTGGCTCTGAAATGCAGGCCACCAGAGAAAGCGGTCAGTGGGTTGGTGACCTTCTGTGCTGCTCCTGCAGAGCGTGTCCCCCCGGGGTCTCCCGGGACCTTTCGAGGCCCGCACGACGCAGCTGAGGATATCCTCAATGGTACACAGGGACGCCGGCTTCCTGGAAGGCAGTGAGCCCAAATGTGCACCTGGGTCGCGATGGGTCAGACCAGGGAGGCCGGTGGACAGCAGTTGATCCCTGCCTCAGTTTCCCCTCTGTGGAGTGGAGCCAAATAGAAGGTGCTGAAGAGGCCCAGCCTGGGCAGTGAGTCCGCAAGTTTGGGGAGGGAGCCCACACTTAAGCTGAGGGGTCCCCCCAGCCCTTCGTCCCTCATTAGGCTGTAGCAGCACGGGGCTGGGGAACGGGGAGACCCAGGCATGGACCACCCCCTGCCCAGAAGGCCTCAAAACCCCACCGAGCTTCCCAGACCCCAGACCTGCCCACCTGAGGCACTGTGCTGGGATTCCAGGGGAGGGGCCTGGAGAGTGGGGAGGGCTGAGGTCAGACTCCCCATTGGTTGGATTTCCTTGTGCACAGGAGGAGGTCATCCCTAAGCAAAGCCCTTTTGTGTGCTGTGGTCCTGCAGGTTGAGGACCCCCCAGGACTCCCCAGGAGAGGTCCTGGTACCTCTCAGTGTCCTGGGACCAGTGTCCTGCCTGAAGGTGGGGGACATTGTGGGAACCAATGCCAGGGTTCTGGATGGAGATCTCTCTCTCTCCCCATGGGGTAGGGAGCACCTTGGGAGTGCTGTTTACCAAATTCTGGGATCCTGGAATGGTGGGGGGGGGGGGGGCGCGCAGTCCCTGGTGGCTGGGGGAGGCCAGAGGGCGAGCCTGCAGATGTCCAGGCCTGGCTCCAAGTCTCAGCCTGGGCGGGGCTGGGACAGAACAGGGCCAGGAACAGAAAAAATAATCACTTACCTTCTTCCTATTGAAAGTTTAAAAGTTTGCTTTTTAACGCCAACACCTGTCACCTACCTGGAGCTGATGTTTTGTATTTTCTGCTCCTGAACGAGGTAGAGATTTGTGAAACGACACAAACACAACAACTAAACAACCCGTCTTTGGAATCCAGTATAATCATGAACGTCCGTGCACGAGAAAGGCACATGGAGACACCTTACAGAGATGGAAAACACACGCAGACGACAAAGGATCAGTACCCAAAAGACGCGGAATTCCTACTGTCATCAGGAAAGGGACCAGCAGGCCTCCAGCCAGGCTTTCTGTGTGAGTGAAAACAAGTAGGTAATTCCAGAACATGGCACCCAAGTGTTCTGCTGCTGCCGGGACCAGTCATCGTGAGCAGAGTTACTGATGGCACACACTCACCCCCTCACGGTTCCGCAGCTCACGAGTCTGACGGGGTCTCACTGGACTAAGACGGGGGCTCAGCGGGGTGCACCCCTTTGTGGGCACTCCGAGCAGAACCCGGCCTCTAGAGGCACCCCCTTTCCCGAACCCAGGGCCCCTCCCCCCACGCTCAAGGCCAGCACCTCAAGGTCACCGACTATCCACCTTAGTTCCATTCGCAGCTTCAGTTCCCCTGTGCCATAAAACCTAATACGCTCCCCGCTTCCGGGGTTAGGACGTGGACTTTGTTGGGGGCCATTACTCCGCCCACCGTACGTGTAAGGACACCACATGACTAATGTCTACATCACGTTTCAAAAAGGCCCTCACAACCCGGAGGATATTCAGAAAAAGTTTAACAAAGATTACTGATGGTGATACCAGAAAAAAATAACAATACTGGCAGGCACTTCAGTATTTACATAAAAACAGTATTTTTACTAAAAATTGTTCACAATTCATATGACAAAAATATCAGGGCAACTTAATATCCAATGCATTTGAAATAATTTATAGGGGCGCCTGGGTGGCTCAGTCGGTTAAGCGGCCGACTTTGGCTCAGGTCATGATCTCGCAGTCTGTGAGTTCAAGCCCCACGTCGGGCTCTGTGCTGACGGCTCAGAGCCTGGAGCCTGCTTTGGATTCTGTGTCTCCCTCTCTCTCTGACCCTCCCCCGTTCATGCTCTGTCTCTCTGTCTCAAAAATAAATAAACGTTAAAAAAAAATTTTAATAATTTATAAACATGTTACAAAATATGAAGTGAACTATAAATTCACAAAGGTAAGTATTAAGTGTAAGTAACCATTCAATAAGCAAATAAAATAGAGGATAGGGGCGCCTGGGTGGCGCAGTCGGTTGAGCGTCCGACTTCAGCCAGGTCACGATCTCGCGGTCCGTGAGTTCGAGCCCCGCGTCGGGCTCTGGGCTGATGGCTCGGAGCCTGGAGCCTGTTTCCGATTCTGTGTCTCCCTCTCTCTCTGCCCCTCCCCCATTCATGCTCTGTCTCTCTCTGTCCCAAAAATAAATAAACGTTGAAAAAAAAAATTAAAAAAAAAATAGAGGATAAAATTTATAAAAATATTAAAAAATGTTCCTTTTCATTCCACGCTGGTGGGGACGTAGTATTCAGAGAAGACTCTGTGTGTGGAACGACACTGTCTCTAATGATAATGAGAAGCAGTTTTTTCCACAGGAAGCACCTCCAGTGTGTCCCAGGAGCCCTCGGAAATGCCACTGCTGAGTTATTCCGTCACTTTCCAAATCATCCCGCAACAGAAGCTTGTGCCTTCTTGGTCGGTACTTTCTTTCTTCTCTTGAGGATTAGGCAGGTATACAAGAACACTTCCTGAGCAAGTGCAGGTCACTTTGCTAGATTAGCAATGCTGACTCAGTGCATAGTTTAAATTTTCAGAATTTTTAAAATAACTAAACAACAGCAAACCACTGGAAATGGTCCGGGCTCCTTCCAGATCTCATTGATTTGGTGCTGTCTTTCCTCATGGTCACAAGATGGCTACTACAGCACCAAGGATCACATCCTACTTCCAGTGTGCTAAGCCAAAACAAAGGTGGTTAAGAGAGAACGGGCTTTCTCCTCACGTGCCTCTGTCTTCTCAGGAAAGAAAAACTCCCCAGGAGCCCGCAGCAGAAATCCATTTTGCTTACGGACCAGGTTGAAGTCAGTCTATCCTCAGAATAACTGTTGGCAAAGAGACTTCCGTGACCAGCCCTGATTCTTCCCCTGGGGCAGGGCAGGCGCCACCTACACAAAGCCTTGTGGGAGCAGAGGTGGCAGAGCTCAGCCAGGGCAGGAACTGCAAAGGGGACAAAGCAGAGATGTTCCCGTTGTGGCGGCGGCTTGAGAGGATTCAAGGCTGAGTTCCTTCCAGCCCTGACTGTGATTCTAAAGAATTTTCCCTCAACACCGATGGAAGCTTCCATTACAGATTCACACTTAGGTGCCTCCTCCTAGTTCTTGCCACATGACCGGGAGGCAGGCACACCAGTCCCGAGTGCGCACTTGGTCGTTGGCTCCCTCGCCCCCTGCCCACAGCGGATGCACTCCACCTACACTCCGGGGCAAGCAGTTTCACTCGGTCGCCCGTCCCTTCCCTCTTTAAAAGCTGGCCCACACAGGGGCGCTGGGGTGGCTCAGTCGGTGAAGCGTCCGACTTCGGCTCAGGTCATGATCTCACACTCCGTGAGTTGGAGCCCCGTGTCAGGCTCCGTGCTGACAGCTCAGAGCCTGGAGCCTGCTTCACATTCTGTGTCTCCCTCTCTCTCTGCCCCTCCCCCTGCTCATGCTCTGTCTCAAAAATTTAAAAACAAAAAACATTAAAAAAATAATCATGATAAATAAATAAATAAACGCTGGCCCACACAGCGTCACAAGGTTGGCTCGGAGGCATTAGCGGGGCTCCAGAGAAACAAGTCACTTGCTAACCACCTGCATAATGTGTTGGAGACCTGTTGGCAGTGCTCGGGGGACCGGAGGCCCCCTTGCTTTACAAGGTAGTAAACTCGGCCTTGCTTCTCAGGAAACGTCTCAACACTTGGCTGCCTACGTAGACTTACCACATAGGAACGTATCCCTAAATAATATCACCTTGAGCTTGACGTGTTTTTAAGCCATGCAAATGGAATCACACTACATATCCTTCTGCGCGACCTTGAGAATCACCATGCTGTCGGGCGTCGCCGAATACTCACTCCGGACGCGCTCACCCATTTTAGGAGATGTCTCACCCAGTATTGATCCATTCTCCTGTTGATGGACATCTGGTTTGTTTCCAGTGTTGGCTACTATAAAACCATTAATGTTCTCATAGCCGGTCAGGAGGGCAATATAAATAGCATGAGCTGGTGGACTCATTCCCAAAAATCTACTCCAGAGAAACCAAGAAATCCCTGGGGAAGGCTAAAGTTCTGCGGCGCTTGGGTGGCGTGGCTCCAGCAGGATGCAGAGCACGAGGTCCTGCAGGTTCTGAGTTGCGGCCAGCTCAGAAAGGAGGGCCAGATGCAGGCTCCGAGTTCGCCCCCACTGATGCGTGTCCTTCACAGATGGAGTTGGTCGCAAAGGCAACCAAGGCAAAATACCATCTTTTCTCTAGGTGACGTGCTGCGGGGAGGGGGGCGAGTTCCCAGTTAGCCCGAGGACCCCGCTGGAGAAAAATACGGCATATTCACAATTTACTTCTAATACTAGACAGCAGACCATCCACAGCTGCCTGTCACGTGGATGAATCCCAAAGGCATGGTGTGGAAGGAAAGCAGCCAGGCTCGGCGAACACCCCTGCACATCACACAGGAAGCTCTGATGTGTGGTGTCCGGGCCCAAGAAAGCCACGCCCCTTGGGGGCACCAGGGGGCTGAGGAGACGCAATAACCTGTTTCTTGTGCATGATGGCTACACGGATGTGTTCAATTGGGGCAAAATTCAAAGTGTGCACACTTTTCTGGGTGTAGATCACACTTCAATACAAAGTTCAAAACTTCCAAAACAAAACGAAGCAACGGAACCCCCCAACCCCTGGGGTGGGGCGTTAATGAGCAGAGGGGCAGCTACCCTGAGTTCGCACTCCCCCTTCCCTCCTCCAACGCCCCAGCTGGCGTGGTGCCTGACCAGGGAAAACTGACCCATCCCCAAGCACCTTCTCAACCCTGCCACCCACTCAACACCTGGGAACTGGGGGCCATCCCGGGCCGACCCGCAGCCCAGACCATTAATTAGGCCAGAATCTCTCTCTAACCAGGGGCCAGGCCTCAGTCATTGGTAATCTCCCGCTTCTGATGCGAGAGCCACTCATCTGTGGACGACACAGCTGCCCTGGGTGCTGGTGCAAACCAGGAGATTCGATCCCAGACCCCTGTGCGAGGGCGGACCTGGGGTGGAGGGGCTGTCGGGGCGATCAGGGCGCGGCGCCAGACCCGGGGAGACGAGCGGGGCGTGGGGCCGGACCGGGGAGGGGGTCGCGCGGAGCGCGGGGCGGGACCCACGGGGCGATTGGGGCGCGGGGCTGGACCCGAGGGGCGGTCAAGGGCTATCAGGGCGAGGAACCGGACCCGGGGCAGCGCGAGGCGAGGGGCTGGACCCGGGTGGCGGGTCGCCTCCCCAGGACGCGCCGCTCCGCTACGGTGACTCTTCGAGGTGCGGCCTCCGGAGCGCTGGCAAAGGCCCTCGGCCGCCAGGAGGCACCTCTCTGCCACTCTTCCCCGGTAGCCGCCCGCCCCGCCCCTCCTCGCTTCGCCCCGCCCCCCGCGCGACCAGTCCCGCCCCGCACGTTCTCTCCTCCCGGCCCGAGCCGGAAGTGACGCGCCGTGCCCCGGAAGTGCCCCGGGAGCTGCAGCGGAAGCGGCGGCGCCATGGCGGCGGCGGCGGCGGCGGCGGCCCCCGTCCCCGAGGCCTGGCCCGAGCTGGAGCTGGCGGAGCGCGAGCGGCGCCGCGAGCTGCTGCTGACGGGGCCCGGGCTGGAGCAGCGGGTGCGCGCGGCGGGCGGGCGGCTGCCGCCGAGGCTCTTCACGCTGCCGCTGCTGCACTACCTGGAGGTGAGCGGCTGCGGGAGCCTGCGCGAGCCGGGCCCGGGCCTGGCGCAGGGCCTCCCGCAGCTGCACAGCCTCGTGCTGCGGCGCAACGCGCTGGGGCCCGGCCTGAGCCCCGAGCTCGGCCCGCTGCCCGCGCTGCGCGTGCTCGACCTGTCCGGCAACGCGCTGGAGGCGCTGCCGCCGGGCCAGGGCCTGGGCCCTGCCGAGCCGCCGGGCCTCCCGCAGCTGCAGAGCCTCAACCTCAGCGGCAACCGGCTGCGCGAGCTGCCCGCCGACCTGGCGCGCTGCGCCCCTCGCCTGCAGACCCTCAACCTCACCGGCAACCGCCTGGACTCCTTCCCCGCCGCGCTCTTCCGCCCCGGCGCGCTGCCCCTGCTCAGCGAACTGGCGGCCGCCGACAACTGCCTCCGAGAGCTCAGCCCCGACATCGCCCACCTGGCCTCGCTCAAGGTCAGCGGGGACTGCGAGCCGGGGCCCTGGAGGAGCGGTGGGGAGGGAGCTGCTCCCGGGCGAGCCGTCCCGGGGACGCCGCAGTCCCAGCCGCCCTCCCTCCCGTGACTGGGCTCCCCATCCTCACGTGGTTGGCTCAACAGCAGGGCCCCACGCCTAAATTTCTGTGTCTTCACGCATTTGTGAAATGATTCAGTGACTCTGGGCGGGGGGGTACCCAGGCAAGGCCCGGAGATGTGATTTACCGGGATTTCGCATGATGCCACACGGTGTGATTTCCTGTATGCTGTTCCCTTCACCCCGACGACCGCCTTCTAAAGTAAGAGTTGTTATTCCTGGTTTACCGAAGGCCGGAAGGGGTTGCCGAGTCCACAACAAATCGTTTGGGCTTTTCTCTAGACTCCGTTGTCCAGAGGCTGCTAACGTACTCCCGTTAGGTCTGCAGGCCCCAGCGTAATGCTGGCTGAGACAGGTGTGCAGGAGAGGGGAGGATGGACGTTGCAGAGCCCTGCCCTAACTCCAGTCTGGAGGCTCCTGGGCAGCCCTCTTTCCCCGTGTTCCCTTTTCCTTTTGTCCTGAAAAAAGCAGGTCTTTGTTTCTTGTTGCTCCTAGTTTTCATCCTTTTCTTGCAGACCTTTTTTTTTTTTTAATGTTTATTTGAGAGAGCATGCACACACAGGAGAGGGGCACAGAGAGAGAAAGAATCCCAAGCAGGTCTCCGGGCTCAAATTCCCAAACGGTGAGGTCGTGACCTGAGCTGAGATCAAGAGTCAGGCATTTAACTGGCTGAGCCCCCCCTGCCCCCCGCCGGCCACCCCATACAGACTTTTTTTAAGCAGTAAAATGTGTATACAGTTTAGCAACTGATCTATTTCCAGCCGAAGTTACTCTTAAGGTGTTGCCACCTGATTTAACAAACGTGTATGTCTGTGTAAAGATGTGTCTGCAAGTGTGCATGAATATGTGTGCACGTGTGTGTAGTTAAGAGAAACGGACGAGGCCTCTCAGCAGAGTGCTTGCTGGCATTTCCAGAAGAGGCTGTGGGGGGTGCTCCTGGGACCTGTTGGTCACCCCCGGCTATAAGGCGTCCCTTTATGGCAGAGGTGTGACGGGTGATGTACAGCGCTGCTCGCTCGGGTCTGTTCGGTCTCTTGGTTTTCCAGAAGGTTGACGGGCCAGGTGTGTAGCTGAGCGCGGTCCCTCGAGGGCAGGATCGGGTGTTGTACTTCACCGGAATCGCTTGCCAGTGTGTACGACTGCTTCGTTTCAGACGTTCTGTACCGCGTCCTTGGTGCCCACTGGTGACGCGTGTGGCCTTTATCGTGTGCAGACACCTGCATTCAGGTCGGGGTGCGTCTCCTCTGCTGAGCCCCCTGGCCTCCTCCACTCTGGCCGCTGCTAGGCCCCCATCGGCTCTCCTCCCCAGGAAGACGCCTGTGTCTTGGGGAGGGTCATGCCAGAGCCGCTTGGAGTCCCTCTTGGACTCAGCTGTCCTTCGGGGGCCTCTCTGAAACGATGCCTCCGTGAGGAGCGGTACCGGATCCGTGCGAGGCCGCATTGCCCTGTGTGCGCGCTGGGGTCCTGAGTACAAACGTGTTCTCGTCCTTGTGGGTGCTGCAGGGAGGCGGCCTGGGTGGAGAACTGAGCTCACAGGCGGAGGTGGGGGTCCCCTCAGCGTGTCCTGGCATTGCTGACGGTTCCTGCACCTGTGAGAGAGACTGGGGACGGCCACAGTGCCGTGAACAGGGGCGGTGGTGCTGCGGTCACCGTGACTGAGGACCGTGCCAAAACTTTGTGGCCGAAAACAACACCAGTCATGTCACGTGCTGCCCGTTTTCCATCCCGTGCTTGCCATAGATCACGTGTGCTCGGGGCTGGGCTCCGCTGCGATGCTGTGCCGGCTCCTCTGGCCCCATGTCATCTCGGCACCTCTCCCCGCGCGGCAGGGTGGCCCAGTTCTCCGACCACAGGGCTCCTTGAAGAAGGGGCTTGGAACCAGCACCCTGGCTCCCACTGCACCCACTGGTTAAGTGAGCGAGCCCAGTCCAGATTCGTGGGGAGACGCCACACAGGATGTAAATGCCCAGAGGCTCGGTTCCACGGGGGCCACCAGAGTAGCATCCCACGGGCCCCCACTTGTCCCCTCACTTCCCCTGAGGCAAGGAGATGCGTGCCTCATGCACCCTCCCCCAGGAAGCTGTCCCGGATGGGGGCCCCAGACCCTCTTCCCCACTCCCACCACCTGGGACGAGGGAGCCCGAGAGACCACTGCGTATCCACTGTGCCATAACCTCACCACCTACTTAACTGCCCGGACCCAGCCCGCCCTGTCGCTGTCCTGCTGTCTGGCCATCCAGCTTGGCTCTCCATGGGAGACCTAAGAGAATCTGGAGTGGTTTCTCCTGGTGGCATGTGTCCTTGTTCTGGGGTTCTGTCACCTGTGGTGCACCAGGGATGATGGCCCATTGCGTCACCCTTGCCTTTGTCGTAGGCGACTGACCCAGGCCGGGGCGCTGGCCTTCAGGGCTGACAGAGGAATGGGCCTGGCAGCTGGAAGCTGGCTGGAAGGCCACACCGGCCAGGCCTCCCCCTGTTTCAGGGCCCGTGTTCACTGGGACCGTCCACGTGGCTCACAGATGGGACTCCCACTGTGGTCAGGTTTCCCAGAGAAACCAAACTTTGCATGTGAAACCCCTGTCCAGCCCCAAGGAGCCCTTCGTCCATCTCTGTCTTTTCAGCAGGGCAGAGGTGACAGGCTCACTGGGTGCCCAGGTCACGTCCGGGTCCCCTTGGCCAACACGCCCTTGGCTGACATGTTGTTTTCGGTTCGCCCATTCGCCCAGCCGGGGATCTAGGACCCCACCCCCACCCCAGCAGCACATCCCAGCAGAAGGGATGTTCCCAGAAGGCAGTCAGCGGCCTCACCCAGGTCGGAGATGCTTGTGTTACCGGCAGGAAGGGAGTAAGTGGGTGTCCTCGTGGGTCGGCTCCAGGCAGAGGCAGGTTCCTGGACGCCACTCCCTTCAGCCTCTGTGCATTTTGTACCTTTTGGGGATTGGCACTTACAGTCCAGACTCCACTTCCTCCGTCGGAAAGCAAGAGCTCTCTCTGCTCCCCGGTCCTGCGTGATTTCAGCTGCGTACAGGCGTTACCTGTCACCTCGGTGTCTCCTGAAGGTCCTGTCTTCCATTAGTGTTGCTTTTCTAGGCGTGAGACCTCATGGAGTCCGCTGCTGTGGTGCCCAGCGCCAACGGAGCGCAGGCTTGGTGTGGGGGCGGCTTGTCCTCTTACGTGCAGGTGTCCGCATCTCTACAAGGCCCCCACCTCTAGAGCCTGGCACAATTTCCCTGATCTGCTGCTTCCTCCCCTCCCTGTTTATACTCCCACAGGGTCGCGGCACAGGGCCTGAAATGTCCATTATTCGGTCATTGTTGCCTCTGAAGGCAGAGCTCCCCTGGCCCCCCGGTAACCCCACACCTTTGTCCTCTGCGGAGATCTCCCCAGCCTGCAGAGGCTGCGGCTGAAGTGGCCGGGCAGTGAGGCCCCGTCCCCCAGTCTCCCCTCCTTGCCGGCTCTTCCTCTGCTACCTGCGCGCTCCGTCTACCCGGCTGGCTGGTTCCGTGCAGCAGTGAGGCCCGTCCCAGTGCAGTCCTTGAGCCGGCCAAAGCCCCCTGGACAGTGCGGCTGACTCCAAAGCTGGCATGGGCGGGGGGGGAGGCTGACCTCAGAATGTCAGCCCCTCGCTGCCACTCACAAGCCTCCGTGTGGCAGAGACTGGGACAGGCCGTGATACAGTCCATTCATCCCCCACTCCCATTCCCACTTAAGCCGGGGAGAAGGGCCCAGTGAGGCACGAAATGGGCACAATTGTACGAAATTGCGTTGCCCACAGCCTCTCAGGCCCCTTGGTCCCCCAAGGTGACTGAGAGCCATGCCTCCTTTCCTCGTCCCCATCCTGAGTGCAAGATGGGAGCCTGCCGCCCTGCTGAGGCCCCAGCATAGCCTTTAGAGGCTCCTCTGTGACACCGTCCCTTCCCCCAGCTCTGACCCCCTCCTCCACTCTGGCTCCCCGGCTTCTCGGCAGTTTGATGGCCTGAGCCAGGACAGCTCTGTTGGTAACTGAGTCTGTGAAGTTCTGTCCGAAGCCCTCTGTACCAGCCAAAGTGGAGGCATCTTCTGGATCATCAGAGCCCCTGCCCCCTTTCCAGTTCGTGATGAAGTCTGTCACCCTCTTTATCCGGGCCCGTTAGCATCCCAGCCAGAACCGGGACTGGTCAGCGGTCTCGCCCACCAAGTGTGAGCTCTTGCCGTAGGTTTGCGTGCAGATGGCTGCCTGCCAGTGTGGCTTTGACCCTGGGTGCAGTCCAGACAGGCCCCCTGTGCCCCAGAGCTCTCCCCAAGCCGCCCTCCCCCGCGCTCACTCCAGCTGACCAGATAGGAGGGTTTCTTCCGAGGCCCTATGCCCCCTGTCTGCTCTTAGCCGTGCCGAGCAAGGCCAGGCCAGAGCTTCCCACTGGCCCAGGAGGAGAACAAGAAAGGGGCTCTGTGCACGGTGCCCCGCGCTGCCTGGGAGGAGAGCAGAGGGGACAGCGGCTGGCCTCTTCCTGGGGGCCTGTCCTCTACCCGGCTGCAGAAGGGGAAGCCGAGACCCCACGACCGGAAGATGTTGCCTCGGTGTCCTGGGGTCTGACCTCGCTCCTTAGTGTTCCTCCTGCCCCGCCTGACCCCTCAGGGCGGCCCGTTGGTAACACGTCTCTGTGCTGCTGATTCCCACACATGGTTTTGTCAGAGCCCAGGCAGCAGGAGCGGCGGTGGGTTCTTGTGCGGCTTCCGTGCGCCTCTTGAGGCTGCGACACCCCTCCCTGGGTCCAGACGCAGGCCGAGAGCAGGCCAGGGTCGGAGCCGCTCTGCCGTTTTGTGCACGCAGAGTTGGAGCACCGTGCACCGTGTTCCTGCATGAAGGGTGATGCCGTGTTCTGTCTGTTTAGTTCGTCTAATTTTTAAAATCTCAGCACCATTTTGTGGGGAGCGTGTTTCTGAAGCACGCAGTGTTCATGACCGCACGTTCTCTGTGTCCTGTGCTCCTCCTCTAACCTTGTCCATTGGGACAGTTGTCACAGGGAACTTGCAGGGGAGCAGGAAGAGGAGGACAGGCATTCTGTGGGGACCGTTGGCAACCACCGTCCCCCCCCCCCAGCCCCCCGTCCCCCTCAGGGCTGCTTGGTGGCGGTAGCGGGCGTCAGTCTGGGCACAGACCGCAGGGGGGGCGGGGGTGCTGGAGGAGGCGGCACGGCCCCGTGGCTGGGTGGGCTGCGTGTGACCGGGTCCTCTGTGTCCCTTGCAGACGCTGGACCTCTCCAACAACCAGCTCAGCGAGGTCCCGGCGGAGCTGGCCGACTGCCCCAAGCTCAAGGAGGTCAACTTCCGGGGGAACAAGCTGACGGACCGGCGGCTGGAGAAGATGGTCCGCGGCTGCCAGACCAGGTCCATCCTGGAGTACCTGCGCGCCGGGGGCCGGGGCGGCGGGCGGGGCGGGGGCAAGGCGCACGGCCCGGAGAAGGACGAGGCCCGCAGGAGGCGGCGTGAGCGGCGGAGGAGGGAGAGCGGCGAGGCGGAGGACGAGGAGGTGGGCGACGCCGGCCGGACGCTGCTCCGGGTGCTGCACGTGTCCGAGAGCCCCGCCCCGCTGACGGTGCGGGTCAGCCCCACGGTCAAGGACATCCGGCCGTTCATCGTGGGGGCCATCGTGAGGGGCCTAGACCTGCAGACAGGGAACGCGCTCAGACGGCTCCTCACCTCCCAGGTGGGTGTGCGCGGCCCGCGGTGGGGGGGGGGGGGGGGGGCGAGGTGGCCCGGTGTCACGCTGTGCATTGCGGGACCTGGCTCTGGGCACGGGTGAGGATGACACCCGCCAGGTGCGCCCCAGGGCAGGTCGGACCTGGGCCTCGGCCCCAGGAGGCTGCCTGCCTGTCAGCTCGTCCACAGAGACCCTTCCAGGCCTGCCTCGTTTCTGAAGGCTTTGTTGCGGTGGGAGATGAGCGTTTCCCGAGTTTCTGACGTCTTGGGGGATGGGATTTGGGGTTTCTGTAATGAATTGCACAGTTGGTTTCGTAGAAGACAGTACGGAGATCGTCAGCACTGGCCAGCCTGTTGTCGTGTGAGCTGTTTAGTTTTTGTTGGGGTTTTAGCTAGCCGAACTTCCTGATTTGTTTTTGTATGCAGTCTGCTAGCTTTTAAAGTAAAAACCCCATCTTTGAAGTTTGCAGACCGCCCCCCCCTCCCCCAGTGTGGCCCGTGGGGACAGAGGCAGCTTTCTGGAAGCTCATGTTCAGGGAGGAAGCAAAGGGCACTCCCAGCCGGGAGTTTAAAACCCAGAGATCGGTGTTTTGGAAGGAAACCATGCTGGGGGTAGTTTTCTTTTTAAGTCCTACTTCTGTTTATTCAGTCATAAATTCCAGTTCAAGGAGGGTTCTTTGAAGTCTCAAATACTCTGTTCCAGAGTTAGAGAAACAAGAAATTCTGCCAGTAAACAGATAAGATAATCATCCGGGGAAGTTTCCACAAAATACATTTTTGGCTGGGGAGGCCAGGGGGGCAGGGCATCGGGGGCAGGGCGCTGAGCTCTGGGTGCCTCGGGCCGTGTGTTGCAGACCAAGCTCCACGAGGAGCTCTGTGAGAAGAGAACGGCCGCCACCATCGCCACCCACGACCTCAGAGCCGTCCGCGGGCCCCTGCTGTACGACACCCGCCCGCCGCAGGACCTCAAGGTGACGCCCTGCGCCCCTCCCTGCCTGCCGCTGCAGCGGCCCTGTCCGCGTGCCCCCGACAGGTGCGCTCTGGTGACGCCAGTTCTGAGATAGAATCTCAGGCTGCTCCTGGCGGGTTCGTCAGGCCCGTTGTAAAAGTGAACTCCTCGGGGAAGGTAGCAGCCGGAAAGTGGTTTCCTTCGTGTGGTCACTTTTAAGCAAAACTTGTGGTTTATAGCAAACCGCAAAACCCCTCGTGTGGAGCTGAGCTTCGTGGGCCTGGCTGGTCCAGGTCTGCCCCCTCCCTCGGGTCGTCCAGGGGCCGCAGGCCTGGGAGACGCCGTCGTTTGCGGGTGGGCTGGAGGCTGCGCTCCGCCTTGAGGGGACGAGTGGTGGTGAGGTCCCCGAGGGGTGCTCATGCATGCCGGAGAGGGGCCCCGTGGTCACAGGGCTCCCTCCCCAAGGGAGAGCCAAGAGGGGACGTTGATACCAATGGCCCAGTGAGCACAGGAGGCCCCCCCGGAGCTCACGGAGCAGTGTCCGCCCCACAGATCGTCCCCTTGGGGCGCAGAGAAGTCAAGGCCAAGGACCTGGTGCGGCAGCTACAGCTGGAGGCCGAGGAGCACAGGAAGCAGAAGAAGAGGCAGAACGTCTCCGGCCTGCACAGGTCAGCGGGCGTCCCCTCGGGGAGCTGTCCCCACCCCCGCTCGCTCCCAGGCCGACTGGCGCGCATCCTTCTCCTCTTCTCCTCCCTGATGTTGAGAAAACCTCCCAGACCTCGTTCCGCAGGCTATTAGGGACTCTTGCCTGGGGTGAGAGCAGCGCTGCTAGGCCTCTCCTCTCAGGGGCCCCGGGGCTCAGATGCCACTTTGGGGAGAACAGTCTTTCTCAGGTGCAGGCTCTGTGGCCTGGAGGGACAGCGGGGTCCACGCCGGATGCACAGGGACACAGGAGGGCACTGCGGTCACCCCGTACGTTCTGTTCATGTGACGCGGGGCACAGGTTGGTGAAGGGCGACCCGTGGCCACAGAACCAAGAGGGCACCCAGCCTGCCGGCCACCGTTCCCGTGTGAGCACAGGCTATAGAATGTCCTTCGTCCAGAGCTGAGGACACATTCGCTGGTGTTGCACCGACTCTGCGTAAAGAACCGATTTGTCCGGGCCTCTAGGCACGTTTTCTCGTAGTGTCGTCTCCACTCTGTGTTTCCTCCCTCACAGGTACCTGCACTTGCTGGACGGTAAAGAAAGTTACCCCTGCCTCGTGGATGCAGATGGCGATGTGATCTCCTTCCCGCCCATAACCAACAGCGAGAAGACGAAGGTAGGGCGCCATCTGCACATGCGCGTCCGGGGCTGTTTCACGTGGAGACTTAGCACAAGCGTCAGTCGTCCAGTGACGTGATGTCCCATGGGACGGACGCGCAGGCCTGAGAGCCCGGGCCGCTTGCACAGAGCTGGGCGTCCCCGTCACACTCAGTGCCGCACCAAGGGCCCCCGTGTGCACGGCGTTCTGGCTCATGCCTGTCTTCGGGAAGGGGACAGACACTGTCTTAGAGGCTTTTTTTTGGAACAGTTGCTGACGTCTTACTTTCGACAACTTTATTCTTTTCTGAAATCCTTCTCATTTCCTTTTAAGATTAAGAAAACCACCTCAGATTTGTTTTTGGAAGTAACAAGCGCCACGAGTCTACAGATATGTAAAGAGATCATGGACGCCCTGGTGCTGGTGAGCCAGCCTCATCATCTCGCCCCGTTGGCGCTCTGGCCGCGAGGCACAGATGACATGTGTCGCCCCCCCCATCTTCCTGCCACCCCTCGCATGGCTGCCTTTGCTGCGTATCTTTCCTGATCACCTCTAAAAAGATGTTTTTCTTTTGCAGAAAATGGCAGAAATCAACAAATACACTTTAGAAAATAAAGAGGACGGATCCGTTTCAGATACTGAAGCCGACGCACTTTCTGGACAGCTTCCGGAGCCCAGCGCGAACGCAAGTGCAGACAAGGCTGGGAACGCCTCCCTGGTGGTGGAGCAGGTCCGGGTGGTGGATGAGGAAGGGCACCTGAGGGTGGTGTACCCCTCCAAGACGGACCTGGGCCTCGCTGCTCCCCACGTGACCGTGATCCGCTGAGCCCCGGGCCGCGGCAGGGCGTGTGTGCGGTGCTGTTATGTTGTTTGTTAAGTTTCACCTCGGTGGTTTTTAAGATGTGCGTCCCTTGCTTTTCCAGACGATTCTGTCACAGATGATGCCGTGTTGTCACGTGCTTAGGTGACTTTGCCTTTCGGCACCAAACTGATTGTACTAACGCTTTGTATGAAGTTTCTCAAATACTGGAGTGAGCCGTTCAGGATGTTTGTTCCGAAATCACGTAGACACAGCGACTAATGTCATTCAGGGGAGAAAGACACTGATTGGTTTCGCCATTCAGATCTAAACTGGGAAGCTGAACAATGTGCGTTTTACAGAACCACACAATTATTTTTCTACGATACAGCAGCTTTTAAAATCGCACCGAACCAGTAGTGCAGCTTAGAGGCCTGGAGTGACGCCATGTCCCTAGCTGGCCACAAATCATCTTTTTATGAAAAGAATATTTTTATGTGATCTTGGAATTGGCAAAGGCATTTTTCTTAATACTGTGGATGCTTTAGGGGTAGAGCCGCACAGGTCCCTCGTGCGGCCCCGGCAGGGCAGAAAGAGGATCGGGGCTTCGCTCGCTTGTGCGCTCGCACCACAGGGACGGGCAGATGTGGGAACATGAAGCTCAGGGCCAGCACGCAGGTTTCCGGTTGCAGAACAGGCTTCACAGATGCACGGGACACCTCTGCCGTCAGCTGGCCCAAGGACGGACAGTAGCCATGGCCGCATGAGGGGTGAACTGTTGTGCAGCATCTTGTGTTTTAGGGATTTCCAGTTTTGAATGTCTGGGCCCGTAGACCACCAGTGAGTGAGTGTGTGTGTGCGCGCGCACATGCGTGTGTGTGTGTTTACGTGTGTGAGCACACACACTCCTCCCTGGAGGCAGAACGTGCTTGCAGCCAGGCACCAGCCAGCCACAGAGTAGGTGGGTTTTACTGGCCTCTGCCTCCTAGGTGGCCTGGATGTCAAGAAACTGCCTCCCTGGCTTTTGTCATTTACTGACTCCGTCTGTTTTGTGTTCTGTGACTTGCAAAAGACGAGCTGTGTGTTCTGATTTGGGGAGCATTTGCAAGAGGCACGCTGAACCCAGGCCCTTAGCCGCCAGGACCAGACACGTGTGAAGCTTGAGCCTCCTCCTGGGGGGGGGGGGGGGGGGGGCGGGGCACACTCACAAAGCCACACGGTTCTCTCAGAGCTCAGCCAACCTGCTTTGTAGGACAGGACCCAGCTGCCTTGAGACCCTGTCCCGGCTCTGGTCACCTCCAAGCCTTCCCGTTGGCGCCTGACGGCGGCTGGGCTGGGCTGGGCTGGGCTGGGCTGGGCGGAAGCAGGTGCACCAGGGTGGCTCTGCCTGGTCTTGGGAACCCCAGACCTGCCAGATGTCTGTGTTGGTGGCTCTGGCTTGTCATCTTATGAGCCTTGGGCGATCGGGACAGCAACTGCTGGCACCGTGGCCGGCTCGGGGTCTGCGGCTGGGCCACGGCCGAGCGGTTCTCTTGGCTCCTGGCACTCGGTTCCGTGGCCAGGCCCTGTCTGGACTGTGACCTCGCTGACATGGACGGAGACGCCAGCCCCGCCGCCTGTGACCCAGCTCAGCCCCGGGTGAGGTGCTGGATGTATTCAACTCACCGCGGAAAGAGGATGGTCGTCTTCCCTTGGCCGGCCCGACCCACTCATAAACCCGGACACTCTTTCTCTTTGCCAGTGCGGCCCTCTAATAAACGTTTAATAAGAACATCTCCGCTCCTCCCCAGTGAAGCCTTTCCTGCCAGTATCTCGGGGAAGTGTCTGTGGGGAAACTGAGGACCTGGACCCACCCCACCCCACCCCCGCCTGCCAGCAAAGAGCAAGAGGCACTGAATCATCACAGTCTCAGCCCAGAGAGGCTGCTGGGCTCTCCAGGCCTGGAGCTGGGGGGGGGGGGGCGGACCCCCACCCAGGGGCAAGATGGCAGGGCACCACATCCCTTTCCCAGCATCCTCCCCTACCCCCCGGGGCCGGAAGGGGGCTCCCCAGGGGGCCGTGGGGCAGGAACCACCACCTCTGTCGCAGCCAATCCGGCTCTGGCCGGCCCGGGGACCACACCTGGGCGGGGGGAGGGGTCGTGTGCGCCAGAGGCCGGGCTGCTGGCGGAGCCCAGGGAAGGGGACGCTGTGTAGGGAATGGACTGTGCACCCCACTCTCACCCAGGGGCTTAGGGGCCTCAGGGCACACAGGGCATGAAGTCCGCATCAAACGGCCCATCATCTGTCCCCCATGGGGACCCCCAGTCCAGGGAGTAGGTATGTGGACCCACAGGGCTCACTGGGCGGGGCTAGATGAGCTGCACAGGCTGAGGGCACCTCCCTCCCCTGATCCCGCCAGCACCCACGTGCCTGGACAGCACCTGCTCACTGCCCCTCCTTACCCCACCCTATCCTCCCCGCCCCTCCCCTGCCCACTGTACTCTAGCCTTGTCCCCGGCCAGTTCCATCTGACCTGCCCTCCGGCTGCCCATGGAGCATGACCCCAGAGCCTGCAAGGCATTTCGGGAGCTAGGGAGGCCAGAACGGCCGTAGAGAGAGCATCCGTCCAGCACCCCAGCCCGACTCTCGGCAGCGGCTACACCCAGCCTCGGGGAGGCCCAGCCCCTGCACCTCAGGAACAGAGTGCCAACCTCCTGGAGTCCACGGAGGCCATGCAGCCCAACTGAGCCCCACCCACCCAGTGCCCACCCTGTGGTGGCTCCAGCTGGGGCACCAAAGTTGGGCTGGACAGACGTGGGCCTGCAGTGTGGAAGCCCAAACAGGGCTGGGAGGTGGGGTCTTTCGGAGACAGGTGCTGAGGCCCAGAGATGGGGGGCTGACTGGACCAGACCCTCTGCCGCTGTCCCCTAACCAGCTCTCCTTGCCCCCAGCCCGCAGCCGATCGCTACTGAAGCATCGCTGCTTGGAGACCCCCGCCCAGGACAGACCCCACCAGGTGCTCCGCTTTCCTGGTGGACAGGGCCTGGCTGGGATCACCTGGGTGCAGCCCTGCCCGATGGGCAGGCCAGTCTTTGCGGGGGGGGGGGGGGTCTCTGCCCTTCCCCTCCAGCTCGGCCTCGGACACGCAGGCTTGCCACATGGCCTTCAACCTCAGGCCCCACAAGGACAGTGTCCTTCATCTCCAGCCCTCAGTCCTTGGAGAAGAAGCACTCTCCTAACTTTGTGTTTCTACCACAAAAGGTCTGCGGGGCCAGAGATGTGAGCTTGCGGCAAGTAGGTGGGGGTGAGCACAGGCCCAGGAGGGCAGGTCTCGGGAATCCACTGGGCAGGCAGGGGCAGCCTGAGCCTCGAGGCCTTGTCCACGGTCGGTTGCGCGAGGCAGGAAGACGTCCCGCCACCTGCCAGCCCTCAGGCCGACCCCCAGGCTCGCTTCCCACCAGAGGGCGCAGCCGACACACACACGGGGTCCCAGAGCCAAGTGGACGGGCCCTTCCCAGAAGCCTCCCACTGTTGTCCGAGGGCCTCCAGCTGGCCTCACGTGGGCAGGCGCCTGGGGGGCCCCCGTGGGAGAGGCCCTCACCCAACCTTCATGCAACAGATTTTTAATGACTGCATCGGTGCACAGGTTCCCATCCGCCCTGGGCATGGCGGGGGCAGCGGCCTTCCTGCTGGCTCCAAGCCCCGGAGCAACTATGCCCACCCCACCGCAGACAACACTTGAGGGTGGCTCCCGCTCCCCACCCTGCCCAGGATCGACTTCCAGGATGGGGTCTCAGCCCGGGGAGGGGGGTGGGCAGGGGGACATACATAGCCCCGCCTCCCCCAGAGCCATCCTTACAAAACAAGAGGGCCCGGAGGCCCACCCAGGCACCCCCAGCCCCATACAGCGCCCGCTCAGGGAGGACCCAGAGGGTGTGTCCTGTGGTCCCAGCTCAGACTGGGCCGAGTCTCCCGGCCACGTGTGCCCCTGGCTGGCTGCCTGTGCGAGGCATGTGTATATGTCATCGAGGACCTGTGTGCCTGTTCCTCTGCGTGCCCCTGGATGGCCAGTGACTGCTGCACAGTGGGGTCTGTGGGGGGGGCGGCGAGTCTATGCACGTGGAGGAAACCTGGTGTATACGAGGATCCGTGTACATGAGGGTCTGTGCATGCAAAGGGGATTCTGGTGTACAGGGGTGTCCGCCCGGGCCCGCGTCCCCGGGCACATGCGTGCATGCTGGGAAGCCTTATTTGCACTTGTGCACGTAGTAGCCGGTGACGTAGCCCAGGATGAAGACGGCCCAGAAGAGGGCCACTCCGCCCAGCACCTTCAGGGCGATGCCCAGCTTGCCTGAGCACAGCTTCCGGGAGATCCTGGAGAGGGAACCGCCAGCACGTGAGCCCGAGTGGGCTGCGGGGGCTGGGCGGGGAGGGGGGGGGGAAGGGGGGGGCAGTGGGCCCCGAAGGAGGAGGGCCTGGCACTCTGCCGACAGGCGGAGACAAGGAGGCGGAGGGCGTGACCCAGCGGGCGGGGCTCCTCCCCCCAGCCCTCACCTCGCCCAGCTTGAGGCCTCCTCCGTGCTGGACACGGCAGCCACGTGGACTTCGTCCCGGCTGCTGTCATCCCACCTGCTGTACTGGACGCCACTCTGCTGGGTCTGCATGCTGCCCGGGCTACGGCCAGAGGGGCAGGGGAGGGGCTGAGGGGATGGGGAGGGGGGCTGAGGGGGCGGGAGGGGGTGGGGGCGCCGAGGGGGCGGGGCGCAGGCTGAGGGGGGAGGGGCGGGCTGAGGGGGCGGGCACCGGAACCTTCTCACCTGGCTCAGCAGGTGAACCGACGCCAAGTGGTCAAGCCACTTGCCAGGGTCACATGGGAGCCGGCAAAGCGGGAATCCAACCCAGGGAGGCTGCAAATCCGCCAAACCCTACCCTCAGGAATGTGAGAGGCTGCCTCCACCCAGGCCAGGCCCTCGCGGGGGCCTCCGGGACAGCTGCTGGGCCCTGGAGACTGGACGCGGCGGGTCCTTGGGCGGATAACTGCTGCCCCCCTCCCCGTTCCCGACAGATCAGGCCCCAGAGCTTCCCCGGAGGCGGGGAAGGACAGGGACGGGGCGGCGGCTGGTACAGGCTGGCTGGCTGGCCGGGGCAGGCCGGCGGCCCTGTCCTGTGTCCTCTGGCCTGCTCGACTTGCAGCCCCTCCCCCGACACCGCCTGGGGGAGAAGCTGGGGCCTGGGGGGGGGGGGGGGAGTCCAGGCGCCTCTCTTCCCGGGACCCCCTCCCACGGACACTTGGGGAGGGGCTTAAAGGCACAGCGGGCCCCTGAACGGCAAGAGGCCCACCCAGACACTGCTGAAACCCAGCAGTTCTTAAACTCCTGACGTGCCTCCCGGGTCCCAGGCCAGCGGGAGGAAGGGAGGGAGCCCATCTCGGAGCCTCAAGGCCTGTCTCTCAGGCGGGAGCCACCTGCTTGGTGACAGCCACTCGGGTCAGTGGCCGTTCTCAGGCCCAAGGGAGGCCAAGCGTGCACTGAGTGTGGGTTCCGCTTTCCCAGGTGGGTCTGGGAAAGGGGCTACTGGGCCGCCTCTGTTAGCTGTCTACCTAACGTCCACCTTCTTCCACCTGGGGGCACAATCCTTAGCCGGTTCCAGGCAGCAAGGTGCTGCCCTAAATGACAGCCGGGGGCTAATTCAAGCTTAATACCTTGGCCGCTGGGCGTAGCAGGAGCTGCAGAGTTTTTGCTCTCACGAGAGAAATAGCAGCGGCTTCTTTCTGGCCGCCCTGCAGTGATGGCCGGAGCTGCAGCAGCCATTCTGCTACCGGATATCCACGCAGCACCAGCCCTTACAGGGTGGGGGTCTCCAAATCCACACCCATTACCCACCTGTGGGCTTCTTTGTGTGAGAAGACTCAACCCACACCTGTTCAAGCCTGGGACAAGGAATTCCCGTCGTGTGCACCAGAAAGCATTCCCAACTGATGGGAGACTGTGGCTTTCAAGCTGCCCTGACTGGACAAAGCCCCTAGAAGCCAGTGAAGTGCCCAGAGCTGGGCTCCTGAGGGCCTCACTCTCCAGCCCCCCACTGGAAGGTCCCGCCCTGTAGCAAGAGCCTGGGGCTGTGCTGCCCAGAGCCACCAGCCAAGCTGGGGGCCCTCGCGGGTACCACCGCATACCTTAGACCCCTTCGCTCCCAAAGCACCCCCGAGGAGCCCACAACTTACAAAGGGAGAGTCCTGGCGAGGAAACCCAGACTCAGGCGCCCAGGAAGGTGGTCAGGTGGTCAGAGCCTGGCCAGTAGATCTCACCTCCTCCCAGGCCACAGGTCAAGGTCCGAGGTGCGGCCTATGCCTCCAACCTGAAAAATAGGGGGGAAAAAACCCACAGAAAATAAAGTGTAGAGGACCGGCTCTGCGAGGAGCCGGGGAGGGAAAGGAGGAGCCCTGGGGTGTCCCGGGGCGGCCAGCAGGAACCAGATGGCCCTTTCCGGCTCGTGGCCGTCCCTCCACGGGTTGGGCCGGGGCGGGGAGAGGGGGTCGCTTGGCCGGACCAGACCCTCCCCCGCCTCCTACCCCGCAATTCCGCTCTCCTGGGCGACGCTCACAGGCCAGGGGGGCCGCGGCCAGGTCCACCTCCGCGGTCCGCCCGCACCAGGAAGCTGCGCCCCGACGCGTGTCCCACGGGCCCCTCGGCCCCCGGGCCTCCGAGCAGCGCAGACGTGTAGCCGGCCGGGAGGAGCGGGGCCTGGGGCGGGGTCAGGGGCGGGGCTAGGGGCGGGGCTAGGGGCGAAGCGAGCCGGGAAGCCGAGCCCAGGCCGCAGGTGCTCCGGGGGGCGCCGCCGGAGGGCGTGCGAACTGCAGGGAAGGAAGGCGGTAGGTGCGGCGGGGGCGAGAGGGCCCGCAGGGGAGAGGAGACCGCGGGAAAGAGAAGCGTGTGAGGGAGGGCGTAGCAGGGGCGAGGGCACGCTGGGAAGGGGCGCTGCGAGGGAGAGGAGCTGTCAGGCTCGAGGGGCGGCTGGGGAGAGAGGCCGAAGGAGTCGCTGGGCCCTGGGGGGGTCCCAGGCGTGAGAGCGGGGGTCCTCCACCAAGACCGCGCAGGGACGGGCTCGGTCGCAGAAGCGGGGCCCGGAGGCTCCGGACGCGCCTGGGTCTGATCCGAGAGTTGAGGCGGCCTGCAGGGGTGGGGTGGGGGGGCGCTGCGGAACTCCCCGCTGGTCCCTCCAGTTCGCGCCCTGGGCGAGGCGGGTCTGGCTGCGCGCACAGGTGCGGGCGGAGAGCACAGCCGCGCCTGACGGGTTCCTTCATTCAGCGCCTGTTTATGTGCCCGAAGCCTGCGGTGCGCAGGACGCAGACAGAGGTGCCTGGCCGGCCGCCTGGAGCTGTCCCTCCCGCAGAGTGATGGAAAGGAACAGCAGCAGGAAAAACGGCCTCCATCCACCCTCTTCCAAAGGGGTCGCCCCAGCCAGGGAAGCCCCCATTTCGGAGGTGGCCCCCCGTGGGCCCAACTGAAGGAGCCGATAGGCACCCAGGCTCAGGCCTTCAAAGCCCGGGGCCTCTGGAGGGGGCCCTTGCTCCGTGTGGGGGTCTCCCCAGGAAGGAGCCAGGGATGCAGATCGGGGCTGCGGATGGAACCCGAGCCCCCACGAGTCCCGGAGGGAAAGAGAAGCTGAGCCCATGGCCAAGGACAGGGTTTAATTCTAAAGCCAGAAGACCGGGCCACACACGATGGCCCCGCGAGCTGGGGCCCAGCGTCTGGGGGGGCGGGGGGCGCGTGGGCAGGCGGGCTCTACTTGGAGGCCAGCTTCTTGGACTTGCTCTGGGAGGAAGGGGCCTCCGACTGGTGCAGGGGAGGCATCCTGATGCCTTTCTGTTTCAGCTGATTGTAGTAGTCGGCTCGCTCAGAGATGATCCTCTGGGGAGGAGCACAGGCCGAGGCTGCGGGGGCGCCGCTGCTCCTCCACCACCACCCCCCCCCCCCCACCAAGGGCAGCCGGCAGCAGGGCCTGCACGGAGCTCCGAGCACTGACACCAGCTCTCCAGGGGGAAAAGCTGTGGTCTTGCAGCACTTGCGAACTTCTGTGCAAAAAACGCTCCCACCGCTGCTGGTCAGGCCCCCGGAGATGAAGCCCACAGAACTCGGAGTGGGGAAGAGAGCCCCTCCCCCCACGGGCCTCGGGCCGCGGTCACTCTCCCCTGAAGCAGCACTAGGTCCCCTGCGAATCTCCAGCAGCCCCCGACCGAGAGACCTCAGAGGCCACGGAGCCTGTCCCTCCAGGCCCTTCTGTCCTGCCCCCTCCCTCACCTCTCCTGCTTCACCACCGGTCACTGTTTTGTGTCCTTTGTGTCCGACACCGGCAGGGGAAAGGATTCTTCCCTGACTACTGGGTGGTACCGAGGACCCTTCCCTCCCTCTCTCTCCCCTCCCTCTCTCTCCCTCTCCTCCCCCTTTTCTTCTCTGCCCCCTCCCTCTCCCTCTCCCCCAGCAACGGTAGCCAGGCTGCAGAGGCCTCCTCCCAGGTCCTCATGCAAGGACCCCTCCCCTGAGACCTTTGCCACCCTGCGGGATCGCCACTGGCCGCGGCCCCACCCCCACGGCGCAGAGGAAAGAAATCAGGTCTCAGGGAAACGCGGGGCGCTGGAAGGGGACAGGCCCTGGTGGCAAGCGCCCTGCCGTGGGAGGCTTGCGGCATGGGGACCGAAGCAGCCCCTGTGAGCAGCACACGGGGCCGCACAGAGCGCGTTTGGGTCAGGGGCTCGGCTCCCAGGGCCCTCTCCCCACCACACCCCGAGGCAGACGCGCTGTCTCCCACGTGCAGAGGGAAACTCCGTGGCTCTGAACTCAAGTGACCCGGCCACAGCTTCTCAGCCGAGGGCCACAGGGGTGGTGACTGACCCCTGCCGGCCCCAAAGTCTGCACCATGTTCCCTGCACCACCGTGCCCCTGTGAGGCCTCTGTTTGGGGTCAGCAAGATGACAGCGCGGGCCAAGGCCAGGGAGGGGGTCTGTGCCAGGGTCCTGCCTGAACAGATGACTATCCCAGCTGAGGCCACGCCGAGGTGCTGAGAAGCATCTCTGAAGAGGCTGGGTGGGCCAGGGTCCCTGCTGCGGGGGAACCTCCAGGACTCCAGCAGCTCGGCCCCCCGCCCCCGTGCATCCCCCGCGGACTTGCTGCTGGGGGTCACCGAAGGCCGAGAGCGGCTGGCCTCACCAGCCGTACAACATCGCCACCCTTTCGGGGGGTCCGGTCCCCCTCTGCCTGAGCAGAGAGTAAGCATGATCCCCGGGTGACGGCGAACAGTGACACAGAACCAGAACGGGGGTCCGTGGCATCCATACTGGCTTCTCCCCTCCGCGTCTGGCTGCAAATTAGTCAGCTCCCGCCCGGAGACGCGGCCTCGGGGACAAGGAGGCAGCCCAGCGCCAAATGTACCTGCAAGGCCTCCAGAATGTCATTGTCAGAGATCTCAGTGGCCAAGGACTTGATCCCGGGGGTGCTGAAGGTGGCCTGGATGATGTTGTTTCTTAGTCTTTCGAGCTGTGAGCAAAGGGAAGGAGCGGGGGAGTCACCACCCCGGCTTGAAGCTTTTCAGAAGGTAGACGTGCCCTCGCTTTTCACAGCCTCAGAACCTGGAAGAGGTCGGGAGAGGCCGGCTGGTCTGCCCGGGAGCTACAAGGGGCCGGATCCAAACCCAGGCCCAGGGGGTCCTGACACCAAGGCTTTAAGAGTTTCTACTGCTTTTTTTTCCTTTTTAATTGAAAAAGAAATGGTTTTAAAAGGGGGGGGGTACCAGAGCTCTGAACAACCCCCCACCGGGCCACCCCCTTCCCCTAGGGAACTGGCGCAACCCCCTCCCGACCCCAGGGCGCCCTGCGAGCCTGTCAGCCCCTCCCTGTTAGCATTGGAGGGGGCACTCGGGGGTCCCTCCCTCCTTGCCTCGTGCTGCTGGCGGTAACTAGCCGCTGACAGGGCATTAACCGGGTGTTGACGAGGACGGGGCTCAGGCTGTCTGGTCTCGCTGCCATCGGCCTGGCTGTGCACGTGCAGGGCCCCAGCCCGCCTCCGCCCGCCTGTACCCCACAAGCCCTCAGACAGGGCCCCCCGAGTTCTGGCGGCGGCACGCTAGCAGCTCCTCGGCTTCCGCGTCCGGAAGCCCCGACAGAGCAGGAGGGCCAAAGGGGAACCAGCCTGAAGAGGCTGCAGGAGGGTCCACTTTGGCTCCGGGACAGAGGGGATGTTAGGAGCCCCGGGACCTTGGGCGGGGGATGGGGGGGGCTCCCATGTTTTCCAGTGTGGACCGATGCCAGCTCGGAGCTGGCACCGCACTGGTGTGGGGGTCTCGCCCTCTCTACTGGAGGTGGCCGTCAGCTGGGGGTGTCCGGCCACAGTGCCCCACGCCCGGGCTGTCTCAGGCATCACTGGCAGGTCCTGGCACCCCTTCCTGCCAACCCCAGGCCTAGGCTCACCCTCTCAGCACAGCGCTCCAGGCCCTACTAGACAGACTTGAGACCCCAGCACCCAGCACCCCGCTAACGCTCCAGCTGGGTGGGACACCACTTGATGAAAGATAGCAGGTGTGGGGGGGGGGGCCTCGGTGATGCCCTCAGAGCCGCCCAGCAGGAGGCTGGCCCCCCACGGGGAGTTGGGCGCACCTGGGTGGCCACAGGCACTCTGGGTGGGAAAGAGAGAGGACCTTTCCCTTTGCCGCTTTTCGGATTCTAAATCAAGTCAGCTCTTCCGCCGGTTTCCTTTCCCGCCTGGGGGGGGGGGGAGGTCCCTCATAGCAGAGGGCACCTCGGCCTCCCTCTGTGCCTCTGCTCACGTCCCGTCCCACGTAGGGGCTCCGATATGGGATCCTGCTCTTCAAATCCCAGCACCACCCCTGCGCAGCCCTGGGGGCTCAGACGCATTACTTAACCTCCCCTGCTGCAGGTGCCTTTACGTACACAGTGAGGACGCTGAGAATACCTGCTTGTAGCTTTGTGCACGAGGTTAGAAGACTTCAGCGAGCTGCTTAGAACGGTGTCGGACCCATGGCAAGCACCCCGTAGCTTGCGAGGAGATGGTGGCGTTACTAGCATACCCCCTGACCGCAGAGCCCCCCTTCCTGGCCGGCCAAGCCCTGGTGCCCACTCCCAGCACGAGCCAAGGCAGCGACTCCATCCACGAAGCGGGCGAGGCTGCCCCCGCCTCGGGGCCGAAGTGTGCAAGGCCCCTCACACCTCTGCTGTCTCCACCACCATTTCTGGAGCACAACTCTGCGCCAGGGGGGCCGGGATACGAGGGGGGAAGAGCCTGAGCCCCTGCTCACTCCCTGAGCTCCCCAGGCCGGGGCGCCCTGGCTCTGCACGCGGGGCCTACCCGGGACTGCGCGCTCTCCAGGGCCACGCGGGCCTGCAGCTCCGCCTGCTGGATCATCTCGTTCCTGCTCCCCATCTCCTCCTGCAGCCACTTCTGTCTCTGCAGCTGGCCCTCCTTCTGGCTCACCTGGTCCTGCAGCTGGCTGACCTTGGCCTCCAGCTCCGAGACGACGTGTTCCTGCTTGGCGAGTCTGCTCTGCAGCTCCGTCACTTGCTGCGGGGGCGGGGGGGGGGAGGGAGGACGGGGGAGTAGGGTCGCCCGTGTTCCCCGCCCCTTTGTCCCCCCAAGACGGCCGGCGTCACCGAGTTCAAGCCAGATGTGGAGCCAGCAGTGGCGAGGAGCCTCTGTGTGCACCTGCGTTCCAGCCACTGCTGATGGGGGTGCCGCCTGACGGAGGGGGGCCCCCGACTGACTGCGAAGGGGGTTCGCGGCTCGTGTCCCCCACACGGCGTCAGGACTTACAGCAAAAACAGCAAGATCTGGCTGACCGTTTAACCACGCCTGGCGGTCACCTGGCGGAGGAGAAAGTTGTCCTTCTCCATGAGGCCCATCATCTCTTCGTGTTTCTTGTCTTCCCTGAGGTTGGAGAACTGGAAGGCAGAAGGGGGGTTGGCTCAGGGAACGGGAGGACGGGCGGGACACCGGTGTCCACCCGTCTGCCCGAGCCTCAGTGCCGCAGAAGCCGCAGGACCCCTGCCAAGGGCAGGGAGAAGGACGGGGGGCCTGCAAACACACAGGGAGCTGGGCAGAGCCAAGGAGGACGGGTGCTGAGCCAGCGGCGGGGAAAGCTGACGAGCCCAGCTCCCTCCCGGAGTCCCCCAGGCTCAGGAGTTGGAGGTGCGGCTGCTTCTGGGTGTAGAGGCTCCTGTGGGGTGGGGGTCGGTGGTGACTATCTCAGGAACGGAGTGGCAGACCGGTCCCCAACCTTGAGCGGCGAGGAGCCTGCCCCTCGTCCGCCTGGCGGGAGGCTGGGGGCCGGGGTTTGGCAGAGGGGCTCCGGCGGGGGAGGTGCCAGGCTCAGTGTGGGGGTGGCGGCCCCAGGCTCCAGATGTGGGCTCCCCCCCACCCCCTGGGCCTCCCGCGACACCAGCAGCTGGGCCTTCACATCACAGGCAAGAAACCCTCCCAGGTGCCAGATTCCGGAGCAATCTGAGCAAATTAAGAGGAAAGCCCTAACGAGACGACCTTGAACGCTGGGCTGACGGGGGGCCCGTGTGCCCTTGTGCGTGAAGCACAAAATGAGCACCGCGTGGCCACTCCGCTCGGCCCTGACGCTGGAGCAAAGCTCTCTCGCGAACGACAGAGACCGAGGCGGAGGGACACAGGACACCTGCAGGAGAGAGAGGGATGTTGCAGCAATTAAGCCCGGCAGCCAGGAGTGTTGCGCGAGGTCAGACCCGCCACCGATCTTGAGGTAAAGAAGATACGAGGACGTTAGGAGAACAAGGCGGATCGGGGAAGCGTCAGTGTGACAAAGGCAGGAGGGAGGAGGCTGCGGAGAAAGTGCGGAGAACGAGGAAAGCACGGCAGACGGACCAGGAGACGGAAGAGGAGGGGGAACCAGGTCTAGGGACGCCAGGAGGACGGAAGGTTCGAGAGACAAGAGGAGGAAATGAAAAACCGAGATAAACGTGAGCTTCCAGAACCACAGGATACGCGTTCCCGGTTGGTCCCGGAGAGCCCAGGACGGTGAACGGGCCGCGATGGCACAAGTCCGCCAGCTTTCAGGGCACCGGGGACCAGGACGGCACCGCGGCCACCTGGCCTGGGCCCGGGCGAGCGAGAGGCGGGGACACACTGACGGAAGGCGCCGTCCCGGCCACACTCTGCCGCCAAGTAGAAGCAGGCCGTTCGCGGAGTGCGGTGTCCCCCCAGTTTACACATACTCGTTTTTTTATCAAAAGATCGCTGCAGGATGCGCGCCCATGAAGACGCGGGAGTAGGTCAGAAGAGAGAGTGGACCTTAATCCTCATTCCGGAAGCCCGTGTTTCAGCCCCAGGCGGGCGTGTGCTGCTGACAACGTGCCCCCACCCCCACCCCCCTGGGGGTCCTGGGTGGGGGACACCGGCGGGAGGCGGGCCTCCCTGCGTTGGGGACCCCAGGCAGGGGAGGAAGGAGGAAGCAATAGATGATGTGATGATGCAGAAAGTTCCAGAATGGGCGTTGGAAGCATGCCGTCCGGGAACCTGCAGAGCGCTTCCTAAGGAAGAGTGGAGAGAGGTCGCCGCGGGGGAGGGGCGCGTGAGGGGGAGGAGGGTGGACACACCTACTGGGGCGACGAGCCTGTGGGACTCCTTGATTCTTTACGCTGTGAGTGTGAAAAACTTCGAGCAAACACGGTGCTCAGCTAGGGGCGGGTGGACGCGGGGCGGGGGGTCCTGGGAAGTGGCCCGGAGCCGAGCGGCCCGGGGTGGACGGTGCGGGGCTGCCCGGGCTCCCGGCTCCCAGTGCCAGGGTGACAGGGGCGCGGCCACCTTGCTGGACATGGCGCGTAGCTGGTCCTCCCGCTCCCGAAGCTCCCTCTGCAGGGCCTCGCTCTCCGTGTGCACCTGCCGCAGCCGGGACTCCTGGTAACCCACTAGGCGTTGTAAGGACGCGATGGCTCCTGCGTGGGCGCCGCGGAGGAGAGGAGAGAGAGCAGGGGCCTGAGAAGCCGGGCTGAGGGTGGTGGCCTCCCGCCCCGTGGGCCTCGGTCCCCTGGGCTCCCCCCCAACCCCACCCGAGGCTCCCAGGCCCCGGGGCCGCACCTGTCGCGAGCGAGTATCTGGTCCTGGTCACCTGCAGCTCGTCCTGGAGCTCCCAGATCACCTGCTCGTACTCCTCCAGCTGGGCCACCAGCTCCCGCTCGAAGGCCTCTTCCAGGGAGCTCGAACTTCTCTTAGACTGAGCCTCGGCCCCCTGCACCTCCTCCTCCTCCAGCTGGGCCACCTCCACCTCAACCCCCTCCTCGGGCGCGGCCTCCCCGCTGCCCGTTCCGCCCTCTGCTTCTCCTGCCTCGTCTTCTTGGCCGCCATCCACTTCCAGGTCCTTGCCCCTGTGGGTCGCGGAACACTCGTCCCGCGGCTGGGACACGGAAGGCACGCCGGGCAGGAGTGCACTGGGCGTGGGGCCGCGGCCCCCCAGCCGGGGCAGGGTCAGCCTCGTCCCCTCGGAGACCCTGGCACCCCCCGGGGCAGGGGGGGCTGGAGTCCCGCCACCCTGCACCTGTTCCCCCCAGGTGTGTCTGAGGGCCTACGACTGGGGAAAGGCCAGCAGGTGAGAGCTAGGGGTGGGACACCGTGGCCTGGGCCCCGCCCGGCTGCCCTGCAGATGTGGCCCGGGGTCAGGCCTCCCACCCCCACCCCCCCGTTTCCCAACAGGCCCGCACCTGCCTTCTGTGCTGCAACTCCTCCTCGTCTCTGAAGAAGGTTCTCAGGACGCTCAGCTTCCCCAAGGGCTTTGGTGCAGACTCTGAGGGCTGCTCCTGTAAGACGCCTGCGTGAGCCTCGGCTCCCCCGGGGGGTGAGACCTGTCCTTCTGGAAGGGGACAGCAGCCTCTCCAAGTCGCAGGGGAGGGAGGGGAGCCAGTGTCCTCCTGCCAAGGGTGCTGTGTTGCTGAGAAGGGGGGCGGTGGCCTGCACGTGAGCAGGCCCAAGTTTCCTGTGGCTCACAGCTCTCTAAGCGCCCCCGGGGGGGTGGGGGGCTGGGGAGCAGGGAAGGCAGGCTGACGCCCCCAGGCCCCCGGAGATTCCTGCTGCCCCTGCCTGCTGGCACCGTGCCATCGGCGTCTGGTCCAGCTCTCTCTGGTGGCATCTCGGGGGTCCCCGCCCCCGCCTCATGTGTGCCCCCAGCATAATGCTGGGCTGTATCCTCAGGAATGAAAGAAATCAAGTTTTAGGAAGCAGGCGACTGCTTCCCCGGGCCCTACCGGCACCTGCCTGGTTCAGCCCTCTGTTCAGACCTGGGAAGGGGCAGCACCGTACCCCCCCCCCCCCAACGGCTTTATAGGCAAGGACACTGAACGTCCTGCAGGCAGAACAGACCTGGCTCAACTGAGCCGCCACGCCCACCGGGTCCATGTCTCAGCCCCGGACGCCACCTTCAGGGCTCCTTCCATCCTTCAGGATCTCGGAGGATCCGGCCCTCATCTTACGGGAAGGAAGCGGAGTCCAGACAGACACACCGCCCGCCCCAGGGACCAAGCAAGCGGGCAGCACAGCACAGGGGTCTGTACGCGGAGCCCCTGCCCCCACCAGGACGTGGCAGGCTTCCGGGACGACGGGGCACTTGCGGGGGGGCCCGAGGGCTACCCGGAGCTTTGGACCCTTGGCGGCAGAGCTCGTGGCTCAGACCCCCTGCTCACCCCATGCCCTGACATACCAGTATCTCTTGGCTTGTGCTTTGGAGGAGGAATTTCAGCTGCTTCTTCAAGGCCTCCCTCTCCTCCTGGAGGGCCGAGACCTCCTCGTCTTTCTTCCGAAGCAGGGCCTCCAGCTGGGACAGGCGCTGCACCTCCTCCCCCAGCGTGCGCAGGCAGTGATCCTGCACAGAAGCGCAGGTGGCCCCCATGTGCCGCTCGAGCCCCTCCCGGGCCCACCCTCTCGGGGCGCCTGTCCCACCGGCAGCTCTGAGCCCAGGAAGGGCAGGCCTGCCGTTCAGGCACCCTGAAATCCCAGCCACCCCTGCCTAAGGGCAGGTCCCAAATCCTTGCCTGGGGGGGGGGGTGGGCTCCTGGTACCTGCCCTTCAGGCCTGGCCCCAGCCACCCACCCCCGCCCTGGGGCCTTGTCAGAGAGCCCCGCCCTCTGCCCCTCCACCTTCTGTGCTCAAAATCTCGGTGCCCCCAGTTCCTCAGAGTCGGAGACACGATACAGATGTTTTTGGACAAACGGAAACCGGAGGACTTGCCACCAGCAGATCTGAGCTGAGGCCGGAGGGAGGTGGTCCAGGCACAGGTGCCGGAGGAAAAGGAGGCAGCTAGGAAGCCCTCCAGATGTTTGGGATTTAAGTGCCAGGCTTCCACGGGGCCCACGAGTCAAAGAAGCAGATGCGCCAAGGAGGTTAGAAGTTTGAAACGGAACAATGATCAACATCAAGACATGTGGAGATTTGTAGGGTGAGGCCGAGGCCACGGAGGGCACGGATTCCGAGCCCCACGCGCACCGACTGGGGCCCGCAGGGAACCAACGGGCTAGCCATCCACCTCAGGGCTTCAGAGAAGAGCTGAGGCTGTGGCAGAGGAGAGGGTGGACGAGGATCTGGGAGGGTGGGGAGGGGAGAGGGGGCGGAGCCAGCAGCAAGGCGGGGGCGGGGGGATCTGTAGGAATGCGGAACTGCTTATACAATTACGTTAAAATGACTGTCAAAATCGCACCTCTTTCCCCTGCCATAGTGATCGAGACCCACGCATGTGTCCCAAACTGGAAAGAGGATGTTCGGTGCGACTGGGGGCTTGTGGCTGCAGGTGGCTCTCTGGCCTCCCTCCAGTGATGAAGCATCACCTCAGCCAGTTCAGACCAGGCGGTGAGGGAAAGACAGCCCTAAGGACACCTTCCGAGCTCCTGGAGGCAGCCAAGCCTGAGCCCTTCCCCAGGCCCGTTCACATCCGCCAGCTGGTAATACCCCTTCCCGCTGTTTGCATAAGAACACCATGTTGCAAAGAACATTCTTTTACACAGATCTGTGTGGCTCTAGCTAATTAGAGCCTCAGGCTTTCCCCAAAGTGGTCCCAGGATATCAACACTTTCAAAGTTGTGAAACCTATCAGAAAATGTCGAGGCAGAGTTTCGGGAATCAAAGGTAACACGAAGACCCATGGACCCACACCCTCAGGGTTTTGTGTGCCCACCAGCTACTCAACATTTTGTGTGCTCATTTCCATGACGGCCATGAAAGCTTCACCAGCTTTAAGACAACTACAGAAGCAGGTTCTAAGGAAAGACTATTAACGTTGATAAACACCTAGCAGGACAGATGGAGAGAAAGAGAGAGGGCAGGAGTTAGCACCATCAGGAATGGAAAAGAGGCATGCTTTCTCTCTGCAGAAATTAGAGGGGTAATAAAACACCATCCTGTACAGGACTAGGCCAATAAATTTGAAAATTTACATGAAACAGACACATTTCTAAAAAAAAAACAAAAAACAAAAAACAAAAAACATCGCTTCCCCAAACTGAAACAAGAGGGAGAAGGAACTCTGAATATCTTTCAAGGAAGTGACTTCATTATTTGTAGAACCTTCTCTCTGAGGACTCTGCAGGAGTCCTCAGTGATGAATTCTTCACCAATCTCGTGTAGACCCTTCCAGAGAATAGAGAACGGAAGGGAGAAAATGCCTCCCAACTTTTCGATGGTTTTTAAAAAAACTTTTTAAGTTTATTATTTATTTTGAAAGAGAGAGAGAGAGAGAGAGAGAGAGAATCCCAAGCAGGCTCGGCATTGTCAGCATGGAGCCCGATGCAGGGTTCAAACCCATGAACCGTGAGATCACGCTCTGAGCCGAGATCCAGAGTCAGGCGCTTAACCGACTGAGCCACCCGGGCACCGCTTGGTGGTTTGTTTCGAGGCCAGACTTACTCTGACACCAAAAGCAAACAAGAGAATTACCAGACAGGTGAATTACTGGCCGTTCTCTGTCACAAACAAGGATGCAGAGAATCAAATCCCAACAAATCAACTCGTAGGTAGATCTTTGCACACCGAGCTGGTTGTTAATCTTTAAGAATACATCCTCCCAAGTGGAAATATCGGGTCAAAGGCATGTGAATGGTTGAGGTCATGACTCGTGGGGCGAGCTGCATGCCAGGGGGCGGGACCCACGCCAGCTTAACCCGCTGCCCGCTGGGGTGAAGGCGCATGGGGGCTGCAGGGTTTGGAAACGTCTGATTCACGGAACCGGAAGAGGGAGCTGGGGGTCAGCTTCGGCCGCGTCTGGGGACCTGCCTGAACAGCTGACCGGATCCAGGGACGAGAGCCCCCGGGGTGGCCGCGGCCCTCCTCTCCAGCGGGATGCGGAGCTGGGGCCTGCGGCTCAGGGTCTGTGCCCAGGGCTCCGCACACGGCCGTACCTTCTCGTGGATGACGGAGATGTACCAGGGCACGCGCTTTCTCAGCTGGCTGTGCGCCAGGACTGGGCTGCTGGGGACCGGGCTTATCATCCGGGATTCGCTTGTCCTCAAGTAGTTGAACTCACAGGCGCTCTTACTAAAGGGAAGGAGGCGCCCTGTCGAGAAGCAGGGGGCAGTCAGACTAGTCCCATGCTGAGCGGCCCCGGCGCTTTCCATGATCGTGTCCCCCCCCAGAAACCCTTCACTGCCCGGCCGGGCTCACCACACCCCTACTTGTGACCACCCTCGTCCGTCCTTCCCCACCTGCCCATGTGTGTGTTGAAGAAAGGGAGGGAAATGGTGAAAGCAGCCCTTCGAGATTCCCGGGGCCTGGGGGCCAGGACAGCAGGGGTCATGCTGATGCCGCGGTGCGCCAGGTGGCCCAGACATTTGTGAGGGGTTTCCTGGCGTTCAGACAAAGGAGACCTCTGCGTGCAGAGATCGTCTTTGGATAAAGGAAAGAAAGTATATTCGTGTGTGGGAACAGTGTGTTCTACTCAAGGAGGGACGCACCCTGTGTCAGAGACACAGAGCCAGGCAGGTGGTCCCCACGGGGCAGGATCAGGGAGGCCTGGGGAGAGCAGGGGCCAGGGGCAGGTGCAGGCAGAGGCCTCGGGGCTGGCGTGATGAGGAGAGGACGCCGGTGGCAGCCGGCCCTGCCCTCACCGTCCACCTGCTGGCTGGAGAACGGGTCCTGGGTCGCCTTCCAGGAATCGAGTGCCACGCGCAACTCCTCGGATAACTCGGCTGAGATGGCTGAACCTGCAGGGGGTTCAAGACGCCGGCTGATGGCCGCTAAGGCTACACCTTCCACGACCCCCAGGGCAGGGGCCACGCTTCCATTTCTTTGTAAACCTCAGGTGGGATTAAAGGTGCCGTGTCAGGGGACCCGCGGGAACCCTGGGACTGAACGGAGACACGGTTCCGTCCTCCTGCCCGCGTTGGCGTGCCGGCCCAGAGCAGCAGGTGCAGCTGAGTCTCTCCAAGTGGAGGCACCCCTCCCCGGAAGGACCCCGCATCTCCTGGAAAAAAGGCTCAGCTTCATGGTGTCTGAGAAGCCCCTCTATCCCGAAGGGCAGACCCGGCTACCCCCGAGCTGTCACGGTTCGCGCCACGAGCAGCAGGCAGGACGCAGTGTGGTCCCCCAGCCGTCCCGGCCAGCCCAGCCCACAAGTCCAGGACCGGGAGCACAGGCTGCTGAGGTTCCAGGCCTGACAAGGGGAGCTGGTGGGGCCCCCACCTCAGACACAAACAAGACTCCGGTTCCCGGCCATAGCACTAAGCCTCCATTGCCCTGTCCCTACGGACAACGTCATGTGTGGGCACGTGGGCCCAGTGCAGGCTGGGACCTGAGGGGTATGGGGTGCTGCCTGGCCTGGCCAGTGGCCCTTGGTGACCACGGGGTGCCCGGCTGCCCTCTCAAAGCCTCCGGATCTCCCGGGTCAGAACGGGGCGCGGCACCACCAGGCGGCTGTCGGGCTCCTCACAGGGGTTTGTTCCTGTCTTTGGCCTTATGACCCCTTTTTGGCAGCTTCCAGAATTTTCAACATTCTCCCCTCTCCCCCAAGCGTATTAAGTCCGCTGAAGGAGACGAGGGAAAAGAAAGGAGGCTTTACCTTCCCTCCCTCCTCCCCTCCCTCCCTCCTCCCCTCCCTCCGCCCACCCTTCCTCCTCCCACCCTTCCTCCTCCCACTCCTCCTCCTCCAACCCCTCCACCTCCCACCCCTCCACCTCCCACCCCTCCACCTCCCACCCCTCCACCTCCCACCCTTCCCTCCTCCCATCCCTCCTCCTCCCACCCCTCCCTCCTCCCACCCCTCCTCCTCCCACCCTTCCCTCCTCCCACCCCTCCACCTCCCACCCTTCCCTCCTCCTCCCACCCCTCCTCCTCCCACCCTTCCCTCCTCCCACTCCTCCCACCCCTCCGGCCTCTGCCTCTGCTGCTGGTTCCAGCTGGGGCTCCTGCCCACACAGCAGGAGTTTCGGCAGCAGCGGCAACCGCGGCCACCGCGCACAGCCACCGCGGGCCGCCGCTCTGGCTGACATGTGCCAGCAGGGAAGGCCGCCCGACTCCATGGGGGAAGGAGGCGGTTTCACGCGGGAGCCCCCGGTCGGTGGCTCTCACCGTGAGGACACATGGACGTGGCCCTGGTGCTGAACCGAGGGCAGTGAGGCCGCGCGAGGAACACCTTTCTCAGCGCCTCCAGTTCGGCCGTGAAGCTGGTGTCCTCGGCGCTGGCGTCTTGCGTCCGTCCGTCCTGGCGGAGTGGGGACAACGAGACACTGAGAGAGGAGACCCTGGAAGCCGCCTGCCCCTCTCCCCGAGCACCGCGAGCTTCAGGACAGCGTGTGCACCGGCTGGAGACACCGGCGGCATCCGCCTGGGGAGTCCTTGGGGACCCCGGGTTGGCTCTCTGGTCTCCTGGAGCCTGAGGTACATTCAGGGACCTGCCGGCTGTGCCTCCCCTCCCCCCCATCCTCTCCTCTCCCCGTTGGCTCCTCCTGGAGACCCCTCTGAGGAAGGCTCAAGGCGGACGGTGCCTCCTCGCTCACGGGCTCTGCACCCCCCAGAATCTGCCCTTCTGGGGCCATCGGCGGAGCGTATCTGGAGGCCTTCGGTCGAGGGGCAGAAGCAGGCCGTCCGCCCGCCGGGACCCCGTACCGTCTCCCCGCAGAAGCGGCTGAGGGCCCGAGCCGGCTTGCTGAGGCCTCGCCACCCGCAGCTGCCGTGGCCGGCCACGCTCCGCAGGAGCAGCACGCCCTTCTCCGGCGGGTTGGGCTCCAGGCTGCGCTTCTTCGGGGGCAGGGCTCCGGCCCGCGGCATCCTCAGGGCGGGTGCAGAGACCGCGGTCGGGCAGCGGAAGGGCGCCGTGGACGGTCGGCCTCTGCGGGAGCCGGGCTCACGGGTACGCCCGCTCGGGCCCGGGCGGGGCCGGCTCCGGAAGCCCCGCGTCCTGTGGGATCCGGGGAGCGTGTGTGGCATCACTGACGTCTCCATAGAAACAGGCCGTGCCGTTTGGCCTAATTTTCTGTGATTCGTCTTAACTTCCTGCCCGCGAGGGGAGCCAGAAGCTGTTCCCAGGAGAGGCGGCCGAGGCCCCGGCGGCCCTGTCCCTTCATGTCTCTGTCCTCGCCCCCCATCAGTGCTCTGCCTTACCTGAAGTTGGACCCCGCTGCCGTGGCTCCGATATGGAAATTTAAGAAGCATTTCGTTTCTTGTATAATTTTTTTTTTAAGTTTATTTTGAGAGCACTCACGTGCGCACCAGCAGGGTAGGTGGGGAGGGGCAGAGAGAGAGAGAGAGAGAGAGAGAATCCCAAGCAGGCTCTGCACTGTCAGCACAGAGCCCAACACGGGGCTCGAACTCACCAACTGTGAGATCATGACCTGAGCCGAAGTCGGACGCTTCACCGACTGAGCCACCCGGGCGCCCCTCTCCCCTGAATTTTTGTGACAGACTCTTAATTTACACTCACTCCCTCTAAATTCATCCCCGCCCGTGCAAGCCTGCTCCCTCACCGCACCGCTTGTCTGAGAGCGGGGCTCCGTTAGCACAGCCTGCAGCAAGGAGCGTGCGAGGCACCCCCAGGTCACACCGCGAGTGCCACCCTGTGTTCCCTGCAGGCGTCGGTCCAGGCGCGGGTCCCGTACTCACGTACATGGCGCACACCCACACGCGCACAGACCCGCGTACACACATTCACGCACGAAACCCCGTCTGGTTTGGGTGGGAACCCACATTCTCCTATGACTGGTCCCTGGGAAGCCACGTCCCCTCTCTGGGCCGGTTTTCTCATCTGTACAATGGGGGTAAAGATAATCCCCAGCTCACAGAGCCGGCGTGAGGATTCAGTCGGGAAAAGTAGATAAAGAGCTGAGGCACGTAGTAAGGACGGCCTGTTAACTATGATCATCGTTAACTCCCTTCGTCCTCAGTGCTGCCACCTGTTTGCCGTCCTAGAGGGACCGGGCCCAGCTGGGTAGTTGGGAAGGGGGACAAAACAGGGGCCTAATGAATCACATGTGGCACTGACCTCCGCTTTCACTGCTGTTCACCGTCAGCAGTTTGGACGCCAAGGAGCTCAGAAGCAAATTAGTTCTAACTTTGCCTTTCTGTCTGTCTTTTTGGCGTTTGGGCTTTTCACTTATTCTCACTTACTGAGTGTCTGCCAGGCGCCAGACGCTGCCCTGGGCCCCAAGGGCACCACAGAGTCCGTGGGACAGCCCGTGGCACGCCGTGGCAGCGGCCAGCCGGGCCCCAGGGGCTGAGCACAGCACGGCTTTTCTGGACCCTGCCGCCTGCCTCGCTGGGCACCACTGGCCACGTTGCAGAAAAATTCCTCCGACCCTCGTCAGGACGGAAAGGGAGACTTTATTCAAAGAGTAGAGCAGGCAAGAGAGATTGAACTCAACTCTGAATGCGGCAGGTGAGCGGGGCCCCCAGCCCAGGAGCAGCCTGAGGGGGTCGTGGATGGACCTTGCTAAGCGGGGCGGCAAGAGTGGGGGCTCCTCTCCGGGGGCAGGCCGAGGGCTCACGCACAGGGAGGGGAAGAAGAGGGGTGTGGTTGGATGACAAGGGGCCAGGGACTCTGAAAACTGGCCTTGCAGGACTCTTGCTAAAACTGACTTGGCCAAACATGGATGGGGGAGGCCAGGATGGGGGCCTCGGGGGCGAGAAGAGGGCTCAGAGGGGCCCCGTTAAAGTTGGGTCGAGGACAGAGTCTCTGTCTGTTGGTCAGGGACCCAGGCTGAGGAGGCTCCACCTCCGTGACCAGCGTCGGAGGCAGGAGGTGGGAGCCCCGAGGGCCCCTGGTTAGCAGTGCTTTGGCCTGGAAGTGTGGCCATGCTCCCCCCCCCCCGCCCCGCCCAAGCACACCACCTGGTGCACTGCGTTGCAACGGGGTGGGGGACACACAGCGACCGTTACCCCCAGAAAGTTCTGTTGAGGTCCTAACCCCCAGAATCTCAGGATGTGGCCTGATTTGGAAATGGGGTCTTTACAGAGGTCATGAGGGTGGGTTCTGAGCCATCTGACTGGGGTCCTTATAAAAAGGGGAAACAGGGGCACACGGGTGGCTCAGTCGGTTGGGCGTCGAACTTCGGCTCAGGTCGTGATCTCACAGTTCATGGGTTCGAGCCCCGTGTCGGGCTCTGTGCTGACAGCTCGGAGCCTGGAGCCTGCTTCGGATTCTGTGTCTCTCTCTCTCTCTCTGCCCCTCCTCTGCTGGTGCTCCCTCTCTCTCTCAAAAACAAATAAATATAAAAAATTAAAAACAAAAAGGCAGAGAAGATGTCTGCCCACCCACGTTCACAGCAGCATTAGTGACAGTTGCCAAAAGGCAGGAGCAACCCAAATGCCCATCAACGGACGAATGGAGAAACACGATAGAGGAGATCCACAGAATGGAATCTCACTCAGCCCTGAGAAGGCAGGACCTCCTGATGGCTGCCACAGCACAGATGGCCCCCGGGGACATTATGCTTGTGAAAGAAGCCAGGCACAAAGGGACAAACCCTGTGTGATGCCACACGCACGCAGCACACAGAGGAGTCAGACTCCTCGAGACCCAAGGTGGGAGGGGGAATGGCGGTTAGCGTTTAGGGCGGAGAGTTTCAGTCTCAGTCTGCAAGACGGAAAGTGTCCTGGGGATGGACGGTGATGACGGCGGCACCACAGGGGGAATGTTGTGCCCTAATGCCACGGAGCAGTACGTTTGAAGTGGTCAATTTTGTGCTCTTTATATTTTTGCCCCAATTTTATTTAACAAATAACTTTTTAAAAGGTGTGGAAGAGGGGCACCTGGGCGTCCGACTGTCGGTTCGGCTCAGGTCACGATCTCAGGGTTTGTGAGTTCCGGCCCTGCATCGGGCTCCGTGCTGCCCCTCCCCCGCTCGCTCTCTCCGTCTCTCTGTCTCAACAATACATGAACTTGGACAAAAGCTTATTAAAAGGCGTGGGAGAGTCCTTTTCTTCTCCTCTAACCATCCCTGACCATTCCCTCCTTCTCCAGCAGATGGAGAGGCGACAGGATGAGAAGGGGTTGGGAAGGACCCAGAAGAATTCTCGGGGTGGTCACGGGCCGAATGCAAGCCCACGTGCCCTGAGGTCCTAAGGCACCTGTTGGAGGCAATCTGAGTACGCCGTACCACCCGGCTCCCTGCGTGGCTTGAGCATCTCCTGCGAGCCTGACGCGCTTCCGGGCACTGGGATGGAAAGACGGCAGCCCAATCCTGGCTCTCCCGTTTCTCATGCTCCAGCAGAGGAAACAACAAAAACCGAGGCGCAGACGCACAGGAGCATTTGGCTCGCGGTAAGGGCTCCGATGGAGATGCGCGGGGGTCGAGGGAGGGAGCCGGTAATGGCAGGTGCTGTGGGCAGGTTGGAGAAGGTGGGCTGTTCCCCTTGACGCCGGGGCCCAGACGCCGAGGAGTCCACCACGGGGAAATCGGGAGGAACAGCATCGCCAGCAGAGACCAACTCATCAGCTGGACGTGGGAGTGACCTTGGCTTGTTCAAAGAGCAGCGGAGGCCAGATTCTTGGGGCCTGGACTCCTCTTGCTGGGGAGTGCCTCTGTGGAAGGTGTAAGAGCTTTGGGGATGCAGCCAGAATCCCTAAGGGTGACTCTCATGTACCGGTTTCCTGGGGCCGCCATGACAGCACCGTAGGCTGGGCGCTCACAGCACGGGGTTGTTCTCCCGCACCTCTGAGGTCCAAGATCGAGGCGTCAACAGACCTGGCTCCTTCTAAGGACCGGGAGGGAGACTCTGTTCCCAGCCTCTTCCCTACCTAGCCTCTGGGGATCCGTGGCTGTAGAAGCACCTTCCCCACCTCTGCTTCATCTTTGCGTGGCGTTGTTCCTGTGCGCCTGTGTCCAAATTTCCCCTTTTTATAAGCGCACTGGCCACTTGGAAGAGGGGGCCCCCCTATTCCAGTATACCTCGTCTTAACCAAATACATCCGCACTGGCCCTGTTTCTTAAGAAGGTCACGTTCACAGGACTTCAGCATGCGAATTTGGGGGAGACGCAATTCACCACCCATCAGAACTGCCTTCGGTCGAGCAGCAGTGATTTCAGGGAGTTCTCCAGACCTGATTCCCCGGCCTCAGGAAGGTGCCTGGTACATAGCAGGTGCCTGAAAAATGTCTGGCTGAATGAAGTACCGTTTCTGGCTTCAAGGACTTTGAAGAAAAATGCAGTAAAAGCGGAGGATATTCCAGCTTATTTTAAACTTCAGTTCAGGAAATATTTACAGCCAGGAAAAATGTCGGGCTTGTTTCCGGGGCTGGGGACAGCGCAGTGAGGTCTCTGGTCCTGTGGAGCTTACACTTCATCCTGAGACACTCGGTCTTCACCTTTACTGTCACTCAGATATGACCCAGGAAGGCATCCTGAGTTCAAAATCTAGAAACGGGATCACATCCCGATTGGACGGCTGCTTATCCAGTATCCTGCTATTTATTTTTCAACGCTTATTCATTTAAAGAAATTTTTTTAACGTGTATTTATTATTGAGAGACAGAGCACGAGCAGGAGAGGGGCAGAGAGAGAGAGGGAGACACAGAATCTGAAGCAGGTTCCAGGCTCCGAGCTGTCAGCACAGAGCCCGAAGCGGGGCTCGAACTCACAGACCGCGAGATCATGCCCTGAGCCGAAGTCGGACGCTGAACCGACTGAGCCACCCAGGTGTTCTCTCCTTTAACAGAACTTGGGTTTTACGCCTGGCACGGGTTAACCTAGTTAAGACAACATTCCGCAGCTGTGCCAAAGAAGCCACTGGGTCTCCGGAGAGGTCTTTCCGTGGAGGCTCGCTGAGGTTCGAGTTGTGATCTTGTTACCTTCCACTCTCCCATCTTTCAAGCAAAGATGGATGTCCAAAGTTCCACACCAGGAGTTGGCCTTGAGAATGAAACCATTTGGCCAAGAAAGACCAAGAAGGGGGCACCCGGCTGGCTCCATAGTGGAATGTGCGACTCTTGACCTCAGGGTTGCGAGTTTGAACCCCGCGTTGGGTGTGGACATTACTTAAAAATAGCATCTTTAAGAAAAAACACAGAAAGCAAGACGAGAGAGAGAAGCCTGGCTCCCTGCTGATGGTCTCCCAGCCCTCCTCAGGACATCTTTAACGACACAGAGACAAAATCCCAGTTATACAAGCTTTTAGTGGGGTGGGAGTGGAGGTCGGATGACTTCTTTTCTTGCGGGCTGAAGGAAATTCATGATATGATCTTTGCAAGAAACTTTTATTTAAAAAAATAAATTCACCACCTCAAAATGCTTTCAGATTACTTGTGCAGCTAAATAGAAACTTATAAAACAAGCCTATTTAATAACCTTTAACCCAAGGTGGCAATCATTAGAGAAGTCAGTATTAAATAGAATACTTATCTTGGGGCAGTGATTCCAACACGTAAACCAGTCACCTTTCTGGTACAGTCACCTTGCAAGAAAAGGACTAGATTTTCTCGAAAATCGGAGGGAGTTGGCTAACCGACTGGGAGACACCGGATAATGTATCTTGGAAGCGAGTGGACGCTGGCGGGGTCTCCCGCAGCAGCCAATTTTCCAGGAGCGCCCTGCTCAGCTAGTGAGACACCCCACAGCTCGCGCAGGTGCCGGAGTCCCGCACCCTGGGGGTTTCAGTGACCCCGTTAACAAAACCCGAGCAAAATTCAGGTGCCCCAAAAGCCTATGATTTATGGTTATTAAAAAAATTTTTAATTGGAAAGCCAAGTTTTGCAAAGATAGACATTAATATGTGAAAAAGCCCTGTCGCTGATCAAGGAAATCTCGTGGGGGAAGAGGCTCCGCAGGGAAATAGGCACAGAGCCACCGCCAGAAGGTGAGGGCCTCGGGGACCTGGAGACAGTGGCCGTCATTCCACGCCCTCGCCCAGAGCCCGCTCCTGAGTCCAGAACGACGCCCTTCCAGGACGCCCTCCGGCCCCCAGCCGCGAGCCCAGGGCTCCGCCCTAGCCCCGCCCCACCATCCTAAACCCCGCCCCCGCCCGCCCTGAGTCCAGAACCACGCCCTTCCAGGAGGTGCTCCGGCCCCCAGACCCGCCCCACCATCCTAAAACCCGCCCCGAGTCCAGAACCACGCCCTTCCAGGCGCTCCGGCCCCCCCCGGCCCCGCCCCACCATCCTAACCCCGCCCCTCTCCCCCCCTCGCGTCCGGAACCCCGTCCTTTCAAGGAGTGCTTCTGTCCCGCCCCGCCCGGGCCCCGCCCCGCGTCCAGAGCCACACCTCACGCCTAGACCTTGCTGCTGACCTTCCCCGCACTTCCGGTTCCGGGTCGATGCGGGGTTCTCAGAGGCCTTAAATCAACGGGCGTTCGCCGGCGGGCGCACTCCGGTTGCGGGCGTCCTTGCGGTCCCTGCCTCTCGACCCCCTCCCGCCCCCGGGGGCCCGGGCGCCGTCTTCCCGCGGGAGGGCGCGCTTCTGGCTGGCGGTGGGGTAGCACTGGGACCCGGTCCTGAGGGAGGGGTCCGCGCACCCCACGCCGACCTCGTGTCGTGGGGGTCGTCCCGTCGGCCGCTCGGGCGTCTGCGCTGGGCATCTTCTCCCCTCCCCGTGCCATCAGCTCCTCCACCAGCCGTGGCACGTCTGCCCTGCCGGCCCCCTTTCCGTGTTTCCTGCTCTCCAAGTGAAGAGGCCGGCGGTGCCCTCAAAGCTGGCCGAGCAAACACTTCCGTCAGAGGCCTGACGCCTGGTCGTTCGGGGCCGGGTCCCCTGGCCGCCTCTGCCCGGCCGACGTGGGGTGGGGTGTGGCCGCGAGCGCTCCTTCGGAGGTGAATGGCTGCAAGCACGCTGGCTTCCTCCTTCGCGAAGGAGTGTTGGGCGCGCCGGGGGCTCGAGAGCAGGATACAGATGTTCCCTTACCACCTGCCCGGGCTGGCACCGCTCTGGGCGCTGTAGACACGGCCCCCAGCGCAGCAGAGTCCTCGTTCCGAGCTGCTGAATTCGGTGGACAAACACGAGTACAATGGAACGTCGGCGCCACTCGGTTCCACGAAGACGAGTCACGCGGGGCGGGGAAGAGGAGGGTGGGGAGGCTTCTGAAGAGGGTCCGGCCACTGGGGCGGGCACCCGAATGGGTGAGCGGGCTGTGCAGGTATCTGCACAGAGGGGAAGCTAAATCCTCTTAAAGCCCTGAAGTAGGCCCCCTGTGGCTTGTTCAAGGAACAGGAAAGCCACCGAGCTGGCAGGAGTGCAGCGAGCTGGTAGCGAGGGCCAGAAACAAGGTGGCACAGAGGCTTCGGGTGGTGCTCCGTGGCTCGGTCCTTGGGAAGCCCTTGCGGGTGGCGCATGGAAGGCTGACTGACCCGGCTGGAGCTTTGCAAGCATTGTTCCAGCAGGTCCTTGCACCCTTCGGAAGACCCCACGGTGGCGGCCCAGGGGCAGAAGGAGGCGGGGAGACGCGGGGCGGGGGCGGGGGCTGGGGCGCCGCAGTAGTTCAGGCTCGGACCACAGTGGCCCTGTGGTTGGATTTGAGGTGTTCTCAACGCAGAGCCCTGCTCCCTAACTCACAGCCGGGGGGGGGGGGGACGTGAGCCCTTGTCAGGTAGCGGTGTCTCCAGCAGCTGAGCCTAACACTGGGAGTGACAGCGATCCGGACCCGCTGCCACCAACGGCAGCAGCCCGGCCGGTGTCAGGTGCAGCCCAGCCAGCCACAGGGGGGCAGGGCCCCTCCCGGTGCCTGCTGACCCGGAGCTGGCTGGTGCGCCCCGGCCGCCAGGCCTGCTGTAGCGCCTGTAGTTCCTGCCCACCTGCCTCTCCCAAGTCCCTAACTACTCCTAATGGGAAATCCATTCCTAATAACGCATTAAGAAGGCTTAATCATGACTCGTTAGCGCACAGCGTTCTGAAAGGGTTCGGCTGAATGCTATAGTACGTACTAGTCTCGTTTTCATCACCTAAGCATGTGTGTAAAGGTTTAAAGTTTGTGGGTTTTTGGCAAGCTGGCAGATTGTAGTTTCAGATGATCTATGGTGCTGTCTTCCTGGTGGCTCCCTTAGGAGAGTTTGCACCCTTGTAACTGAAGCATAACACACACAGAGAACGCACATTGGTACACGGCATGTACACAGGTGCCTGAGCTCAGCGCGTTTTTGCAAAACTGAACAACCTATGTGACCAGCCCCCAGCATGTCGCCATGTCCCCGGGACCTCCCTCGGGCCCCCTGCCAGCCCAGACCCAGCACCGTCAGCTCAGTGATCACTGAGGGAGCTCAGCACATCATTACTCTGAAAATCTTACCAGGGTTGTGTTTGTGGCGTTGTGTGGTCCTCTGGCTTGACCCGGGCTGCGTGCTTCGTTAGAGCCAGAAGCCGGGCGTGCTCGCTGCCAGCGTTTTTGCAGTTCGTTTTGCCAAAGCCCTTTTTCTCTCCGGTTATTCTCTTGTGCCTGAGGTGTAGACCGGTGTTGATAGTGTGGATTCTAGAAAGCAGAGCTGAGGTTGGTGGGGCATATTCGAAACTAAATGTCACGTGCAAGCGGCAGGCTGCAGGTCTCACTGGGGCGTTTTGAGCAGTGGTAGCAGTATTTGAAAACCAAACAGTCGAGGCACCTAGGGGGCCGAGTCGGCTGAGCGGCGGACTCTTGATCTCGGCTCGGGTCGTGATCTCACTGTTCGCGGGATCTGTGCTTCGGGCTCTGCGCTGACCGTGCGGAGCCTGCTTGGGATTCTCTCTCTCCACCCCTCCCCTGCTCCCTGTCTCCCGAAATAAATAAACTTAAACAAATAAAAATACTAAAAACCAGACAGATGTCTTGGAGAACCCGTGGAGACGTGTGTCTGCGTACGATAATGCGCAGCACTGTCCTGGGAGATGGGACGAAATATCCTGACACCGTGTGAAAGCCCACTTTGCTGTTTGCTATTCTTGCCTGAATATAGGCTCCCTTTGGAGGTGGGGTGGGGGTGCGAATGGACACCGTTTTCCTCCCGAGGGGCGGGGAACACGCTTCAGAAGCAGGCCCTGTCTTCTCTTTTCCGCAGCTACATAGGGGTGGTGTGGACGCTCCCGGAACAAGAGAGCCTTGCAAAGTGGCGGGTCTGCTCGGAGCCCAGATCTCTTCTTAAATTACACCGCAGACATACTGGAGGTGTTTTATGTGTTTGAAAGTAATTGGACGCGTCGCTCATACCCTACTTTTCAAAAGTTTCTGAGCGAGGATATTAAAGGCGCCCTCGTGGGGAAACTGCCGTGCTGTGTTGGCTCCTCAGAAGCTGCCTTTATTTAAACAACCTGAGCCTTGTTTCCCTTCCAGTTCAGAGGTGTCGGTGTGTTGGGATTCCTGTCTCTGTGATGGGACGAGGGCACGTTCCGCTCAGCCCGCCACAGTGGGCCCTGGAACAGATGACAACTGAGGAGAGGGTTGAACAGGTTTTGCTCAAAGAAAATGAATGGGCCCGACCAGAAAGGTGTAGCTGGGGCCCAGGCTGCCACACCTAGCCCCACCTGGCCTCTCCTGGTCCCGTCTGATCTCTCCTGGCCTCTCTTGGCCCTACCTGGCCTCTCCTGGCCCCACCTGGCCTCTCCTGGCCCCACCTGGCCTCTCCAGGTCCCGTCTGGCCTCTCTTGGCCCCACCTGGCCTCTCCTGGTCCCACCTGACCTCTCCTGGCCCCACCTGGCCTCTCCTGGCCCCACCTGGCCTCTCCTGGTCCCACCTGACCTCTCCTGGCCCCACCTGGCCTCTCCTGGCCCCACCTGGCCTCTCCTGGCCCCATCTGACCTCTCCTGGCCCCACCTGGCCTCTCCTGGTCCCACCTGACCTCTCCTGGCCCCACCTGGCCTCTCCTGGTCCCATCTGACCTCTCCTGGCCTCTCCTAGCCCCACCTGGCCTCTCCTGGCCCCACCTGGCCTCTCCAGGTCCCGCCTGGCCTCTCCTGGCCCCACCTGGCCTCTCCTGGCCCCACCTGGCCTCTCCTGGTCCCGTCTGACCTCTCCTGGCCCCACCTGGCCTCTCCTGGCCCCACCTGGCCTCTCCTGGTCCCATCTGACCTCTCCTGGCCCCACCTGGCCTCTCCTGGTCCCATCTGACCTCTCCTGGCCTCTCCTGGCCCCACCTGGCCTCTCCTGGCCCCACCTGGCCTCTCCAGGTCCCGTCTGGCCTCTCCTGGCCCCACCTGGCCTCTCCAGGTCCTGTCTGGCCTCTCCTAGCCCCACCTGGCCTCTCCTGGTCCCATCTGACCTCCCCTGGCCTTTCCTGGCCCCACCTGGCCTCTCCTGGTCCCATCTGACCTCCCCTGGCCTTTCCTGGCCCCACCTGGCCTCTCCTGGCCCCACCTGGCCTCTCCTGGCCTTTCCTGGCCCCACCTGGCCTCTCCAGGTCCCATCTGACCTCTCCTGGCCTCACCTGATTTCTCCTGGCCCCACCTGGCCTCTCCTGACCTGCCTTCATGTGGTGTCCCTGCCTCGGTGTGTGCCAGAGGACTGTGGGCATGGCTCTATCTGGCCTTTGTCCCTTTTATCTTGTGCTTCGTTTCCGCCCGAGGTCTAAAAAGACTTGGACCTCCCTCCAGGTTGAACAGATTCGAGAGCCCTATTCTGCTGGGGCAGCGCCCCTGACTCTTCGAGTTCTGAAATGCAGAAACCTGAGAACTAGAAGCATGGAAACAAGCCCGCGTGGGCCCAGCCCCAGTTGAACACACGTGAGCTCTCTGCCGTCTTTTCCTAAGTTTTGCAGAGAAACGTGAATGTGCTCGACTCCAGGCTGCTTGCTGGGAGGGAATTTGTGACCTCCCCGGCCCCGCGTGACCTTTCTGAAGTCCAGACCCCCCTCTCGGCCCCCACGGAGCTCGGATGAGCCTACTCTTCCAGGCTCAGTTGGCAGGCCGAGGCCCAAGTCAGGCCTGCGAGGTTCACCAGCTTTGCAAGGACAGAGCCGTGAGTTTGCCCTGAGGCCGTTCTTGTGTGACCTCGGACACCCGCTGAGCACATAGCCCTGGGGAGGAGGGCGCCCGCGGGCTCCTCCCACTGAAAACACGGGAGAAACCCTGGACGGGGCGGGGTGGGGGTCGCTGCTCAAGCCTGGCGTGGGGGCTTCAGGAGCTGCTGCTCGTGCGTGCTGTTGTCTTAGCGGAGTTATTCAGAGACAGCCTTCGGAACTTGGCTTTATTATGTTACAAAAACAAAACTTCCCACCAAAACACAGCTAAAAAAATAACACGTCTTCCCAAGATTACATTACCAAAAAAAGTTAATATCATTGGAATAGATCCATTAATACTGCTTGAAAAGGATTAATTACATTAAAAACATGGGTGGTGTTTTTGTTTTTTTGTTTTTGTTTTAGCCTTAAAGCGCTAAAGTGCTTTAGCCTATGGAGAGACGTGGCAGTCTGCGACTGACCTGATACCCTGGCCTGTCCCTGGTGGTCGTACACTGGGGCCCTGGGGCGGGCGGGGGTGGGGTGGGGGGAACGGCACGCTTTCTCGCCCCAGAGTGGCTGGTGTCGGTGTTGAAGAGAGGTCCACCCCCCTCTCCAGAATGCTCCCCTGCGAGAGAGAGCGTCCCTCCCACCTCTTCACACCTTAAAGGTTTATTTTCTCTGAACCTTTGAGTTTTGTAGACCCAGAGTTTGGAACCCAGGGATGGTGACTCCCCTCGATCGATCTGCGTTTTCCTCTAAGCACACAGAGCTTCTCCTCCATGCCGTGAGTTCTTGGCTTTGCTCTCCCAAGGTGCCCCTCCCCCAGCACAGTGGGAGAAAGGCTCCAGGACCGTGTGCGGGGTCTGGCGAGCACCGGTACAGCTGGGGCCCCTCCTGCCCCGCGCTGACCCTCTCTGGGGCACACAGGTTGGGGTGGGGGGTGGGCTGTGGCATTCCCTTACCGGACTCTGGCCTCCAGGAGCAGACAGAGGGCTGCGCCCAGGTTCATGGACCCCAGCGAGTTGAGGGACGGGTCCCCAACTCCTGAGGTGGGGCAAGGGGGCACACGGTGGGGGGGCTCAGGCATATGGCCACCGGAGCAAGTGCCAGACTCCAGCCCAGCTGTGATGCCTGAGACCCCAGACTTAGCCTCAGTTTCCTCATCTGTGAAATGGCACGGGCAGTGTACTTCCTTCCCCAGCCTCAGGGGGAGGGGGTGTGAGGAAACGGGGGATGGGGGGCAGGGGCAGCCACACGCACCCGCCGTGGTCCTGAGTCCACGGCTCTTGTGAGTGCAGTAGGGGTGTACCCTGGGCGGACTGCAGGTCCCTGTGGGCACGGACACCCCTTCTGGTGAGCAGAGCCTGCTGCCCGTTGGAATGAGCTGGTCCCGTGGCCCCGGAGCCCTGGCCGGAGGTTAGGGCCCGAGGGGGGGGGACTCTGACACCCCGGAAGGTGGTTCCCCAGAGGATGGGGAGGTGGAGGGGGAGGATGGCCGCGTTACCCTAGACGCAGGCACTCCTGTCTGCACACACCGCACTTTCACGTAAGTGTAGACCGTAGACATGTACAGGCGTGACTTTCCAAGATGAAGTCCTGTCTGGAGACGGCCGGAGAGCGAGCTTGGGACGGAGCTGGCTCCGGGCTCCTTCGGGGAGTCGGGATGGGCTCAGAGCCTGTGGGGCTCCCTCCCCCTGCTGGCCAGTCTCCGAGAAACACTGTGAAACAAGGAACACCGGCCCCCCGTCTTCCCAGTGGGGACAGCTAAGAAAGAAGCTGGCGTGTTAACGCGGTCTGGGCTCAGCATGGAGGGGGACGGTGCTCCCGCTCCCAGGGGACACCTCTGAACACGCAGCCTGAAGAGAGTCCGTCCTGTCTTCCCCGGGAGGGAGGGAGGCATCTTCTGGGCGGTTTATGGCAACGAGAACAGACCCAAAGGACGATTAGGGCTGCGTCGTCTACACCCTCCCCTGGCCTGGAGGCTTCCCCGGGCTGTGCTTGGGAAGTGCCGTGTGGCCGCACCCAAGGCTTGTCTCGGCTCACACATCAGGCAGGCTTCCCTTTATCCCACCGGGGGTGTTGGCCTCATTACCCATTGCCCACGTCTCTCCTGTCCTGTCTCCTGCCCTGGGCAGTGCGCTGGGTCTGTCAGGGTTCTGGCCACAAAGGCTCAGGAGGTTCCTTACAAATGAAACCGGCCTCATTCCTGCCCCCGCCTCCCTCCAAGCCCCCAACAGGTGCGCCTTCCTGCCAACTGCTCCCTCCCCGCTGGAGGGGCTCTCCCCGAGAAAGGCAACCCACAGCCCTACCCCCAACTAGCCACAGTAGCCACCAGACTGGAAGTGTCCCAAGTGGAGAGCCTCCCAGCCAAACAGTGGCCGGACCTGCCCCGTTCTTCCATACTCCTGTCCAGCCGCCGGCCCCTGCCTGGCTTGCCCTCTGCTTTCTTAGTCCAGCTTGTTTAGACAGACCCGGGGATGCCAGGAATGCCCGCCAGGTTGAACCCTGAAGGGAATGTTAGGAATGAAAGAAAAAAAAAAAAAAGCTGACCCACCAAGTACAAAGGGTATCTTTTTATCAAATATTGACAATTTCCAGTAGTCCAAGGAGCATGCTGTCCGTGTCTGTGCGGAGAAGCTCACTGGAGAGCTCTGGCCGTGGCCGGTGGTGTTGGCTTGGGTGTTGGCTGGTGGCAACTGACCAGAAGTTTCCTTGCCTCCAAGGAGAGACACCCTCCTCCCCAGTCGGCTCCAAGTCCGGGGAAATTCCGGTTCTCGTTTTGGGGCGGGAAGTGGAAGGTAGCAGTAGGTTTGAAGTGTGAGGGGTAGACGGACCCTCAAGTCCAGCAGAGGGCCCCTGCCTCGGCAGAGACAGGGTCTGGAGCGCTGACCCCAAAATAAACGTGTTTTAGGTCACAATCACGGGGCCGCTCGTTGCCAGGAAACAAAAGACATCGAAAAATACTTTTTGGCAGTCCGTCAGCCAGCGGAGGCGATCCTTGTGTCCCCGGAGCATCTCGCTTGGGAGCCGCAGAGCCCGGAGGAGGACGCACGGACGGGGCAGGTGGGGAAGGCGCTGGCTCCGGGGGGGCCGACCCTCCCCCGCCCAGATCGCGTCCAGATGCGCCAGCCGCCCTCCGGGAGCCGCGGGGTGGACCTCGCCCCTCCCCCGGCACAGCCTGCTGGTCCTGCCTCCCGAGGCAGTTTGTGAAAACGAGGAAGAGGAGACCCCGCGAGGCTGCCCGGGGACCCCGCCGCGCCCTCCCGGCCCCCCTCAGTTGATCTCGCTCTCCGTGAACTCCTCTTTGATGGACTGTTTCCGGGACTTGCAGTCCGGGAGGTCGAAGCCGAAGTCCGCCCACTCGTCGGGCCCCGGGCCCCCGCGGTTGGGGATGGTGATGGTGTGGCGCACGCGGAAGTGCACGGCCTCCATGACCCGCTGCCGCTGCAGCTCCCCGGAGCTGCCCACGGCGATGGCGGACGCGTTGCTGCTGGAGCGGATCAGCTGCTGGGCGCCGTAGTCGTGGCTCTGCTTCAGGTCCTGCAGGCCCCTCCAGATGGTCATCCGGTACTGGTCCGGGATCTTCAGGGCCCCGAGGTCCTGCAAGAGCCGCCGTTAGGGCCCCGCCCCCGCCCCGCCCCGCCCCGAAGGCGCCCTTCCGGGACCTGGCGGTGGGACAACGGAGCCGCCGGCGGCGCCGCATTTGCCAGGTGACCGGGGAGCTAAGAAGCGGCGTGCGCGCGCGCGCGCGCCCCCGTGCAGGGGTGAAGTCATTCCTGGGCTCTGTGACGCCTCCACTGCACGCCCTGGGGGCTGCCGGCCCCTGCGGGGACCGGAGCCGACCATCAAGCCCCTGGGGCCTCCCCGCACCAGCGAGGCAGGCGGGTCACACGGGGACGGGGGGTTAACATGCACTGAGCTGGGCCAGAAGGGGTCAGTGGGGATGGGGGAGGCGGAGGGCAGCGGTGGACACAGCACATGGTCAAGGCTGAGCGAGTGGCCCCAGCGCCTTGGGCAAACTGGATGGGAACAGAACGGCAGGCGGGGAGGGGGCGGGGGCTCCCGGGCTGGAGTGTCCCCTGTGGCCTCTGCCTCTCTGGGCTCTTGAGGCCTGCGCCTCCCTTGGCTAACAGTACATTACAGCTCAAGGTGGCCCTAGGCTGCGAGCAGGTGCGGTCTTCCGTGGTTTAGGAAGGGCTCAGTGCTGGCACTGTCCTCCGACCCAGAGGTGAGCCACGGCTGTTTGGTCACGGTGCCCAGGATGCTTGTAGCCTGGCACAATCTGAACCCAGGACGCGCGGGTGTGACTTGTCTTCTTTGGGCCTCAGTTTCTCCCCCAGTAAGTGGCACTGAGACGCGCCAGCTCCAAGACCCTTCCGGCCTTGACCTTCACAACTCTGGAGAGTTGGAAATAGCCTGTCCCCCAAATCAAAGGCAGCCGGGCCGCTGGGTGCCTGAGAGCAGCTTCACAGCCAAGTCCAAGTGAGCGGCCCGCTGCCAGGGGCCCCGGGCGGGCGTCCCGTCCAGACACTGCCTGAGCAGCTCAGCTCACCCACGACTCTCTCACCAGAGCTGACTCCATAGGAAGCCGGACGAGAGGGAGTTGGTTGAGCTCAGTCGTGGGAACAAGGGTTTTCCAGATTCTGCCCCCCCCCGTGCCTCCCTCCCTCAGCAAGAGCAGGAAAGAGTGGCCCACAAAGCGGAGAACCGCTCTGCCCTGGCACAGGGCCCTGGCCTCTGGGTCCGCGGGCGGGGCTCCTACCTCTATGGTCAGATTCTGCAGGTGGTAAATGTTCTGTAAGCCTTGGGAGGTGAAATACTCGATGCAGTTTGGACACCCCAATCCTGTTAAAAAACTGCAGAGACAACGTGGGAAATAAAGCGGCAGTAACTTCCAAGCCCGCGGCTGCTCTGTCCGGCTGGGAGCCCGGCGGGGGCCAGGTGCTCACCCCGGGGCTCAGCCTCCACGGAACCCTGTGTCTGTGCTTCCCCCGGCACCTGCTGGACTCTCACTCCTGACCTCTCCTCCGCCCGTGTCTGTCCTCGTGGTGGCAGAGTGGATGTGAGGACACACAGGACAGCAGGCAGGGACTGCCCGCAGGGCTGGGGGCCAAGCTGGCCGGCGGCCACGAGGGGCTGAGGTCAGTGGGTTCGAGGCAGGGCCCGGCAGCAGCCCACGTACCTGACCAGGCTGGGGTCGGCGTGGTAGGGGGGTGGGGTGCAGTGGGACCCCGAGACCATGGACTGGGCGCCGTGGCCGCTGTTCATCTCGCCGTTGGCCGGCAGGGCGTGGCTGTGGTTGTTGAGGATCCCGGGGCCTGGGCAAGTGGGACAGTCAGAGCCAGCTGGGCCGGGCCGCCCCCCGCAACGCTCTGCGTGACCGGGACCTCCCTGAGGTGGGCGATGGACACGGGGGGCTGTCCGTGGCTGTGCCCCCCGCCCGTGGGCAGGGGCTGCTGCGGGGGGCTGCCCTCGAGAGCCCTGAGCTGTGCAGAAGTGTCTCGAGCTAGACCCCCTGCCGTGTGCCTCCCCGGCCCGCTCTGCGCCCCCACGGCCCGGGCCACTCACCCACGGGCCCCAGGTTGGGCCCGGCCGCCGAGCCGTGCGGGGGAGGCTGGCCCACCAGCTGGTTGACGGACGGCAGTTTGTTGACACCCCCGTGCGCTTTGTTCATGGGCGAGAGGACGGGCCCGTAGGACGCCGGCTGCAGGTGGCTCCTGCTTAGACAGCGACAGCTCTTGGTGAGAGGCCCAGGCGGCCACGTCCCCCTGTGCTCACCTCCACATGATGCCCCGGGCTGCTGGGGGCCTCCCTTCCTGCCCAGCACTCCCACCCACACCCGGGCCACACCCGGCCGCTGGCCGTCCCCCGGGACCCGGCCTGGGGTGGGTGGGAGGGAGAGCCGGCTCCTGCCACCAGAGTCAGCCAGCGGGTCGGCCGTGCTCTGACCTGCCCTCCTTGCCTTCCTGTCAGCGGCCATTTAGGCCCCCCTGCGGGAGAGGTGGAGGGATAGCCCAGATGGCCACTGAGCACGAGCACGGGAGGCTTCCAGGAGGAGGGGGGCACCAAGCAGGGGAGCTGGATGCCCGTCCTGGCGGGTGGAAGTGGCCCCATACTTCCCACCAGGTGTTGGCCGGCAGGGGGGGTGGGGTGGGGGCCGGGGCTGGGGGGGGTAGGGGGTCCTGGGACCCAGTGAAGACCCAGTGGGGTGGGGCGCCTGGGGCTGGGCTCCCCAGCACCCCTTCTTCCCCCTTCCCCAGGAGCAGGTCTGGGACCCAGTGAGGACTCAGTGGGGCAGGGCGCCTGGGGCTGGGGGAGGGTAGGGGGCCCGGGGCTGGAGGGGTAGGGGGGGCCCTGGGCTGGGGGGTTAGGGGGGTCTCGGGGCTGGGGGGTTAGGGGGGGCGTCCTGGGCTGGGGCATAGGGGGGTCCGGAGTTGGGGGGGTAGGGGGCCCGGGGCCAGGGGGGGGGGTGGGGGTCCCGGTGCCTGGGGGCATAGGGGGCATAGGGGGCCTGGGGCTCGGGGCGCCGCACTCACGGCCTCTGAAGCTGCTGCTGCTGCTGCCGGTAGGCGTCCACGAGCTGCTGTGGCACCAGTTCCATCAGCTCCAGGCTCTCCTTGACCTTCATCAGGATCTCAAAGTTCTCTCGGCCCCGCACCTGAGTACACACGGGGGGACCCTCTGCACAGGTGCTCGTGCAGCAAGGCGCCCTTTCTTCCACCGGGCTCCCCGGAACCCCTTCTCCCCCCTTCCCCAGGAGCAGGTCCGGGACCCAGTGAGCGCCCACCATTCCTCCCCTCCCCGGGGCTCTGCACCCCCAACAGACATGGGGCTTCGATCGTTCTCGGAGAACTAGAAAATGCGACGAGTTGGTGGCCCGTGGCGTCCTCCCCGGCCGCCCCAGCCTGGGCGTCACAGACGGAGGACACTCACGTGCATGTAGTACACATCCTCGTCCCCGTGTCTCCTCTTCTTCACGTTGGTGCCCAGGGCGGGGACGGCCGGGGGGCTCTGTTTGAAGGCTGCAAGGGGAGGCAGGGGAGGCAGGCCACTTGCAGATGAAGCCACAGGACCCCTGACACCCAGCGTGCGGCGTGGATGGGCCCAGAGACCAGTAGCCCATTCAAGAGGGGCAAACCCAAGGCGGGGCCCACGCTGGATGGGGCCGGAGCCCCGGCAGCCTCGTGGCTCACGCCCATCGAGGCACGTTCGGCCCTGAAGTCCCAGGGGGCCCCCACGCCCCAGCCCAGGCCACTCACCGCGCTTGCTGCCGGCCCCGTTCTTGGCCGCACTCTCGCTCAGGGCCTGCTGCTCGCGGTAGTGGTCCTCGTCAGCCTTGCGGTCTCGGCCGGGACAGGCGCAGATGCGGCCCTCGAAGGACCTGCGGCCCAGCACCTGACCGCTGGCGGGGCGGGCACGGCCAGAACCGTGAGCCTCGGGGGGCCTGCGCCACCCACCTCGGCCCCCACGGCGGGGTCTTGAGGAGCCAGGGGACCAAGGCTGAGCACCCAGCCACTCTGAGACACCAGGTCCCCTGCGTCCTCCCAAATCCCAGGCCCTGCTCCGGCAGCCCTCGCAGCCAGGGGGAGCCCTCCCTCTGAAACTCACCTCCAGCGCCAGCACCATTCCTCACCCTGCCCCTCTGCATGCCGAGCCCCCAGCAAAACCGCCCCAGGTCCCCGTCCACCCCTCCCCCCCCACGAGCCCAGCAGACTCACTCCCGGGTCTCCAGGGTGATGATGATGAGGATGGGCCTCCGGTTCATGCCCCCCACACAACTGCTGTTGCACATGAAGTTGTACAGGATGGTGGTAAACTCTGTCCCCACCTACACACGGGAGAGGGAGAGGGGAGGAAGCAGTGCTATCAGCATGCGGGCCCCACCCTCCGTGGTGGGTGCTTCTGGGCCAGGCCCCGACTCTAGGTGGGCCTGGGGGAGAGGCAGGCCCCTGCGCTGTGGTCCCTGGCATCCACCCGTCTACCTACCCATGCGCCCATCCATCCACCTCCATCCATCCACTGTGCACCCACCCCTCCATCCAGCTATTCACCTGCATGCACTGACCCACCTCCATCCATCCATCCATGCTTCCTTCCTTCCCTCCTTCCAAGCACTCATCCAGTTACCCCTATCCATCCATCCATCCACCCATCCTTCCATCTCCATGCATTTACCTTCTGTGCACCCACCCCTCCATCCAGCCATTCACCTGCATGCACTGACCCACCTCCATCCATCCATCCATCCGCCCATCTTTCCTTCCATCCATCCATTCTTCCTTCCTTCCTTCCTTCCTTCCTTCCTTCCATCTATCCTATCCTATCCTATCCATCCATCCTATCCGATTTTTACTTCCTTCCTTCCATCCATCCATCCATCCTACCCGATCCTTCCTTCCACCCACCCATCCATCCATCCATCTACTCACCCATCCTTCCTTCCATCCATCCTTTTATCCATCCATCCATCCGCCCTTCCTTCCTTCCTTCCTTCCAAGCACTCATCTAGTTACCCCTATCTATCCATCCATCCACCCATCCTTCCATCTCCATGCATTTACCTTCTGTGCACCCACCCATCCATCCAGCCATTCACCTGCATGCACTGACCCACCTCCATCCATCATTCCTTCCTTCCTTCCTTTCACCCATCCATCCATCCTTCCTTCCTTCTGTCCATCCATCCATCCATCCACCCATCCATCCACCATTCATCTGTCCATCCTTCTATCCATCCATCCATCCATCCTTCCTTCCTTCTGTCCATCCATCCATCCATCCATCCATCCATACTTCCTTCCTTCCATCCACTCATCCAGTTAAACTTATCTATCCATCCATCCACCTCCATCTATCTACCTTCTGTCCACACACCCGTCCATCCAACCATTCACTTGCATGCACTGACCCACCTCCATCCATCCATCCACCCATCCTTCCTTCCATCCATCCTTTTATTCATCCTTCCATCCATCCATCTTTCTATCCATCCGTCCACCCATTCTTCCTTCCATCCATCCTTTTATTCATCCATCCACCCTTCTTTCCTTCCTTCCTTCCAACCACTCATCCAGTTACCCCTATCTATCCATTCATCCACCCATCCTTCCATCTCTATGCATTTACCTTCTGTGCACCCACCCATCCATCCAACCATTCACCTGCATGCACTGACCCACCTCCATCCATCATTCCTTCCTTCCTTCTTTCCATGCATCCTTCCTTCCTTTCTCCCATCCATCCATCCTTCCTTCTTTCTGTCCATCCATCCATCCATCCATCCACCCATACTTCCTTCCTTCCATCCATTCATCCATCCTTCCATCCATCCATCCATCCATCCATCTTTCTATCCACCCTTCCTTCCTTCCTTCCTTCCTTCCTTCCTTCCTTCCAACCACTCATCCAGTTACACCTATCTATCCATCCATCCACCCATTCTTCCACCTCCATCTTTCTTTCCTTCCTTCCTTCTTTCCTTCTTTCCTTCCTTCCTTCCTTCCTTCCTTCCTTCCTACCACTCATCCACTTATACCTCTCATCTACCCACCCAATCATGCACTACACTGAGTGCCATGCTCTGTGCTGGCTCTCGGAAGCCCAAAGTCCTGTGGTCTGGTTGCCCCAACCACGTCTCCTAACATAGATTGGAGGTCAAGCCCTGGAGGCTGGGTGTGAGCGGGCATGTGTACAGGTCCCTGTGGGCACAAAGGTGTGTTCTGCGTGCGGCAGGCTCTCGTGGGCAGAAAGGTGAATGGCACTGCTCTGGCAGAGAGAGGGACCAGAGCCATCTGAGTGGACCCCCATCTCCAGCACATGTGTCCATTTCCCAGGGAGTCTGTGGACAGCTGCACAAGGAATCCAGGGCTCTTGACTCCTGGGCATCCCAGGACCACAAAATGGGCAGGTGTCATGGTCTCCCTGGGTCAGGATATAAAACGCAGTCACTGGCTTAGGCAAACCTGGACTTTCACCAAACTGCTGGCACACAGAAGCCACCAGGGGGCAGGAGAGCCCTGCTTTCCTGGCAGGTGACGTAGGGCAAGGGAGGAGGGAGTGCAGGGTGGTCACACCCCTTCCTGGGGGCTGGGGGTTTAAGGGGCCAGGTGCAGGGCTGGGGCCTGGGGGTCTGGGGAACTGATCACAGTTTGGGGAGTCTAGGGGTCAGAGCCAGGTAGAAGAAAGGTGGGGCTCGCTGTGCCCCCTCACCCGTGGAAGCATGGCCCACGGGCCCAACCGGGGCCCACCCCCAACCCACCGTCACTGCTCAGACCCCCACCCCCACCTGGCTCCACCCCCAGCTTCTCTGGCTGGGCCCTCACAGCAGCCCCAGAACCTTCTGCTGCCTTCAGGTCACAGCAGAGCCCCGCCCACAGCTCTCCGCCCCGCCCACTGCCCACCTCTGGCCTGGACCCTCATCTCCAGGCCTCTCTCCTGTAGCCAGAGAGGCCGAGGGGGGTCCCACCTAGACCTGCACAGAAGTGACCAGAAATGAGTGCCAGGCGCCAGGGGCTGGGGGTGGGGGCAGGAGGTGAAGAAGTTGCTCCACAGCAAGACTTAACCCGGAGGCGCTGGGGACAGTGGGTTGGCCATCTGAAGTGACATGAGTGCTCCGTGACCGGACCCTCACCCTCGTGGCTAACTGCAGGGGCCCCCACCTACCTGTGGGGGCTCGTAGGGAACCATGACGCTCTGCCTGCCTGTGACAGGGTCGTCCACGTACTGTGAGAGATTGTTGCCCTCCACGCGGATGAGGTGGCTGGCCGGAGCAGACTGTCCTGCCGGGAGGGGATACCGCTTCAGGGGGCTGCCCGGCCGGGGCCCGGTCACCCCTGTGCCAGGCACATCGCAGCAGACTGGGGACCGCAAAGGCCAGCCCCACCAGCCTGGTGGGGCTCGGGCCACCAGCCCTGATGCCCTCAGGGTGCCTGGCCCAGCATCGCTGCTGACCACTGTCCCTGGGCACCTGCACCCCAGGCCCCAAGTACAGCTGGGAGGAAAAGGGGCTGGGGAGGGGACTTGCCGGGTCCACGCTGTCAGCCCCTGCTGTCTCTAATCACGGACGCCCGAGGCGAGCCCTCCCTCCCGGGGTGCCCTGGCTGCTGGGCACGGGGCCGGGGGCCTCACCTTCATTGAAGTCTCGCCCGAGCTCATGGTTGGGGCAGCGCTTCACCACCTCAGTCACATGCTCTGCCTTCTTGTAGACGGGCATGGCCCGGATGACGGTGCCCGGGGGCGGCGGGGTGGACACCTTGATCTGGATGGGGCACGTCTTGGCGATTTGGCAGTAAAGCTTCTTCAGCAGCGGGGAGTACTGGTGGGGATCGGGGGGCAGGGTTGAGGCCCCGGCTCGGCACCCTCGCTCAGCTGCACCCCACCCCCAGCCAGGAGTCTCGCCCCTCCCCGCATCCCCTCGCCCACTCGGCAGCACCGGCCGCTTTGGGCACGGAGAGCAGACGGCTTTCATCCCGCCATCGCTGGCTGGAGAGGTTGGCACCATTACGTCCATCTCACGGGTGAGGCCAGGAAAGGCCGGGGAAGGGGGAAGCTGATGGAGAGTGGGGGCTGGGAGCCAGGGGTGCCCTGTCGAGCCCGGCTCCTCCCCACCCACAGCCCCATCGCTGTCAACCGTAGGCCCCCAGGGCCCAGCAAGAGCGCTTGCAAAGCCTACCCTTTAAAAATAGGAAGTTTTATAGTGTTTTTCAGATGTGTTTCTCAATCGAGTGAAGAAGAATGTGAAACATTGAGTCTGAGGGGTTGAGCTCTGCAGCGTGGCATGGGCCACCGGGGACCTCAAAGCCCTAGTACCTGCAGCCCAGGGTCCCTGCCCAGGGAGGGTCAGATGATGCCCTTCCTGACCCTGGCAGGGGCCTCTGGGGGCAGTGGCCGGGGGACCAGGTCGCCCACCCAAGGACCCTCACATGAGTTCACAGGAGACCCTGCTGGTGACCACAGGGGTAGCCACTAGTTTCCAAGCTGACTGGCTTCTGGGCAGACCCGTCTGGGGCTCCTCGTGCCTCCTTCCCCCAGGGACAGTGTTGCTGGTCTCAGGTTCCTGGCCCCACCCCACAATCTCCCTGCCCCCCCACAAGTCCCCGGTGACCTGGAGTCACCCCAGACACAAAGTCCGGAGAGTGCCCCATCACACCCCACCATGGTGGGGTCAGAGACACCGTACTGTACCAGGAGACACCGCTTCAGACAGGTGCCCAGCTGGGGTCCGGTCACCACAGGGGACTGGAGACCACAGGCTGGGGCTCACGGTTCACAGCGGGAAGTGTACCCACCATGCTAGAGTCAGGGCAGTTGAGGCCGGACACATGGATGACAGAGCCAGAGAAGGGGCAGGTCACAGCCCGCTTCTGCCAAGGAAGCTGGGGGGCCCCGACACCCTCACATGCTAAGGTAAGGCCCCCACTGGCCTCCAGAGCGCCCCCCTCTGGCCACCAAGGGACACAATGGACCCTCAGCTACTCCAAGTGTACAAAAAGCAAGGGGTGGGAAACATAGGGAGATGGAACTTACCCAGAGCCCCAGAGCAGGGGGTCACCGGTGCCCTCACAGCCTTTGGCCCCACAGTGTGAGCCATCCCTCCCCTGATGAGCTGACCGGGGCTCCCTCCTGGAAACACCCATCCCTGGGGTGGAGTTCAAGGCATTCTCGGGGTGTTGGACCTTGTTCAACTTTCCCTTGGCGCTGAATTCAGTACCCGCCCCTCACACCCCCGTCACAGAAGGAAACTGGATGCCGTGGGCTTCACCGCCCCCTCCCACTCGCCAGGCTCCCTGGAGCCCAGTGCAGCCTGCCACCCCATACCTGGGACCCCCACCTCTGGCGAGAAGCAGAGTGCCCAGACCTGCTTACAGTGCAGGAAAGAATGATCACACACAGCCCTGGGGAGGGGGGGTTGCTGAGGCCCTTCTGGGAAGAGCAGAAAACAGGGCTCAGGGAGTGGGGGCAGCCTGCTTGTTGTGGGGCTCAGTCCTGCTTCCCAGGGGGTGACTGCTGACCTCCGATGTCCTCATCAGTACAAATGCTGCCCCTTCACTCCCGGAAGCACCAGTTTGGGGGATAAGCTGGGTGCCCCTGCCCAGGACAGCAGCAGCCTGCCCGGCCCAAAGCAGACACCGGGTGCCAATTCGGCACCCCGCTCTCTTGTCGACCCACAGTGAGGCTTCAGAACAGGTCCCCGGCTCTCAGACAAGTGTGCAGGTGTTTTCAGGCAGGGAGCTGCTAGGCAAGCATCCTGGAGGCCCTCGGAGAGGCTCAGCAGGAGAGCAGTCACCCAGGGGGTTTTCCTGATGGAGGAGGCCCCCCGGGAACTGTGAGCCCCGGCTGGACTGCAGGGACCCGAACAGAACCAATGATAGGGGCAACCGGGGTCCAGAGGGCCATCCCTGCAGCAGTGTTTGTGGGGTGCCTATCGTTTGCCAGGCCCCAGAATCACGAAAGAAAATGGGCTGAGAGGCCCCTTCAGCCTTCAGAAGAATTTGGACTTACTGGAGGCTCCCGCCTGAAAGCGTCAAGAGGAGAACGGCCTTTGAGGCCTGGCCCCCAGGTTCTGGTGCTTGTCAGCGGGATGCTATACTCCACTGGACAGACGTCTCCCAGGCTGGGCAGGCGGCCCACTGGCTGACCACACTTAACACCCTTGAGCCGTCGGCCATGGCCCAGTGTGCAGTGTCACTTCCAGGCCGGACGGCTCCCCGCCCCTCTGCGAGCAGGCCCTCCAGTCCCCTCTCTGGGGCGACTACCCAGCGGCTCCCATCAGTAAGTCCTCTGACCTCGTGATCCCTCCAAGGCCTGAGATGGGGTCTGTTGGCCCCCGAAGGCCCAGGGGCCTTGGCTCATCAGCCAGCAGGGAGGGAGCAGAACTCCAGGTGCAGCCCCGCAGGCCTGTCCTGACGGTGGGGCGGGGCTTCAAGGCCCCTGACCAGCGGAGACTCTGTGAGCCCTCCTCTGCAGGCCCTGTGGCCGGCGGGGTGGGGGCGCCCCTTCGGTGTCCGTGTCTGGGCGTCGGACCGAGGCCCCGAGGTCCGGGGGAAACGCAGGGGCGCGTGGCCGGCAGGCGGGGATGGGGGCGCCCGGGGGTGCTCTCCGTGTCAGGGGGCCGCAGGAGGTCCCAGGAAAACGCAGGGACACGTGGCCGGCGCGGGGTGGAGGAAGGGCGGGGACGGAGGGGCGCGCGGAGGACGCCCCGCCCTGGGGAGGAGCCGCGGGGAGCTGTCCGTGGTACCCGCGCCGGACCAGGCTGGGCTGGGAGCCCGGAGCCGCGTAGGGTGGGCGAGGAGAGAGGGCCCCCCGCTTCCTCCCTCTGCGTCCCTGGCAGGGCCACCCCCAGCCTTGGGCCTGGTCCCACTCCCCACAGGGGTGTCCCTAGTCTAGTGCCACCCCAAGATGATTGATAATATGGCCGTGGGCACATACACCAGCCACCCCACCCCTGCGGGGATTGAAGCCACAAATGTCTAGCCCGGTCCTGGTAGAACAGCGAACGGCAGGCTGGAGGGATGCCTTGAGGCTTCCCTACACTTGGCAGCATGTTGCAGGGGCACAGCTGCTGGGCTACAGGGGCGGGAGGTGGGCCTGGAGGGGGGAGGCGTGGGGTGGCCAAACCCAGGGTGGGGTCAGGGTGGGGTAGCCTGTGTCTAAGAAGGCGTGAGCCCCCACCCCCCAGCCAGCTCCTTCCCTCCTCCCGCAGCTCCTGGGACTCAGGCATGGGCAGGTGGGGAGGAAGACTCCTGGGTCCCGCCTGGTCCACAGAGAAGGTCACGTGAAGACGCCTCCTCTCCCTCCCTCTTGCCTCTCCTTCCCTAGAACCGCTAGATGGATGTGTTTCAACAGATTCTGAGCTGATAAAATCTTATTTATCTTCGGCTGTTGACACAGAGCCGTCCAGACTTGCCTGCCCCGAGATGCATGTATCCCTTCGTGTTTGCAGGAAACGGTTTGCCCAAATGCTGGTGTCTGCCCATCCCTGCCCTCCCCCACCGGACCCTCCCCCCATTAGAGTCCTCGACGGGCCCTGTCTGGCTGGGAGCCTGGGGCCTGGCAGGGCCGGCGCGGGGGTGGCAGGCGAGAGGGTGGCGGGTGGCAGGCGAGGCTCCGTGGCTGTTAATTTCCTCGCACCCGCTCCCCGGCAGCTGGGTGCCCGGCATGGGCAGGTTTGGACAGGAGGAGAGTGGAGAGGTGATAATAGGTTGTCTGTCATTTTCCAGGGACGTGTAGCATCTTGCAAACCGCAAATACCGTTAACCAGCTTGGGCGAATCTGTTACAACAGATTCTGGAAGACGGGGCCTTGAGGGGGGGCTTTTATTTTTTTAAATGATTTTTTTTTATAGCCCACTTTTATCTGCTTGCCGCGTGTGTGTGTGTGTGTGTGTGCGTGCGTGTGTGTTCAGAGCCACATTTCTCTCCTCTCTCAGGTTATGGACCCCTTTGAGGACCTACCCAAGGCCACAGACTGCCTTCCTCCCTAGAGAAACTCCCACAAGAACACTTACCAAGAAGCTGTGTGGGTTCATAGGGTGACCCCCAAGACCCACAGGGGGCCTAGGCCAACAGCCCCCATTGATAGCCCTCCTGGGTAAGGAGGGGCCCCCTGAGTGACACAAGCCACATTGCCACACCCCCTCCTGGTGGCCTCCCCTACTCCACGGAGAGCTGCTGGGACATGGGGTGGGCTCTGACATGTCAGGGAGGTCTGGGCAGGATAACAGGGAGGGTGCCAGCCTGTAACCATCACCCCAGCCCGTTTCAGAGCACCCATGGACAGAAGGCGGTGAGGGTCCCTGCACAAGGAAACCCACAGCCAACGCCCCACCTTGGCCACGGGCCTGGTGGCTGGAGGAGGCTCCTGGGAGCTCCTGGACGCCGGTAGGCTGCAACCGTGCCTGATAAAGAAGCCTGCCGAGAATCCTCAAGAGCTCCTGGCTAGGGGAGGAGACACACGCATCTGCTGACACCCTGCACAGGCTGGTCAGGGGGCTCCCTCGCCGGGAGCCCAGAGAAGGATAAACGGGAGGCAGAAGCGGGCTTTGCGGGTGCCGAGTGACGCTGACCACTATCCAGGGGCATCCCCGGAGGCTGTGGGCCAGAGGCTGCCTACCTGTGAGAGGTGGGCCTGGGGCTGGCAGCGACACCCCTCAGGAGCCTGCCCCCCCACATCCTAGAGCCTGTTCCCAATCAAGGGAGCAGGAGCCCCTGGGACCCTCACGACCTGGAAGTACCACGCCCTGGGAAGTGGCAAGCATCCCCCTCAGGCACTCCCAGGCCACAGGGACTTGGGCCTACTCCGCCCTCCTCCCACACATGGCTGCAAGCCGGGAAGGATGTCTCTGGTGGCTTCTGTCCTGGGCTAACATCAGGGGTGGGAGCGCTGAGACCCCTGAGTCCCCTTTGTCTCCACCAGGCTAGCCCTGGGTCCAGGAAGACTGCCACCCGAAGAGGCATGCAGGGGGACAGAGCAAGGACACAGGTGCCAGGCACAACATGCTTCTTCCTCTGGCCTGGGGTCAGGGGCAAGGGGGCCAATGGGCGGGGACCTGCCCTTGGCCTCAGATACCCAGGCCCTGCCATCTGGCCTCCCCTGGACCCTGAGGAGGGGGCCTTGAGGATGGAGAGGGTAAGCAGGACGTATCTTTGGGGACCCAGCTGGGCTTGCGGGGAGCCCCGGCCTTCCCACCAGGAGCCACCCTCCTGGCCAAGAGCACAAATGGTGGCCACGTCTGAAGCACCAGGATCTGCCTCAGCCAGGCTCAAGCACAGTTCCTCTGCCTGTGAACTTGGTTTCTGGCTTTGCCAGCTGGAGAGCCCAAGCCTGTCTGTCCGGGCCTCCCAGAGAAGGCAGACACCCCGCTGGCTGGCCCCATGGGGAAAACACTGGTAAGAATGCAGCAAGGCATGTCTGTGAGCCCGACCAGAGAACTACCCGTGTGGGGACAGAATGAGGAGGCTGGCCACCAGCCCGGCTCTGCTCACCACAGGGGTCCCCTCAGCTGCCAGGGGAAAGATCCCCTATGACCCTTAACGCCCACCTTCCCCTTCTGAGCTGCTTGGCCTTGTCAGTGTAGTGCTCATAGGGTCAGCCCGCCTGGGCAGGGTGTGGGGGCCAGCAGGCACCTTCTGCTCAGAGGATGGTCCTGGGACCCTCTGACTGCAGGCACCCCATTCTGGACAGGACTGCCAGTCTGGTGAGTGCAGGCGCAGGTGGGCCAGCTCCTGCCCCCAGGGCCCAGAGGCTTCCAGATGGCCTGGGCCTGGGGCCGGCCCAGCTGCAGGTGGCTTGGGAGCGGGGAGGTTGGCCCGGCCGTGGCCACAGTGGGGACGGGTATTCAGGATGGCCTCGATGGCCCTGTGTCAGCTCCAGCTGGGGGCCCTGGGCACGGGCTCTCCTGCCTCTGACCTTCCTGCCATGGAAGCTACAGGTCAGTCTCCAGTTCAGGACCTCAGTTAAAGACCTGCCCTCCGGCCAGGCAGTGGTGAGCATGGTTTTTTCACTCTTAAGAAACTGCACCCTCTGCCAGCAGGACAGGAGCCCACAGCTTCTCCAGTGAGCTCGGGGATGCCCCAGACACGTGGGGATGGGCATTTTCCAGCTTTTAAGGCAATGCTTGGCTGGAATCGAAGATAAATACCCAGCGAAGCCCCGGGGGAAAAGGAGAGTTTGGGACCCTAAACATCTGACTGCCCTGCAGAGGGCAGTGGCTCCTAGTGCCAGGTGGTGAGCATGTGGCACCCCCTCGTCTCGTCCTCCCCAAGGCCCCGGAGGAGCCAGCTGGCTCCTCACATAGGAGGACGAGGAGGAGAGGGGAGGGGTTGCCTCGCCCGGGGCACACGGCCATGGTGGACGAGGCAGGTCTGTAATCCCAGGGGGACCCTGGGCGTTAGGCCACCGCGGGATCCCCCAGCAACCCCTGAGCTTCCACTTTACTGAAGCTTGGAGTGCTAGTCACTTGTGCGAGGCGGTGCTCCTGCCCTAAAACGAGCCCGAGCGTAGCAGCCCTGTGGCCCTGTCCAGCCCGGGGAACTCACACCTCACCCCAGCTCTGCCGCCCTCGGGTTTCTGCCCCCTCCTCTTCCTGGGGCCGCCTGGACAAATACACGGACCGCCCCTGCAAGGCGGGGGGGGGGGGGGGGGAGGCGTGGCCAGGGGAATTCTGGGGACTGGGGTCCATGAACTCGAGTCCCACTTCCAAAATCCTGACACAGATTTCCCCCGCAACTGACCACTGAAAAGCTTCACTGGTCGCTCAGCAGAGACCCTTGCCCAGAGTCCACAGGACGGGGGTGGGAGCCTCAGGACCGCGTGGCCTCCTCAGCCCCGGTTCCAGGAGGAGCTGTCCCCCCTATAACGGCAGCTACTGATGCTGGCTGGGCAGCCAGGGCCTGAGAGATGCCCAGGGAGAGGCGAGGAGGGGCTGTCCCCAGGCCCCGCTCCCGACTCCCCGACCCCCGGGCCCCAGCCCCGGCCCCACTCGGCCTCCAAGGCCAAGTTCTGCGACCTCCAAGCCCAGGGGCCCCAGCGGCTGCAGAGGGTGGTGAGAGAAGCGATCCCCAGCTCAGGCCACAGGCTAGGGCGCCGACACCAGCCAGGGCCAGCCGGCAGGAAGCGGGTCCCCGCCCCAGGAGCTTTGCACAATGCAGGCAATCACGGCCACTTCCCCTGTTCGCTCCTCATTCTGTCTCCACCACAGACACTGAGAGCTCTTCCCTCGGCCTTAAATACGTGTAACTGCTTCTGGTGCCAGTAAAAGGTATTAATTCCACTTATGCATTCCATAAACTTTTAGGATAACGCAATTGATACTGTGATCATGTCGGGACACATCCACTATTATTTTCCTGCTCGCAAACCTCCGAGGGGCTGGAAAGTTTTCTCCCGAATCCATTAGTGTTGACTCAGCCACATTCTGCCAGGAACCCCGTGGAGAACCTTTGTGTCTCCCGCCTGCCTTCCACAGGAGCGTCCTGGGCCAGGAGGGTGGCGCTCACGCTGCGTGAGCTGGCTGGCCCCCAAGACGGACAGACTGATGCTCGTGTGTGGGGCGGCTGGAGGTCATTCAGGGGGCTGTGTCCAGGCCCCCCCGGGGACTAGCTGAGCCCTCACGCCACGTGCACCCTCACCATCACGCCTCACGCTACCCAGCTGGGCCGGGGCTCCGACTGTCCCAAGCCTCTTGCCTGACCTCGGACCCCCCTCCCAAACCTACCAAACCCCAAGGACAGCCCTCTTCCCTGGCGAGGGCCAGCCTAGGAGCCGGGGGAGACTGAGCTGGGCTGGACGGCGTCCAGATGCCCCTCTCATCGGCTGCTCCTCCAGGCTCCTGGGACCAGCCGTCCGTGTCACCGCCAATCCCTGGGGGGCTGCGGGGTGAGAGTGGCCGTCAGGGCCCAGAGGCCAGGCTGGAGGGTGCTGGGGAGGGCTTGGGACAGCGACAAAGGCACAGTCACTGCCATCGCCGGCCGGGCTCCACCGTCCACCGGTCCAAAGAGCATCAGCGCCCCCGGGTGCCAGCCTTCACTCGCCGCCCTGACCTTTGCGATGTAGGTCTCCCCTTGACGCCCCCAGAGCCCCGAGGAGCGCCGACACGGGACAGGCCCTCACCAGGACGGCTCAACAGCAGCGGTTTGTGGGGCGCTCCCTGGGCTCCAGGCCCCGTTAGAAGTGGTCCCAGGAGGCAGCTCATTTGTCCTGTCACGACCGCACCCTCAGACCCAGGCCCAGAGCAGTGCAACAGACCCGAGACCTGGACCCTGCCAGCCAAACTCCCACCTCGGCCCGTCCCTGGCCCCCAGTTTATAATCTTGGAGGCTGAACACACATCCCTTGTCTGCTCAGTTGTGCTTGACCCGCCGGTCCTGGCCTGTGGGCGGAAGGGGTTGTCAGAACCCTGGGTCGGGACCAGAAGAGGCTGCACATGTGCACATGTGTTTGTGTATGCCTGTGCACGTCTGCATGTCCCTGTCTTCACGCGTGTGCAAGGTGTTTCCGTATGTGCATCCGCGTGTGGCACGCACGCCTGTGAGCTGAGGGCTCCCCTCGGTGCCCAAGGAGCATGGATGTGAGATGTGGGGGTGCTCGCAGGGGGCCTCGGCCAGGCACAGGCCAAAGACCCCATTAACAGCTGCGGTCCCTTGGGGACTTGGTGAGGGTGTTTTTTCCGAGCGGGGACAGGAGTGAAGGTAACAGTCAATTTGGAATTGTACTTGAGAAAAATATGAATTATCTATCAGTTACCAGGCATCCGGCACGGCGGGAGCCACGCACAGCGCGGTGCGGAGCCCAGACAGCGCGCCCGGGAAGCAAGTCCGGGCAGCGCCCGCGCAGCCAGACCCCCAGAGCTGCGAGCAGGCGGGCGGCCGGGCAGTCCCCGTCCTGCACCGTGATCCCGGGCAGGGAAAGGAGCCTACGGGGGGTCTTCTCCCAGAGAGCCAAGGTGCCAAAAATCTCATTATCAACGTCTGTCCCACCTCCACCCCCTGCGCTGACGAGGTCTGGGTGGGGGGGGGGGACCGTGTGCGCCAACAACAGCACCTCCTTCTCAGAGCAGCCACGCGAAAGCAGAGGGCCCAGACAGGGAGGTGGGGATCGGGGCTCGGGTACGCGGGGCAGGGTTGGTCAGGGCTTGTGGGCAGAGCCGCTGGGCAAAGGTAAGCCCTCCCCTGCCCTCTGGTGTGGCTGGCCGGGGCAGGCCACCCCATGGGGCCACTTAGGGGCAGACAACTGTGACCCAGCCATGGGCTTTCCACCCTTAATGTCACTCCCCTGCCAGGGGAGGTGGGGACAGAGGCCCCAGGTGGGGGGTGGGGAGGGGGGGACAGCCAGCCGAGGCGCAGCTTCTGTCCCTTCCTGAGGACCAGCTCAGACCATCCAAGGCACTCCAAGTCCCCCAAGACACTGCAGAGACCCCTCCTGCCTCCTCAAACAGTGGAGAGGAAGACAGCCGGGACCCCCTCCAGTGCTTGCCAAGATTCCTAGGGGTCCGGCAGCTCAGGCTTGGGTGACAGCATTGGTGCAGGAGGCTGGGACCCTCCCCTGAGAGGCTGCAGGAAGGGCTCGGGGAACGGTATGAACGTGGAGTAGGCGTGGTAGTGAGTCTCCTGTCACCAGAGGTGTGCTAGTGTGGGGATGCCTCAGAAGCCTCCTGACCTGGCTTACAGTCATCCAGTCAAACCTCAAATCGGGGTGGGAGGACCAGGACCCCGCAGGCAGTAAGAGAACCCTCTAGCACCTGCAGCTTCAGAACCTCACCCAGGAGGACCAGCTCTATGGCACCCCATCCCTAGCTCCGCTGCTAAGGTGACGCACTGCTCCTACTGTGCCAGCCCGTGCTGCGTGGGCAACAGCCCTTTAAGCCTTACCACCAGCGACAAGGAACACCGCAGGAAAAAGTCGCAAATGAGGAAAACTGGGCGCCCACGGGGTGGGAGCCCCAGACCAGCGATGGGTCAGCAGCTGGGGCATCAGGGGGAGCTGTGACTTGGAAGCCAGACCCAGACTGGCCCCTGCAGAGCCTGACCAGCTCCCTGTGGTTCCACCCCACCCCCACCCACAGGAGCATGGGAAACAGCCCAGCAGGGCAGTGGGGATCATGGGACCCCTCCCCCCCCTTAAAGCAGCAGAGCCCCCGGGTCACCTGCTTGGTGCTCCTGAAGGGACACAGCCACCCTGCCTGGAGACTTCCCTGTTCCAGGGTCCTGTTTCCATGGACTGGGGGAGACCATGGAGCTGCTGTCCCCTGCAGGAGGTGACGCTGTCCCATGGCCAGGACCCCCTAGATGTGTCCGGGGTAGGTACTGGGCAAGGCTCACTGTCCTTGTCCTGTAGGGGGGGGACAGGTGACCTGCCAAAGCCCTGCGTGCCCTACCCTCAGAGGAAAGCCTGTGGTCCGTCCTGGGGATCTCCGGGTCCCTGCTGCGTCCCTGCCCCCGTGGGCATGCCTGGCAGCCCCTTCCTCTCGCAGCCGCAGCAGTGCGGTTCAGCGATTAGGACCGTAACCCCAGTGACCCCACGACCGGGAAGCCGGCCACGGGGTTCCCTGCTGGCCCTTACTAACGGCGTAACTCCGAGCGAGCTATGTTCCCTCCGGTGCCTCCTTCCTTGGCTGTAAAATGGGACAATAACAGATTCTATCTCGTGCGTTGCTGGGTGGTTTCTAGAGTAAACTCGAAGCACTGGTGGGTGTGCGGGATGCCATCCGAGCTGGCAACGTCCCCACCAGGGGCCAGGATGCCCCCAAGCACGGGCGCCAAAGACCCGGTCCGCACAGCTGCCGACCCAGCCCTGACGTCCCGGTCTCACATCCACGCTCACAGACGACAACCCAGAGACTATGTGGGCACAGCCCAAGCCCGCCAACCGCCGGACTCCGGACCTCCCCGCCGCCCCGCACCACCCGCAGGAAGTGGCCCTCTGCAGACCCCAGGGGGGCCGATCCACGCGCCTCCTGCTCACCCAGGACAGGACGCAAACCCCACCAGGGTGCAGGGACGCCGGCGGGTCTCCCTGAGGATGGTCTGCCCCTCTGGGGCCCCGCGGAGGCTGGCCGCTCTGGCCGCGTCCGTCCGAGGGGTGGGCACGCCCAGACTGCCCAGCCCCAGACCCGCCTCCTGCCCTACGCTCCTCGCTCCTCCCGGAGGCGGCCGGGAACCCCGCGGCGCGCGGACACCCGGCCGGCCGCCCGGGGCGATCACCCCTCCCCGGCCCGCACCCCGCAGGCGCCCCTGGGAGCGGACGCACAACTCACCGTCCAGGTGGCCGACTTGGCCGTGCTCGACTGCTGGAAGGTAACGTCGAAGTGGTGGGGGCCGGGGTAGTCGGCGTTGGAGGGGATGGCCGGTGCAGGCGACATGGTGTCGAAGGTGGAGCTGGGCTGCGCGTAGGGCGAGTGGGTGGGCACGCTGGCGGCGTGCTCCGGGGTGTAGGGGCTGGCCGAGGCCGCTCGGCTGCTCATCTGGTCCATGGTGCTGTTCAGCAGATTGAACTGGGGCTAACGTGGGAAGGGGGAGGGAGGGGGACACACAGTCAGGCTGGAGAGTGGAAACGCGCGGCCAGAGGTGTCCTGTTACAGGAGACTTAAAGGGCCAGCAGCTCAGTCATCCCAAATATTTCCCCGTCCCCCCCCCCCCACCCGACAGGTCACTGCTTGTGTTGGGATAAACTGACATATTCACCTCGCCTCCCCCCTCCATCGGCTCCGGGTGCCAGGGTTTCCGGGGCTCCACCAAGCACACCTGGAGGGAGCTGCTGGTGGGGGTGGCTCCCGGCCCTCCGGACCCTCTCACAGGCCAGCAGACTCAGCGGCACTCTCCAGAGGGTGGTATCCAGCCGGACACCCTCGCCTCCCACCCTGTGTTCCAGCCAGAAGCGGGGAGACCCCAGGCCCAGGGAGCCCGACTGTGGGAGAGGTGGGCCCGCCAGAGTCCCCTCCTACTGGTCCACATCCTAACCCTAACCCGGGAGCCCAGCCCCTCCCCCCCCCCTACACAGGAGGAACAGGGACTCTAAGCTGTACTGTGTGTGTGCACCCCCAGCTCACCCCCCTGGGGTCCCGGGACCCCGAGATGGGCCAGCCCCTGCCTGGGCCTTGAGGAGGCCCCAGCAAGGGGACCAGCCCAATCTCGGGCAGATCAGACTCCTCCTGGAGGGCCGGCAAGGAAGACGCCTTTCCCAATCTGGAGGCTTCGAGCGGCAGGTGGGCTGACGGAGCAAAGAGCAGCTGATATTGGCCAGAAGGGCCCCTGCCTGCAAACCTGTGAGCTGCTCTCTGTGCCAGGATGGCGGCGAGGTTTACCGTAATCCTCTCTAGGAGCCCGAGGTGGACACTGCCATTATCGCGTTTCACAGACGGGGACACTGAGGCACGTAGAGGGAGTGACCGGCCTAGGGTGAGGCAGCGGCCCCGAGAGCCCCGGACACGGGTGGGGATGGTGGGAACTGCGGGCAGGGGGCCTGGGGTCCCCCTGGGGGGCAGGGACAGACCAGCAGCAAGCGCGGGGTGGGGGGCTTGCCCTGCAGCCCCCGCCTCACCAGCCTGCCTTCTCCAAGTTGCAAAGCACAGGGGTGCATCCCCCAGGGGGACCGGCTGTTCAGCCCCTCTCTGCCTCCTCCATCAGGAGAGAGGTGTGCATAACCCAGAGCCCCTCCAGCTCAGCATCCGTCTGGAAAGCACACGTTCCCCCATCGGGCCTGCTGGTGACAAGGGTCCTTGGAGCCTCTACTGAAGACTGCCAGTCTGAAGGAAGCTTACCACAAGGGCTGATGGAGCACAAGAAGGTGACAGGTGGCCGTGGCTTCGTGGCTCCTGGAGCCCAGGATGCTCCAGCCCCCAGGGGACAGCCACCTGACCCCCCCCCCCCGGCTGAAACTGCCATCGGACAGACCCCTCGGGCGGGCCTCAGGCCTTTTCTGTTTGGACCTCCGGAGCCGTGGCCCGCTGTGAACCTGGGGAAGGGCCGGCAGCGGGACAGGGGAGCAGTGGACAGGGGACCCCGCAGGGCAACCGCAGAGGCCTCCTTCCCCGCTCTGGCCCCCACAGCCTTCCGTGCCTTCACCTGTCAACCTGGGAGGCCCCGGCACCCAGATGAGCAAAGTGTGGGGTCCGTCTGAGGGAGCAGTGGGACACAACCATTCCGGAGTCAGACACGCCCTACAGGGAGCGCCACCAGCGAGGGCACAAAGCCAGCCACAGACGCGAGTATGCCTGCCGTGGGGTCCCCGCTGACGGCCGGCCGAGTCCAGCCAGAGGCAGAGCAGTCGGCCACCAGGGCCTGGGTGGGGCTGGGGGCGGAGGCTAAGGGGCAGCTGGTTTCCTTTGGAGGTGATGAAGAGGTTCTAAAATTCACCGTCAAGGCGGGTACACACAGCTGTGAATATACGCAAACCCACCGAATTGCACACTTGAAATGGGTGAATCGTGTGTCAGGTAAAATGTAAGTCAATCAAGCTGTTTACAACAAAACAACTGGGGACCGGCTCCTCCCCTCTCCTGGCCCAGCAGGGGTGGGGGGCAGGGGCGGGGAGGAGAGCAAGCCTCCCCGCTCCACGTGGGGCCCCGGCCGGGGACCCCGGCGTGCCCTCACAGCCGAGGCAGCTGCCGTGGGCGTGGGCGCCCCGACTCCACACGCTCGGCCACGAGAACATAAAAGGCAGACTCCAGCTCGCGATTTCACGTTCAGCACGCGCCGGAACGGGCACCGTTTCCCATAAGTGAGATAAAGCGTTGAGTTACTTCCACGGGTTGCTCTTCGCCGTTTGTTTTTCGACGTGGCTACTGGAAATCACACGTGCAGCTCACAGCCATCTGCTCCGGGCCGGGCCAGAGCCCGGGCCGCCAGGGGCTCACGGCATTCCGGAGGCTGCCACCTTCCCCAGCATCACAACCGCTGCGATCAGCAGCCCGGCCCCTGTCGGGGTACCACGGGCTGTCATTACAGAGTGCTTCCCGAGAGGCCTGCTGAGCGGGCGAGTGAGTGAGTGAGTGAGTGAGTGAGTGAATGAATGACGGAGCGTGGGTGTGCCAGGCAATAGGAGGTCTCCCCCGGACCGATGCCCGGGATTGGAGGCCAGGTGGGAAGCCGGCCCTCCCGCTCAAGGAGGCTGAGAGCCCACCGGGTCCGGGGGGGGAGGGCGGGGGTCCCAGCCTGCACCCTCCTCCCCAGGCTCCGTGACCTCTCTCTTCCCTCCCAGGTGACCAGCCGTGGCCCCGGGGAGCGTCTGCCATGTTGCCAGTTGCGCCCTGGGCGACTGAAGGGCGGTGGGAGCCTCGGGGAGCACGGCACAACCCGGGGTGCAGGTCTGTCCCCCTCCCCGCCCCCTCCCACCGGGACGGCCCAGGCCAGCAGGGCAAAGGGCCCCCACGGCCCCCCCCCCCCCAGAAATGAGAGACAGCCCCACGACGACAACAACGTTGTTCAGATTTTAACTTGTCCACATTCTTTACCGATCTGCGGCGGGTGCCAGGGAATTAGTCACTGAACCAAAAGAGCAAGGCTGATAGCATCATGTACCGGCAGCCACAAGGGGCAGGGCCCGTGTGCGGGAGCCCTGGTGAGCGGGAAGGGAGCGCTCTGCACACCGGGCGGGCGCCTCAGACAGGCTCCCTCTGCCCACGAGCCAGCCAGTGGCCTGTGCTCACCCTCCTCCCTCCCGCCCCGTGACTCCGTGGCATTTTGTGGTCCAGCTTCCTGGGGAGCGCCCCTCCTCCCTAGGAGAGCGTCGGGCCCCTGTGCGGGGCCAGGGCCATCCCTGCTACCCTTCCTCTGAGTCCTGCTTCCCCAGGGACACCTGCGCCCACACCCCCAGGAAATGGCAGAGGGCAGGGGTTTCTGTCCGGTTTGCTTTGTGCCATTTCCGCTTTGCTGCAGGGAACCCCGCTGCTTAGGAAGTGGGGCGGCTTTTGCATGGCTCCCGAAAGGTCCTTCCTTCCTTCCCTTTGCATTCCTTCCCAGCCGGATGGGGTGCACTGCACCCTGGGGACCAGCCTCACCCCGACCTCGCTGTCCAAACCGGGCCCAGCACAGCCACAGAGAAGCCTGGGGTGCCCTTCGCCCAGACCGGAGGCCCCTGGCAGCGGGAGGAACCTCGGGCAAAACCAGGACTTTTTTGGTTTGTTTGCTTTCAAGCAGAACTCCCAAGAGAGCGGGCTGATTAGGACATGCCCAGCCCGGGGCGGCCCGCATGTGCCTACATGTGCGTGCAGGGCTCCTGGGCCCGACCCAAGCAGGGCTGCGGGCGGGCTGCGGGCGGGCGGGCGGGCGGGCGGCTTCCCCTCCAGGTCCCGCGGAGGATGCACCGGGCCCGGGCTCCGGGAGGGGCTGGGGCCGGGGGAGTACATCTCCCCCCAGATCCTCAGTGTGCCCTGCTGGATCCTGGCAGATGGCCTGGGGGCTCCTCCCACCAGGGCCAGTTAGGCCCCCCAACACAGTCTCTGTCCATTTGCTCCACAAACATGTTTTCTGGTGCTCTCTGCTGACTTGGAGGGGACAGCGGGCAGGGGCAGAGAGGGTGGACGTGCCCTCAGGGTGCAGGCAGTTCCGGCCAGTGCACCAGGGAATCCATCCCACAGCCTCTGGAGGGGGCCAGGCTGGCTCCCAGGGTCAGCACCTCTGGGGCAAGAATCCCAGGCAAGGGCACACATAGGCCTCGGGGCCACACGCTCGAGTGTGCTCACACGCAGGGCCCAGAACACGCGCTGGGAAGGGGCAAGGGGCTTAGGCCTCAGGCTGCGGCCTCCAGCAGAGGGAGGAGGCTGCCCGATGGGAGGCCCCACCCCCGGCGTGGAGGTCCTGAACTGTGTCTGTGTCTGGCCCTCTTCTGGGAAAGGAGCTGGTCTCTGGCAGGGACAGCGAGTGGAGTCCCAGGGAAAGGGGGTCCTGCCCCGGGAGAGTAGGGAGAGGACAGAAGGAACTGCCCTGGGGTGGGGGTGTCCCAGCTTCCAGCCCGCCCTGCCCTGCATCCCCATCCTCGGGGCCTCCCCTGTTCTGCAGACCGTGGGGGGCTGTCACAGCACAGGGCAGCAGCAGCAAAGCTTAGCACTGGGCTGGGGGCGGGAGGGGGGTGCATCAAGCTGGGGATGGCTGCACTGTCCTCACACAGCGGGGACACTCACTTTGGCCAGGGTCTCAGGTTTCAGCCCCCGTCCCCTGCCCGGGGGTAGCGGAGAATGGGGGCTGGGTGGGGGGGTTCAGAGGCCCCGGGAGCCAGGCCCCAGCGCCCCAGGCACCCCCACAGGCAGCAGAGGGTCCGGCCTGCCCACTGGTCCTCCTCTCCCGGGAACCTGAGCTCAGCCCAGCCCTCCAGCCCCTGCCCCACAGGCTAGACCTCGCCGCCCAAGCCCCCAGGGCCGGGGGTCCCCACAGGTGGTCAGGTGGTGGTGCCTGGGCTGGTGATCCCAGAACGCAGGGCTCTCCTGGCCATCCCACTGCCCACCTAACACCCTCCAGAACAGGACTCTCTAATGTGCCCAGGTCCAGGATTAGTGCCGTCCACAAGGACCGTGTCCTGGGGCAAGAGGAGAAGGACAGGAGGGACCCCTCAGGTCCAGCAGGGTAGAGCGGGGCTCCGAGGTCCGCAGACCTGGGGGCCGAGGCCCCACCCCCCCCCATGTGACCCAGCCGGGACTCCACCGCTCTCGGCCTCAGCTTTCTATTACAAAGTAGGGGTGAAGCATCCATAGGACCGCTGTGGGGATCAGGAGGGTCCAGGAAGGCCATAACCTGTGACTGTACATCAGGAGGAATGACCCCTGCCCAGGGGGCCCGCCCAGAGCCAGGGAGCCGACCGAGCTGGACACACTCCTCTCCCCTCCCCCTCCTCCGCACAAAGGCCCAACAAGGTAAGGGCTGCAGGGAAACAAGCTGGGCCACCCCCAGACCCTCCCCACTCAGAGTTCAGGGCCGAGCGCCAGGCACAGGGATGGGGTGAGCGGGGAGGCCCCCGTGCCCCAGAGAGGCCACGTCCCACCGTCCCGTCGCGCCCAGCCCCAGACGGGAGGCTCAGAAAACTCTGGGCTGAAGGAAACGGACCCTGGAACTCAGCACACACGTGGGCCCACAGCACCGCTCTTGCCCTGGGTGCTCTTTGGGGTCAAAGGCGGGTCCTGCCTCCGGGAGCGGCCACAACGCATGGCCGGGTTTGCACTTGGAGAAGATTCTCATTTTATGTGTTTATTGACAATCGGTAAACCATCTCAAGCGGGTTTTGGGGATGTAGATGGAAAGCAAACTGCTCTTAAAGTTTGTGTGCTGGTTGCCTCAGCCTCCCCTCCCTTCCCAGCACCCGCGGCTAGTAAGACGGGAGGGAAAGTCAGGAGCACAGACCGGCTGTGAGCACGCGGCCTGCGACCAAGTGCAGCTGCCACACGCAGGATCCCCCGGGTGGACCTTATTGTTCCAGCGAAAGTCGTAACAGAAAACCTCGTCAGTAGAACTTCAGACGACTCTTCTTATGTCCCCAGAGGCTCAGTTCCAGGCTGACTCACTTAGTGGAGGGGACTTGAGGGAGAGAGGAGACCTCCAGACTCGTCCCTGCACCAGGCCAAGCAGGGGCAGTGGGAGACACTGGGCTCAAACACTGATTCAAAAGATAGAGCCCCTGGGCCTCTGGGGGGGGGGCATTGATAAAGGGTCCCCCAAGGAACCCCCATCCCAGCCTCCTTTGTACCTCTTGTCCATACCACAGGGCCTTTGCTCCTGCTGTCCTCCTCCTGGAACATTGTCTCCTTGCCACCTGAAAAGCCTTTCAAGGCTCACCTCCTCTTAGGAGCTTCCCTGGCTCTTTTCACCTGCCTCTGTGTTCTGGGGCTTTCTCTCCTGCTTTTCTGGGTAGTGTGACAAACACCATGACCCATACCCTTGTGGGTGCGTACCTCATGGGTGTCCATTTTCCTCTGGCTTTAACCCCGAAACACAGCTTAACCCCGAAACACTTGACCAACATAGGCTTAGGGGCACCGATACCCCATGCAGTCAAAAATGCAAGTATGACTTTTTACTACTAACCTACTGTTGACCAGAAACCTTACCGATACCATAAAGTCACGTAACACAGATTTTGTAAGCCACATGGGTCATATACCGTGTTCTTACTATGAAGTAAGCCAGGGAAAAGAAAATTTTATTAAGAAAATCATAAGGAGGGGCGCCTGGGTGGCTCAGTCGGTTAAGCACCTGACTCTTGATTTCAGCTCGGGTCAGGATCTCACGGTCTAGTGAGTTCAGCACAGAGCCTGCTAGGGATTCTCTCTCTCCCTCTCTCTCTGGAACTTCCCCACTCACGCTGTCTCTGTCTCTCTCAAAATAAATAAATAACTTGAAAAGCTTTTTTTTTTTTCAATCATAAGGAAGAGGGAATACATTTCAGTATTGCGCTGTATTTAGTAAGAAACAAAACACAGCCAACAGGACTGAGCTGTTCCAAGCTATGCTATCCAAAGCTCAGCTCTGACTATCTATTCACGCCTCTTGAAAAACCTGCAGCAAAGAGCTTCCACAGCTGACCTGGATAAGCTCGTCCAGCATCGTGTACCCTTGACCATCAGGAAGTTCTTTCTGGACACTAAAGCCCACTTCCCTCGCTGCATTTCGGGCCGAGGCTGCTCTGAACCAGGAGCAGCAAGTGAAGTCAGCTGCCTGTATCTCTGCTCTGTGACCCCGGCCGGCCTCCTGGGTGTCACGCGGGGGACCCCCGAGTGTCCAGAAGGGGAGGCGAGGCTGCAGAGCCGGTCCTATCAGGGTCCTCTATCTGCCCCCTGAGGCTCCTGACCACGGGGAGTGAGGACATTTCCCAAGCACTTCCGAAGAAAGCCGAGAGGTCCAAATGCAACTCGTCACAAAGTCCACCCGTGACCTTCCCAGACGTGGAAGGCGGCGATGCACCTGGCCTGAGGCTTCACGGGTTCCTCTCTCCTCCCTCCTTGCCTCCTGCCCTCCCCAGCATGCCTTGCTGGGTCCCGGCGCCCCGCCCCGCCTGCCGTGTCCACTGCTCCCCACGCCTGCGGCACCGCGTGCATCCCGTGCTGCCCGAGGGCCCGGCAAACACGTCTCCCTTCACGGCCGCAGGTGAACAGTCCGGAGGAATAGTCGGCCTTTGCCAGACAGCCGCCCTGGCTTCCCTGGCCCCTTCCCCATCCCGTTGGCCAGGTTCTGCCCTCCAGCCTCCAACCTCAGAGCCACCTCCCCCAGGAACATCCTGGCCCGGCTGCCCCTCCAGCCAGGAGCTGAGCCCAACAGTAAGACACAGCAATGGGTCCTTTCCCAGGTTGGCGGCCCCGGGGTGGGAACCACGTCACCGTCCTGTTGCGTGGCCCCCGTCTTTGTGGAAAACGGGTGAACGGTGTCGGCCGTGGCTTCCTCATGGGACCACAGTGGATCTGACTGGAGAGGTGGATACAAGGGTCTTTACCGGGCCCTCTGCCCGGATGTCCTCCCCAGACCTCCGCTCAGGAGGCTCCCCTGACTCCCCCTCGGATGTCACCTCCTGGGGTGAGGCCAGCTCAGCGCTCCCCACTCCTGGGACGCAGCACCGCCTGGGCCGGGGCACGGGGGGGGGGGGGTTGCGAGCATCATTCTATCCCGCACGGTTGGGGCAGGGTGTGCGGAGTGGGGGAGACGGGGCCCCAGCTCTGCGGCCCCTTCGCCCCTGCTGTGGGCTCCGGGGGCGGGCAGGCGGGCACCCCATGGATCTCAGAGGGCTCTGCCTTGGGGGGCTCCCTCCTACCCCCAGCGGGCTTCTGCTCTGACCCCAGCGTCCCCGGCTCTCCGCAGAACACTGATACCAGAGGTTTCATAGGGCACGAAACTCCGAGCCCCCTGGTCTTCTCTGGCAGGCGTGTCTGGGCTTGGGTGTGGCCTCACCCAGAGGTGAGTGGCTGGCATGCCGTCCGGGCTTCAGGGGGAGAGAACCCGTCCCCCTCGGAGCAAGACCTCCACCCGCGGTGTTTCCCACAGCATCTCCCGGAGTCTGAGTAAATGGGTGGAAATGCCAACAAGACCGTACTCGTGCTGGGGGAGGCGCCCTCCCCTCCTGAAAGTATGTGCGCGCTCTCCTCGCCCAATCCTACGCCAGGGCCGTGTGGAACTTTCCACACCTCGCGCTGGAGAAACGTGCCCCCAGCAGCCCGTTCCTGCAGCTGCCGAGGCGTGTGTCTGCAGGATGGCCCTGCTCGCCTCTGCCTGCAGACAGCGCTGCTGAGACAGCCGGGGCGGCGGCCTGGAGCCCGAGCCGCGCAGGGTCCCCGTGCGACTCCCTGCCGGCCTCTGCGGGGGGGCCCCCCGGTGAACAGGCCGGAGGCCCACGGATGTACAACTTTACTGAGCCCCCAGAAAACAGCCCCTTCCAGGGTGCCCGGGGCCTGGAGCAAAGGTGGGGTGCAGCAAGTGGGGGACCCCTCGCCCCTGAGCCCCACGGGGGACAGTCAGCCTTCCCAGAGCCTGACGCTGACCCAGGTGTCTGCCCTGACTTCCTTCGCCCACGTCTCCCTTGTCCGTCTGTCTATCCGCAGGCGCTAATCAGGCCCTGCCTGCACAGCACCTCATTGAGCGGCCCCTGGTCTCCTCAGCGACAAGCACAGTGAAGGAGGCGGGACTCTGGTGGGGGGAGGGGGGTGGTCACTTCGACGGCCAACACCCGGGGATGGAGAAGCAGCCATCACCTCCCCATTCACGGCTCCGGGGCGGACAGACAGGCCAACCCCAGGCCCTCCTGCCGGCTCTGAGCCTGACAAGCTTCCTGGCGGGTGAGGGTCTCCCGGGTGCTGGGGGATGGCGGCACTACGCAGACGCGGCCCACGCCCTGCGGGAGCTGGAGCTCACGTGTGGCCATGGCAGCCGGCAAACCAGCCGCTGAGTGTGTAGGGGGCTCAGGACTTCACAACAGGCTGAACACGCAGCTCACGGGGCAGGGGGTGGGGGTTGCGCATGAGAAGGATTAGCGAAGCCCACCGGAAGTGAAAGATGGGCAAGGCGCAGGGAAGCTTCTATGCTGGAGATCAGAGGGCAGAGCACCTGCGGCCAGAGGAAGGGCTGATGGGAGGTGGGGGAGCGGTTCAGCCCAGGGACCCTCTGGCTCCCGAGTCAAAGACATGATACCGGTCGTGGGGCAGTGCAGGGCCTGGCACACTCAGAGGTCACGTCGGGATGAATGAACGGGACGTTGGCTGTTGCAGAATAGCTCCCGCGTTTTGGCCACAAGCAAGGGAAGAAGGGATTTTCCACTAGCAGAGACCAGACTGGCCGACTGTCCACCGGCGGGGCAGCTCAGCGAGCCTGGCGAGTGGGGCCATCCCTCACCTCCACTGAGGCAGGCTCCTGTATTCCCCTTCCGGAACAGTCAATCCCTGCCTGCCCGGACCCCAGTGGCCCTGAACCGGGTCGGAAAGGACACCTTGTGGCTGCTGCCCCATTCTGCAGCCCAGACCCCTGGCCACTCCAGCCCTGTCCTCTCCCAGCCACTGGAACCCCTCCTGCCGGGTCCAGGTCCCCAGAGGCCCCGCCCCTTCCTGTCCCCCATGGCCCCCCCTCCTGGCTCCCAGGCTGCCCCTCTCTGTCTCTGCTTATCTCGGATCTGGTCATTCTCCATCCGTGCAGCCCCCTCCCATGCCAGGACCCTCCTCACTGTCATTTTCCCCGACACCTGCCCCCAGGTGTTCCAGCAGGCTCTGTGCTGTGGGGGGCAGGGGGGGTGTCTCGGCCCGCCGCCCCCTCCCCCACAGCTGATGAGTGGCTCACGAAGCAAAGCCGAGTTCACACTTTTCACCCCAAATTCCCCTCCTGCCGAATCCCATCTGAATAAACGGGGCGACTCCCTTCACCCAGCCTCCCGGGTCCAACCTGGGTTGTGCTCGCCGTCCCCACCCCCCAGCCCACCAGCAAATCTGGTCCAGGACTCAGGTGCTCACCGCCTCCCCTGCTCCTGCCTGGCCCTAGGTACCATCCCTCCGCAGGATCCGCCAGCGGCTTCGGGCTCCCAGCCTCGGCCCTGCCCTCCTGTGGTCTCCTCCGAGCACTGCAGCAGGGGCCCCTTCTAGAAGCCTTGCGGGATCTCGTCCCTCCCTCCCTCCGTGTGCCTGGGATACAGGAGGCGCTTAGGACATAGTTCCTGACGCACGGATTGGCTTTTCCTACCTGGGGCCCTTCCCGCCCAGAGGCTGCACTGTCTGCAGGCACAGAGTGACCGGATCCTCGTCGGACAGCGGGTGGAAAGCGCTGAGCCAGGACCGTGGGCACGGGCGTTCACACAACACACACCTGCCGGTGCCCACCAGACTGGCGGACAGCGGGAACCGGCCAGATGCTGATGACCCAGCTCCACATGACCCTGCAGGGGCGCCTAGTCGGTTGAGCGTCTGACTTCGGCTCAGGTCATGATCTCACGGTTCGTGGGTTTGAGCGCCCGTCGGGCTCTGTGCTGACAGCTCGGAGCCTGGAGCCCATTTCAGATTCTGTGTCTCCCTCTCTCTCTGCCCCTCCCCTGCTCACGTTCTGTCTCTCTGTCTCTCAAGTATGCTTAACAACAAGAAAACGATAACTCTGCAGCCCAGACAGTCCTGGGCCCTGGTCAACAGACAGGCCTGAAAAGAGCCACGGGGTCTACTATTGACCCTGCTTGTCTCTTGAGGCTCTAAAGCTTTTGGTAAATAGTGAAACAGTCCGAGAGGATAGTGAAGGGGAGATCACAGAGATCAACACAGAAAAGTCGGCCCCAGGTGCCTGCTCCGAACCATCTCCAGTGTGGTCTCAGGTGAGAAGGGACCGTCCGTGCCCTCAGCTCCCTCCTGGGTCGGGGGCAGGTGGCCCGCCACGGTGGGAGAAGCAGCCCCCCCCTGCCCCGGTGTCGGCCAAACGCCCCCAGTAAGTGGGAGCCACGAAAGGGGTCGTTCAGCCTTCGACGGAGAGGGACGGTGCGGAGGCAAACCCTGAGTACAAGACAGCAGCGAGAGAGGATGCCCCAGCCCCCGAGCAGCCCCTGAGCAGACCCGGGCGCAGGCCTGACCGAAGCCGAGCATCAGGGCACTTCCTGCTCACAGACAAGGGCGGGGCCACACGGGAGACCCCGTGCTGCTCGTGGCACAGCACCCTGCGGCCCCAAAGGGCTCCCAGCGACAAGGGACATGACCACGTGAGCTCGGGACAACCCTGTTTGTTGGTTTTGGGGTTTCAGGTGCTTTGGGCCAAATCTCACTTCCTCTTTCCTGAGGTTTGCAGGAGCAGAAAGTTTCTGTCTCCTGGGACAGAAACAGGAAACAGACACATTTAGAAATCAGTGACCCAGCCCCTCCCCCTCCCCAGGGGAAGAGGAGGGAGACTCCACCTGCCCCGGGGCACAAACGCACCAGCCTTGCGGACAGACTTGTCCTCGTCTACACAGAACCGAGCAGGGTGTGGGCCGCAGCAGCAATGTAGATGCTCCGTCCACCGTCCACGGGAGGACCCTGCGCCCCTCACCCCTGCGCCCCAGGGAAGATGCCACGCAGCAGTCATGCTCAACCCTGCCCGACATTTGCACTGCGGGGGCCACTTGACTGGAGAGAAAAGGTCCCCACGTGTCCAGGCTTCTCTGCTGGCTGCGCAGGGACACTGGCCTCCAGGGGCCCCGGGGGCTTCTGGCTTCTGCCTTGGGTTGTGCGCGTGACAACCAGGTGCCCCGGCGGCAGGCAGATAGCTCCCCTGGGCCACACACTGTCACTCCCCCCACCCCCGACCTTGCTGGGGACACACGCGCACAGGCACACACACATGCTCATCCCAAACCCACAATGCACACAATACACGCACACACACGCTCTCTCGCACACAAGCACACCCGTGCACTCACGCACACTGCCCAGAACCTTCGCGTCTCCAGAGGCTGCCGCACCCCCAGGTCTCTGTGGCTCAGGCTCCTGGCCTCTGCCAGCCGCCGGGTCTCCCACAGGTCCCAACGGCCCCCACTATACCTGCATCCGTGGCAGGAAAGACGGCCCCAGCCTCCACCTGCTCAATTAGCAGCCTGGTACCTGCCTGGCCCCTGGGGACCTGGCAAGTCTGGAAATGAGCCTGGGTCCCCAGGGCCCAGACGGCAGGGGCCCAGCAAACACTGCCACCCCTCCCCTCCCTCTGCCAGGCTGCTACCCTGCCATGAGACGGACACCCTGAGGCCGGTTTGCCACAAGTCCTTGACCTCGATCTCAGACCACACCAAGCCAGCCTAGCGAGCAGATTCCCAGGAGAGGATGCTGTTGACCGGAGAGCAGGTGCGGGCAGGACCGAGCTGCCAGCCCAAAGCCGGGAAGCAGCGGAAAGCCCCACAACTCAAGGCAACCGCCTAGCCCCGACCAGACATGACCCGCCCTCCTCTCCCTGGCTGTTGGTCCTGTCCGGCCAGTGGGCACTGGTCCCAAAACTTCTCCAGGATGGGCAGGCATCTGCCTCTCTGCCCAGGACCTGCCCCAGCCCCTCGGTGCATCCTGCCTGCCTCAGCTTACCCTGGATCGCGGCACCCAGCCAGCACCGGATGCCTGAGCAGGACACAGACGAGAGAACGCACTTCCTAAGCCCCATCACGGCAAAAGCCCCACCAAGGCTCCCCCAGGAGGATGGAGATACGGTTCCGGAGAGATGCGGCACACCTACCGTGGCAAAATGCTGCGCGGGGTCACTGACATACAGCATGGTGGGCACGCGGGGGTCCGCACACGCCGGGGAGCTGGCGTGCCGCGGGACGAGGCATGGGTCTGGGTGGCCGGGGGGCGAGGTGGAGAGTGGTGGCCGCCCGGCGGGGTGGGCCCAGGCGGAGGGACGCCGTGGCTAGGGGGGCGGAGGATGCCCCGGGACATGTGGGCTATCTGTGGGCATTTTCCTTCTCCTCATCTCCCCAGTTCTGTCAACCGGCTGCATCTAACAACAAAACCGGTGGCCCACCCCTTATTCCTCATGCCTATTCATCAAAGTCCAGGCAGGCCTCAGCTTGCCCACTGCTGTGCTGGACCGCACCACGGAGGCGCGCGGGGAGGGGCGGCACGCCAGGCCACCGGCCCGCTCCGCAATTAAGCCACAGCCGGCTCCCCCCAAGACACCGCCCTTGGGAGGCTCGGCGGCCACAGGCCTGCACCCCTGAGCGTGAGGGGGCCAGCCCGGGCCCTTGAGACCCAGATAGGTGGGGCCAAGCCACCCCAGAGCCAAGACGTGGTGCTGTAGCCCTGGCATCCTGGGCGGAGCAAATCCTCCTGCCTCGGGAGCGTGTGGTCCACCGGGGCCACCCCGCAGGGCTGAACAGAGAGGAGAGGCACCCCAGGAGACTGCTCCCCCCGGTACCCGCAGGGAGCCTTGCTACGAGAGCGAGCAGCCTAGGCGCGGTCCAAAGCAGCGGATCGAGCTGGAGGACCAGAGTCCCGATGCCCCAGCCCTGCCCGGGCTGACGCTGGCCTTGTCCCCACCGGTGCCGAGCCCCTGGAAACAGGGATGTGGCCCAGGAGGGGGACCGCGTGCTGGCCTCCAGGCGCCGCATAACGGTGGCCCGCCTAGCCGGGGGCTCCGAGGGGGCCGCCACTACCCCCTTTCTGGAGTCTGAATCTCCAACCCAATGTAACCGTCTGTGGCTCAACGTTGCCTTTGGGGTAGAGGCCGGAGCCCTCCCTAGAAGCAGGCAGGACATCAGTTATACAGTTACATATAAATCATGTGAAATTGGACGGGCCACCCTCAAGTTTCCAAGCCCCGCCCACCCCCCCCAAGACCACTGAGGTGCTGGAAAGACGTCCTCGAGACCCTTGTCCGCCAGCCCATTCTTGTCGCGTCCACAGCCATTCCCAGCCTCCTGGAGGGCTCAGGGCGGAGGCAGGCTCCACCCAAGGCCCGGCCCAGCCCCCGGGCTCCTCCGGCAGATGGGGAGGGAGAGCCCATGGGGGGGCCCTGGGAGCTGCACCAGAGACACTGCTCTGCAGGCTGGCCAAACTCACTCAGTCACTCCTGTGGTCTGAGGCTGTCAGCTCCCGGCTCACAATGAGACAAGGGAGGAAAGCAGGGGGCCCAGGTTGGGAGCTCTGGCTGGAAGATGGAAAGGCCTGGGGGGGGGAGCCCGCTGCCCTTGGGGGGCCCATTCTTCAGGGAGGGAGGCTGGAGGTGGAGGCGCCTGGTGGGCTGGGCAGGAGGGCGGAATGGAGGGACACAGAGCCAGGTAGGGGAAGAGGAGGAGGGTTCAAACCCCAACCTCTCACAGCTGGTGTCCCCCGCCACTCCCCTGGAGGGCAGCACCTCCAGCTGGGACTCCATGCGGGGCAGCTGGCTTCTTCTTAATCATGCTGGGTTTGTAAAAGCCCAAAGGGGAGAGGAGAGGAGAGAAGAATTTGAGGTGAGAGACCCCAGGAATGGGCACAGGTTGGCACACAGGGGACCCACATGTGGGAACTCAATCTTCAGGTGGCCCCAAGATTCCCACTCCAGGTCTGTGCCCTGAATGCCCCCTGTCCTCGGGAGGCACCGTAGATGTGATGACAGCCCCTGTGATTAGGTTCCAAACCCAGTCAACTCTGAGCTGATCAGAAGGGAGAGTATACAGGTGGGCCAGGCCTAATCAGGCGAGCCCTTCAAAGAGGTCAGGGAGACGTCCTCGAAATGGCCTCAAGGAGCACACCTCCAGGCTGTAGAGGCACCATGTGGCAGGAGATGGCAGGCAGCCCCCAGGAGCTGAGAAAAGTGTCCCTCGGAACAGCCCCAAACTGGCAGGGGCCCCAGTTTGACAGCCACAAGGGACTGAGCTCTGCCAACAGCCAGGGAGCGGAAGGGGTCCCTGGGCCAGACAAGACTGCACTCCTGGCTGACACCCTGAGCAGGGGACCCAGGGGAGACTCGCGGGACTCCTGACCCACGGACACCATGAGGAAACACACGAGTGCTGTTTTAGGCCACCAAGTGTGTGGTGAGGGTGGGGCCGCTCGGGCCACTGGGATGGCCGGGGAACACGGGCTGGGCCCAGGGGAAGCCAGCCACACGTAAGCCCTGGACAGCATGCTCTCCGGAGGGAGGGCATCAGGTCGGGAAGGCGCCTTCTCTCGACCGCTGTCGGAAGCAGAGGCAGAGGGTCCGTGCCCCACCCAGGCCGCAGGGGCGGCACAGAGGAGGCTCTGGGCACCCGGGGCCTGAGGACCAGCACTGTCCCCCACACCGTGAGCTGGGCCAGGCTGGGGTCCTAGAGCGACCGAGAGCAAGACACCATATGCAGATGTGCCTGACTCCAGCGTCTTTCCCGAGCAGCACCCACTTCCTGCACACGTGTCCTAAGTCTTGGCCACCCAGGGGGCAGGGACAGGGCATTGGGGGACTCTGTCCTCAGAACTGGGCCCCCTCCTCACTTGGTCCTCAGCTGCTTCCTCCGGGTGGCCTCCCAGGCAGCCCCACTGGGCCTTGGCACCTGCTGTCCTCATTCTAACTCACTGGAGGTTCCACCCCACCGACCACTTCCGCAGGCTCGTGGCAGCAGAGGGGGGTGGGATATTTCTTCCCCCTCCCACGGGCGCAGGAAGGGCACCAGCGACGTGCCAGCTCGGGGCCACACTCCTCATACTCCTTCCTGAGCACCCAAGGGAGGATGGCTCTGCTCACCCCACGGAGGATGCCACGGAGGATGCCACGGAGCTGGCTCCGTGACCTGGCGGCTGGCTGGGACTCAGCTCCGCGCACCCCAGAGGGGTCCCCACCACAGCCTGTGGAAGGAAGGGCTGCTCGGGGCTCACTACGGAGGGCAGGCGGGCTGGGGTCCCGGAGCTGACCTCGAGCCGCAGACCCTTTGAGGAGGGGGCGTCCTTCCCCTCCGTCTGCGCACCTGCCCCCTTCTGTGGGCTAGCTTGGCTTCCTGGAACACCTCCCGGGAGGACACGCTGGGCTGTCTCCTCCCTTCCCCACCTGGGGAGAAATGCACCCCCAGGCCAGGAAGGCCTGCCCCGGGTCACTGCTGGGGTCTCGAGCCCTGGGCGTCCGCCTGGCTGTGCAGAAGGTGGGGGTGGGGCCCCAGCATGGGTCAGCCGCCCCTGCCAGCTACAGCCCTTACCCCTGTGGCCCACACCTGCCCACAACAGCTGTCGCCAGAGAAGAGGCGCCAGGAGAGGCGGGAAGGGGTGCAGGGGGGAGGGGACTCTGCCGGGCGAGATGCTGGGAGGGGGTGGAGGGAGGCGAGCCCTCCAGCCTAGGCTGGCCCCACGCCATCTCCCCCTTTCATGCATCATCGGAGCTGAGAAGTTGCCCCTCCCCACCCCCCCACCCCCCCAAGAGTCTGGCTTTCATTTTGTCCCCGGGGACACAGACTCAGAGGAGACACACAGGCCCAGCACTGTCCAGCGGGAGTCAGGATTCCCACTGCCTGCCTGGGACGCCCGGAGTGCTCACAATGAAGGACTTCATCCTGTCTGCGCCCCCCCTAGACCGTGGGGGGGGCCTCCAGGGCCAGTACAGACCTCACAAGGCCGCCCCCCTCTCCATGCCAGCCCACCGCCCTCCTGAGCCCCTGGGACGCCAGGGATCCGATAGGCTTTTCTCCGTTCTCCCCTTGCAGGATGCGGGAGGCCTAGCTTACAGCTCCTTGTGGCAGGGAGCAAGCCGTGTGCGGCAGGCGGATGTGGCCAGAACCCGAGGCCACCACCCAGGGCAAGGGCTCCCCCCCGCAGGGACCCCTGGGCAAGGGGCGTCGGGTCCTCCCCGGGGGCGGGGGACAGCGCTCTTGGACACGGGGCCCTTCCCCTGCCGCCCCCACCCCACACCTAGCTGTGTCACACGCCGCCTGAGGCCCCGCACCACCCTTGACCTTGCCGCCCCAGCTCGATGTACAGACAAGGAAACTGAGGCCCTGTGTGCGTCCCCTGGCAGAAAAGGGGTAGGGATGGGATGCGTCCCAGAGTTCCCCATGCCCACGGCGGCCTCCCTCTGTGTCACCTCAGCATGTGGTGTGGTGGGGACCTCGGGAGCTCACTGCCCCCCCAAGAATCTGTGCTCAGGTCTCCTCCAAGTCCCGCCTGTTGGGGCCCTGTCCTCTCGACTGCCGCCGGACCCGTGTGGCGGGAGGGAGGTCCAAGGACAAGAAGCCGTCCTTCCCGCAGGGCTGGGCGGAGCTCCCGCTGGGCCCACACCTGACACCTCAGCGCCCCAGGCAGGGACACTGAGGCTCAGAGTCATGGGGAACTTGAACCCGGGACAGAGTGGCTCTTCAGGCGGGCCCCCATCCACTCTGCCTGTCCCCACTGGCCACTGAAGCTCTGGGTAAGGGCATCCCGTGGGCCTGCAGTGGCCTCTCTTCTGACCGTGGAGGGGATGCCGCTCAGGAACCGGCCCGTCCCGCGGGAAGAAGGCCCCGGACGGTGGAAAGCGCCACCCTGGAGGACCAATGTCCCCCACTCAAGGACCGCGCCCATCTAGGCTCTGCCTTGTTGCCGGACCAGCCCCATGGCTGAGGCCGCCCGCCCAGGAGCGGTGGGGGGCGCAGTGCGCGTAAGCCTTTACACCTGCCTCATGCTGAGTCACAACTGCAGCGCTGGCCAGCCGGGGCCACTGGTTCCAAGGCCCGGCCTGGGAAGCCTCTTGTCTAAGGTCACCAGGCTGGGGCTACCCCACCTCCCCTTGAGCGGCTGGGTGGGGAGAGAGCTGTGCCACACCGCCGCTGTGGAGCGTCCTCCGGGGGCTCCCTCCTGCACCTGCTCCGGGGCCCTGGCCACACGGGGCGGGGAGCGGGGGGGCCCTTCGGCGAGGCGGCCAGGCACCCGGCTCTGCCCTGGCTGCCGGGCTGCCTCCGTCTGGGCATCCGGCTGCGTCGGCCACGAGAGGGTGAAGGGGGGCTAAGGCAAGCTCTCTGCATGGCGCCCGCCCCAGACCAGTCGCCGCTCCCACTGGTCCAGGCAGGGCTCAGGACGAGGCCGAGGCTGACCAAGTGGTCAGGGAGTCCCAGCCTTTTACTGAGAGGTGTGTCCCTCCCTGGCTGGTTCAGGCCTCTTGCCCTTTGCAGGGGTGGGAGGCCACTCTCTCTCTCCCCCGCGGCTGGTGGGAGGCATGTGCCCTCCATTCCCAGCCCAGACGTGCTCAGCATACCTGGCATGCTCCCGGGGGGACTGAGGGAGCGCGCCCCACCCCTCAGGAACCCAGAGCTGCTGCCTCTGCCCATTGGGGAGCAGACCCCACCCCTACCCCCGCTCCTGACGCTGCTGGGGTCTCCAGGCTCCTCTGCCCTCGAGGGCAAGGCTGGGCCGCTTCCCAAACTCAGGAGACAGACCCCTTAGGACACTCTTCAAGGGTCCTCTGTCCCTAGAGCCCCTGCCCCTCCACACAGTGGACATAGCCAGCACCGGCAGTCAGCTTTTTTTATTGTGACAGAAGTACCTGACGTTCTGCTTTTGATCTCGAGGCGGCCACTCAGCAGACAGCCACCTAGAATAAACGTGCGGCCAGCCGCCCAGCTCGAGGAAGGGCCAGGCCACCCCTGCGACGCAGCTCCCCTTTGAGAAAGCCCTGAGTGATCTAGAAACTGACCATCAAGTGACCCTGCTTTCTCCTTCCTGAGCTTTAAATCTGCTTTTGTATTTTAAATTCACCAGTAAAGAGTGAGCCCACGAAACCCAGGCCCGCACCCCCACCCCCATAAAGGCAGAACCTCCAGTCTGCACTGTCTCTTTCTCTCTCTACCTGCCACCTGGCTGCGTGGCCCGGGCCCGCCTCGAACCCTCCAGCCCTGAGAGCAATGACACGGGTCCTGCTGTTGTCAAACAAAGAAGGGCTGGTCCAGCCACAGCACCGGCTCGTGGGGAGATGCCTGTGGGCCTCCCCCAGGTGAGTGCCCCAGACGCAGCCAGCCGACGGCAGCCCTACTGAGATGCTGGGGAGGACACTGAGGTCCAGGAGGGGGTCCTGGGAGGCGAGGGGTCAGGACCCTTGGCCCCTGGGGAGCAGCTGGTAGAACAGGGAAGGTTCTGGGGGGACAGGACAGAGCTCGCGCTTTTGCATCCTGGCCCAGGATGACTCTGCCCCAGCCCATCGAGGCCCACCCTTTGCCAGCACCTGCCTCAGTTTCCCCGCCTGTAAAATGGGAACAAACAGGTGTGGAAGGCAGGCGGGCTGCCTTCACTGTGATGGCGTCCCCGAGCAGGAGGCTGGGCCGGACAGTCAGCTTTCTCAGATCCAGCGTGAAAGGTTCCTCAGGGGAACAGATGTCACGGGGGCCCCCTGCCTGCCGTACCCCGACCCCCCGGCTGCAACGGCCCAAGTCGCATGTGGGCCAGCCCAGTGGCTTCGACGGACACGACAGAGGACACAGGGGACCCTCCTGCCCCCTGTCCCCACCCCAGCCTTGCCGTGGCTCGTTCACACGCTCACTGGAGCCCACACGGCCCTCGCTATCTGCCAGATGCTCAAGGTGCCTCAGACGGGTGTGTGTTGGGGTGAGGGGCTCCAACTTCTGGACAGGGGCTTTAGGGAATGGGGGCCAGGTCCTCCTGGCCTCTAGAGCTCCCAGCACCGCCTCCTTCCTGGGCCCAGGCTCTCGGCCTGGTGCTGGTGCCCTGAGACAGACACTTGGCCGCAGAGAGGCCAGGGACCAGCACCGCTGCCGTCTGGGGGTATGTAGCAACCTGGGGTGGGGGGGGCTGGCAACCACCAGGCATGTGGTGGGGACAGCAGGCGTCACTAGATCTCCCCGGGGGCCAGGGGTCCTCACACCCCCTTCTTGCATTCTGCAACCTCCTTCTGGCGCACCAGTGCCTTGCAGCGGGCGGCCAGAGAAAGAAGCAGGGACGTGGCCACCACCCAGTTAGCACAGCCCTGCCTTCTTGCCAAGAGGAACGCAAGAGCGGTAGGACCCGAGACACCGCAGCAGGGTGTCCAGGCCTCGGTGGCAGAGAGGGGGTGGAGGTGCTGCTGGAGCCTGGCACCATCATGGAGAGAGCAGGGCAGGAGACGCAGAGGCTGTTGCAACATCTAAATCCAGCCATTCCTACGCCTGGATCCAGCCATGCCCGAATCCGTTCCTACGCCTGGATCCAGCCATGCCTGAATCCATTCCTGCCCGTGGATTAACAGTCTCATGAGCTGATACGTTTTCTGTTTTGAAACTGAAACGTCCTCACAAGCCTACCGAGGAAGCTGTACTCCTGAGAACCAGTGTCCCGGTTCTGCAAGCTCCCAAGACAGAACAGTCCACACTTACCGCCCCTGTCCTGAGACCCCCGCAGACAGCCGCCCCACTCACCATGACGGGCGTGGTCATGCCCTGCAAGTGCAAGACATCCATGCTGGCCCCTGAGCCGCTCACCACTGCGTTATTTCCCTGGCTTGGCTGGGGAAGGTCAAAGTAGGTGCTGTCTGGTTCCCTGGGAAGAGGGGAACAGAGCCGTCAGCCCCGGGGCACCCAGGCCCCGAGCTCATGCGCTAGGCCTACACCTGTCCTGCCCGCAGGAGCCCTTCACCCCATCGCCTGTCTCCTCTGCTCCCCCTCCCTCCTCTGCCGGCCTCGCCAGGGCTAGTGTCTGTGCCCGGGGTGCGTGGCCACACGTGAACTCTGTCCCCTGGACCCCTCCTGGCCCAGGAGTGCTGGCTGGAGGAAAGAGCCCAGACTTTGGACGCCGCACCCCCAGGAGAAAGCCCCCCGAGCCTCGCCCTGCCCGAGTCCGGCCCTGGGGGGCTGGAGGAGGTACTCACAGGGATCTCCACAGGTGCTCGAACGTGGCCCCCTCATCGGCGGCGGCGGTGGGCTGGGACATCTTCCTTGCACCCGGCCCGGAGGGCAGCTGGCTCTGCGAGGAGGGAAGAAGGACAGTGGGTGCTTGGGAAGGCCGGCCCCCGCCCTCCTTCAGCATCCGTGGGGTCTGGGCAGGGCCCGTGACACCGATGCAGACGCCGCCAAAGGCAGGGCACCCCTTCGCACTCCCCCCACCCCCGTCCGTCCTCCACTTTCCGGGCCCGGGTCCGGCCTTGCAGACGGGCGGGCCTGACTCCAGACCCAGGTTGGGGGGCCGGGCGGTGCCTGGCACGGCAGGGGCTTCTCAGAGCTGCCACCTACGGGGTGGGGGTGACCACGGCACCCTCTCGGGAGGCTGCCGCAGGGCCCCGTGGGAGCTGGGGAACAGACAGGTGCTGCATACAGTGGGCTGTGCCTGGACCGCAATAAGGCCCCGACGGGTGTGGTCACCATTGCTCTGAGCTGTGTCTCCGGGTTTGGCCTTCGGGGCTCAAGCCGGGTTTGGGGGATCCCGATGCCCCGGGACACGAGGACGGCTCAGATCCCAGGCCACTCCCTCTCGGGAAGGGCATGTGCCGGGCACGCCCAGAGGCTGGAGCAGAGCCCCGGGCTTGAGTCCTGCTGTGCCCCGAGGCTGCAGCACGTTGAGACAGCCGTCTGCCTCTGAGACAGGGTCCTCCCCGCCCCCCCCCCCCCCCCCCCCCCCCCCGGCTGGACACAAAAGCAACTCGGACCCCACGAGGCAGCCCAAGGCCATGGCTGTGAAGCTGTCACAGCAGCAGGACCGCCGCATGGTGCTCTCCTGTCACAGGAGACGCCCGGCCACACCGGCCTTTGTCCCCAGAGCTTCCTCTCCTGAGAGCGTCCACACCCAGCCCCCACCCCGCCATGGCCTTGCCCAGGCCCGGCACAGCTGGGGCCCCCATCCTCCGTCCCCCTGCGGGGAGGGGCAGGGACACCAAAGCCCACCCTGCCCGCTGCCCCACCCGGGCCGAGGTGGTGCCTCCCCGGGCCCGCCTCCGGGTCCTTGGCAGAGGGCCGTGGGAATCAGCCTGGCCACCGTCTGCCTGGCAGTGACCAAGCGGGCAGGCCCAGACCTGCCCAGAGCCTTTGGGGGAGGGAGGGCACACCCGCAATCTGTCACCATGTCCCCAGGTAGGCGGGCGATGGTGGAGGTCTGTGGCCCTCTCCCGGTACCGCCACGTGCCGGGCCGCTGGTCTCTGGAGCAGTGGCACGAGCCAGCGGGGCCGCCTCGGGGGCCGGGCCCTGGCTAAAGGAGGCCCCCGGGCGAAGGCCGGCCAAACAGGATGGCCCCGGGGCAGGCAGCTTAGAAAGCACGGGCCCCAAACCAACTCTCCCACGGGCTCAGAGAAATTCAGTGACCTGCTGAGGTCGTACAGCACAGCCCTACGCACAAGGACGACGGAATGGTCCCCTCAGAGTTCAAGATTAAGTTAGTCACCCCTGACGGCACGCACGCCTCCAGCGCACGCTCTCCCCACAAGGGGTTTAGCAAGGCTGGGCAGTGCTGACTTGCATGCCTCCTATTCTGGGGAGGTCACTCCCACCCTGAGCTGAGCTGTCCAAAGCCCAGCGGAGGTGAGGTCGGGATGGGGCGGGTTTGGTAGGAGGCAGAACAGCGCCTGCAGCCGAGGCTGGGCAGAAACCCGCCTCACCCGCTCCCCACGGGGGAGCGGGGACCGGCCGGAGCGGCCTCTCGGTGTGGGTAGTGCGTGCCGACACGAAGCTCGACTCACCCACTCTGTTCGTTTTGCAGACGGACCGTCCAAGCCCAGAGATGGAAACCGCTTGGCTGACGGCATCCAGCAAACGGTCAGGAAGACCCTGCAGGCCCCCCCTTCACGGCCGCACTGACCCCAGGAGCCAAAAGATGCCAGCGGCTCGAGTGTGCGGGACAGATGAATGGATAGACACGGTCCGTCCACACAGCGCGGTGTTACTCCGCACAAGGAAGCGTGGACACCCGCCGCAGCGGCCACGAGCCTCGAGAACGTCGTGTTGAGTGAGAGAGGCCGACGCCAAGGACCACGCGTCGTGGGACTCCGCCCACCGCGTGTCCATGGCAGACAGACACACAGACTGAGCCTCCTCCAAGGGGCTCCCGCGGAGGGGGCTCAGAACCCTGCATCTTTAGCTCCCGGGGTTCACCACGCCTCTGAGACAGACCCTGGCGGGGAGAGCATCCCCCAGGCCCTGCTCACCCAGTCCCGAGGACGGCCACTGGCCTCCCCCGGTGACTTCCGCTCAGGTGTTCCACCGGCAAAAGGAAGGTCCGGAAGCCTGCCCTGCCCTGCTCAGCGGACGCGTGGGGCTGGAGCCAGGAAGCCACGGTGCTCCGCGATTTCCAATGTCCCTGGGAAATTCCCCAGAGCTGGTGGCCCTGACCCCAGGCCCCCTGGACCATGAGCCCACGGAGCTGTAGACCGGTCCCTGTCGGTGCCGGGGCGCCTGCCAGGGTGTGAGGATATGGTGATGTCGGGCGAGGATCGGGGCTGCAGAGACGCAGGCCCCTCCCCGGGCGTCCTCCCAGGACCCCGTGGGCCCCGCTCCTCTCTCCACGGGACAGGGACAGGGGCGGGGGCAGGGGCACGGTCTTCCCTATCCCCACGGCAGCATTTCGGCCGCGGACAGCAGAGGTGAGAGAAAGAAATCGACTCCAAAACCTCTCCCTGCAAAGGGTCCCCGGTGACCCCCGAAGGCCCACGCCTTAAATTTGGGACCACGTCCACCACGGAAACGTGGCTCTCGGACCTAATGGAAATTGCTTTTGCAAACGCTGCAAATCATCTTAAAAACCACATGTGTATGGGGGGGTGTGAGAAACGCTCTTGGGCGGTAACGGAGCTGTAAAGTGTCGACGAGCGTCTCGCACGGAGCCAGCCGCCCTGGACGGAAATGCCCGCGCCCTCGAGGATCCAGGAGCCACGTGGGTGGATCCAGGTTTTGGGTGCAGGGCATGCGGGGTGGGCCCTCAACCCCAGCTCACTCGAGCGGGGGTACCACCCTCCCCGCTTTTAGCCTCTCGATGTGACTCACGGGTTTTCTCACCAGGGAGACCTGGCATCTGCTGATATTTTCATTTTTAGTCACTTCTGGGAGCGGGGGCAGGGGTGCTCCCCAACACCGCACAGAACACGCAGCCCCTCACAGCGGAGAACCCACAGGCCCAGAGGTCAGTGCGCAGGGGAGACACGGGCCACACCACTGCTTCTAGGTGCTGCTGGCCACGCCCTGGACAGGGCCTCTGGGTATTCACACCACCTGTCACAGCCAGTCCCCACGCGTCCCCTCCCTGCCTGCTACCCTGTCCCCTCCATGCCCCCTGCCTTGTCCCCTGTGTCCCCTCCCTGACCTCTACCCTGTCCCCTCTCTGTCCCTACCTGTCCCCACATGTCCCCTCCACGGCCCCCACCCCGTCCCCACATGTCTCCTCCACGGCCCCCCCCTGTCCCCACGGGTCCCCTCTATGGCCCCCACCCTATCTGCATGTGGCCCATCTATGACCCCATCCTGTCCCCACGTGGCCCCCACCCCACCTGTATCCTCCTAGGCCAGGCCAGACCCCAGCCTCCTTAGGAAGCATCTGTCCTCCCTGACTCCTAGCCAGGATGCCCCTCATTCTGCCCCGTCACTGGCAGGTGGGGAGCACCCCTCAGCTGTGTGGCCACAGGACAGCCTTGCTAGTCAGGGAGGGTTGCTTGCCTGTCCCCGCTGCCTGCCCCGGGCTCCAACGCCACATCTGAAAAACTGGGGCCCCCGCGAGGCCCCCGCAAACAGAGGCACCCCACGCGTGGGAACGGCAGTCCCAGCCGCCTATAGAGCCCCGAGACAGGGCCAACACGGGGCCCGCACCCCCCACCCCCAGCCATCTGGGTGCCCACACACCAGGAGGGGCAACTTCCTTCAGTTCTAAGAAACGAGGCCCAAGAGCTCCATCCTGACCCCCACTCACAAACACTCGTCTCCTCCGCTCTGTCACAACGGCCGTGATGAGGCCCCTTCTCCCACAAGTAAACACTGACGCAGCAGACTGACCATCGCAGGAGGGGACCCGGGCCATCCTGGGCTGGACCCCTTCTAGTCACCCCTGTGGCCCCAATTCAAGGGCACTGAGAACGTTCTGGCACCCAGAAGTCCCCCTACCTGGGTGGAGGGCTCAGGCAGCTGTCAGGGGAGGACGGAGTGGGCAGGCCACCCCTCTGGGAAATGGCGTCCTTCCCTGGGTGGCGGCCCCGCCGAATTCCAGCAGGACGCTCGGGGCATTCAGGGCGGTTGGGGCCAAGAGGCCTCTGTTGCTCCTGCCGCCCACTGCAACAAGGGTGGCCCTGGCCTCGTGGGGGGGCGGCCTGGCTGGAGGACCTGGCTGGAGTGCCTCCCTCCTCAGGGAGCCGGGGGCAGTGGCAGCAGCCACCTTCGCCCCCCTCCCCTGCCTGTGGCCCAGGCCACGTGGCCACAGGAGAGCTGGGCTGACCTTGCCACGCAGGGTAGGGTAGGCTGGGTCAGGACAGGGCCGGCCAGATCCTCGCCCCGGAGAGACGGGGTCCCGCGGGGCCCAGAGAGGGGGGCATGACTAGGGGCCTCATGTCCCCCGGAGACCACTCCCTGCCGCCCCTCTGCCCATGCTGGGGGGAGACCAAGCCCTGGGAAGGAGGGACAAATTTAGCTTCCCCACCCTGGGCCAGGGTGCACTTGTGAAATATGAAAACAGCTGGAGGTACCCGATTCAGCTGCCCTCTCTCCCTCCTGGGCTGGGGCCCGCTCGAAGGGGGTGGGGGGAGACTCTGGAGCCACCCCAGGAGCCCCCCCTGCCCGGCCCTGCCCCCTCTCATCTGCCAGCCTCTTACCCCGGCCACCGGCCTCCGTCGTGGCCCACAGCCTCCTTCCCCTGGCACCTGGGCCCGCCCAGAGAACTGTGAGTCAGGTTGCCAGAAGTTTTGCTTTGAGTCTAGGGGTTGGCTTTGCACTCACGTAAGACAGGCCCTCTGACCACGTGGGCTTTGTGCACTTCTAGAAGGAAACAATGGTAACACAAGCTTCCTGGGGCTGAGTTCAGGCCTCGGCTGGGAGAAGGGCTCGGCTGATCGGCGATGCCCCAGCAGCCCCGTGGGAAAGGGCTGTCGCAGACCAGCTCCTGGAAGAGGAACTAAACCGGAAACACCCAAGGCTCGCGAACCAGCACGGCATCCCCGAGGGGGGGTGCCGTGAGACCAGCAGATCTGCGGCTCATTTTACCATCAATGTGGGAACACGCACAGAGAGGTGAGGGCACCCGTCCAAGGGCACACAGCTAATTGGGGCCGAGAGCCCTACCCAGCAGTCTGGCTCCAGCAACCTTGCTCATGACCCCTGCCCTCAACGTGGCCCGACCCTCCTCAGCCTGCAACCCCACCTGCACACCAAGCATCCTGCCTGGAAAGCCCCTTGCCCAGCCCTTTCTTTGCCCGGCACCCCGAAGCCCCCACCCGCGGCGAGGGCCCCCCTGCCCTCTGCAGATCTGCCGGAGTCCTTCCCCCCAACACCTGCAGGTCCTGCCGAGGCACACGGCTCCTGTCCCCTGCTCTGCAGCTCGGCACTGCCCCACACCCCTGCTCCGTCTCCCCCTCCGTCCACGCCCAGCCAGCCCACCTCTGCTGTTTGGCAGCTGTATGACCCTGGACAGGTGTATTGCCCATTCTGAGCCGCTGTTTCCTGCGGTGTGTGGGAAGAAGCCTGCAGGGTGATCCAGAGACATATTGGGAGCTCGAGAAACAGCGACGGGTTGCAGTTGGCCAGGGGTCGCTCAGAGCAGGCGACAGTGGAGGCATAAGCCAGGCCCTGGCCCAGGGGTAGCAACGGTCACTGGCCCGTCCCCGACTCGTTAGCAGAACCCCCGCCCCGCATCCTGGTCTCTGCAGGAACGAGGCGCCTGCAGGCTGAGACAGACCCGTGTCCCATCACAGGAGGAAGCTTTGGAATGCCCCGGCGGCTTGGACGGGCCCCCTGCTTCCTCCTCTAGATGTCAGCTCCCCCGGGGCTCGGTCACTGCTGCATCCCCAGAGCCCGGGAGCGTTCGCTCGGCACACTGAGGTGACAGCTGCTCCCTGTCTGCACAGGTGACCGGCACGGTCCCTGGCTCTCTGGAAGAGCCTCCACCTCGGGGACCGCCAGGAGGGGGTGGCCGTGGAGCCCCGTGCCGGTGACCAGACACTGCCTCTCACCCACGGGGCTGCCAGGCACCCCTGACCTCTCTGTCTCCTCCAACCCTCCTCTCCCAGGCCCTGTTTCTGCCCCGAGGGGTCACACTTCCACAGGCCAGCGTGGCATCGTTGGAGGCGCCTGCTCTGTCCTCTGGAATCTCCTCTTCCCCAGACAAGCCCGTGAGCTCCTTCAACCGTGCTCTGGACGGTTGTTCCCAAACCATCGTCCCTCCCAGCCACCCTCCTCTAGACACCTCTACTTTCCTAGAAGGAGATGCCCCTCAGGTGTGTCCCCCAACCCCCATGCAGACCCTCCGGTGCTCTGGACGCCTGCTCTGGGCCTGGAAACACACTAACTGCCTGGGGTTCCCCCCCCCCAAAGTCACTGACACCAGCTGCTTTGCTGACACTCAGTCCGACTCCCACAGTATGTTCCTCCCTGCTCTGAGGTCCCCTGCACATCCCACGTGACTTCCCCCAAGCCGGCCAGCCATCCCTCACTCGCTCCAGAAACATCCATCAGCGTTCCACAGAGCTGTCTCTGTCCCACGGGCTCCGCCCTGCCCCCCACGCCCTCAGCCTGGGGGTTATCTTTCTGACGACGATGCCCAGTCCCAGCTCCAGCCTGGGTGTTCTGTATTTATTGACCTCAATCACCCAGGAGGAAGGAAAGCAGGCTGCACCCCTACTCTCCAGACGCTCTCACAGAAGCACAGAGAGGATAGGTCACCTGCCCTGGGCCACACAGCTGGGAAGCGCAGACCGGGTCCGAGCCCACTCTCGTCCCCACCAGGCAGCCCTGCTCTCCAGGAGGTCCCCTCTATTGGGGGACAGACAAATAAACCAGCTTTTACCCCCTAGTGTAAAGGGCGCCGTGAAGGGGTGTGGATCACGGCCAGCGTCAGCACAAGGGTGCGCGAAGGCCCAGATGACCGTCGTCGTTTGCAGGTCTCCCAAGCGGACATTGAACTTGGGGGCCCGGGGAGAATGGGCACCGACAGGGTGGAGCTCGGCCAAGGACAGGCCCTGGCAGCCTTTAGGTCGGGGACAGCAGGAATAGCAGGGTGGGCCGGAAAAGGGACGGGGCCCTCTGGAGGCCACACAAAGGGCCCTGAGCCTGTGGAGTACGGGGAGCAAGATTCAGGGCCCAGCTCTAGCGGGGACGCAGCGGGACATTCGAGGACAAGGTCATCCTGGCAGGCACACGTGGGCCCGGCGAGCCCAGAGGCAGGCGGTCGGTGAGGCAGGCCTTGGCGGGGTCCAGACGAGCTGGGAGCGCATGGCATAACGGACCGCGCCGACAGAGGGGCAGGGGGATGAGGACACGTGTCCCGCCTCCCCTTCCAAGCCGGTTCACGCCGGTTCACGCGCTGCGACCAGCTACAGGTTCAGTGCCTTCGGCCTGCACGTGTGGGGCCTCTGTTTTCTGGCCTGTGCAGCGGGGATGGCCACACCTATCGACCACGACTGAGCCACACAAGAAGCTAAGGAGGGTGATGCCTGGCCTGGGCAGGCCGTGCCTCCTTGGCAGGAAGTGGAGAGAGAGAGTTCCCAGCAGGCCAAGGGGAGGAGGCAGCCGGAAGGAAGCCGCTTCTGCCCCCACCCAGCCTGCCCCCCCCCCACCCGGGGCCCTTTGGGTCACTCAGGGCCCCCCAGGGGCAGAGGGCTCTGCAAAGCGCCACCAGAAGGGGTTGGTCTTCCTTGCCCATCAGGGGAACCACGGACACGGGCTCCCTGTCTGCCCTCCGTGCCCCCAGGGCACCCCACTCCTGGGTGCCAGGTGGAAGGCAGCGGGAAGGGGGCTCTGTCCCCCCCCAGCAGGTGGCTGCTCTGTGGCCAGGAGGCCAGGACAGGACCTGAGAGAGGCAGCCAGGCTGAGCCCAAGCCTACCTTGGTGGAGCCTGGGCCCCGAGGGTGGGTCGGGGTCGGTGCGGAGGCGGAGGCGGCCGGGAGGCCCAAAGCAGCTCGTGGCTGGGCAGGCAGGCGGTGGAGGCAGCGTCCCGGTCGCCTAGGCAATGACATTGGAACCAAGGAAGCAGCGTGGCCGGCCTGGAGCCTGGGGCCGCCGGGGCGGAGCGTGGCTGGGAGCCCTGGGGCTGGCGGGCAGCACCATGCCCTCCGCACAGCGACCTGGGGACAGGCCCCTGGCCGCAGGAAGCAGAGCTGGAAGCTGGGCTCAGAGTGGGGCTGTGTCAGCCACGCCCGCACGTCCCCCTGTCGTCCTCATCAGAGAAATTTCCACACACACACAGAAACAGAGAGCACAGTGCAACCAGCCCGTGAACCTACCCCCGGCCTCCGCGGCAGGCTGCCCTCCAGCTACAGCGAGTTCCACACACACAACATTCCACCCGTGACGTGTCAGTGGGTGATTCTAAGCAGCGGGTGATTGAAAAAGGACCCACCTTTTTCAACGTTAGGTCCAACCAGGAAGTTGATATTCAACTGTTTTGTGCTGCCAGTATGTGTGGGAGCACACGTACACGCACACACATGGCAAATTCGGGTAATTCCGTGTAATACGCGGCCTCGAGACCGCATTCTGATTTTCCAAGCACGTGGTTTTTGTTTCTTTCTTTCTTTCTTTCTTTTTTCCTAGCACCTAGATCTTGGGGGTTATTTATTTACTTATCTGTTTTTAATTTAAATCCAGGTTAGCTAACATCAAGTGTATTAATGGTGTCAGGAGAATTTAGTGACTCATCACTTACATATGACACCCAGTGCTCATCTCAGCAAGTGTCCTCCTTAATGCCCATCACCCGTCTAGCCCATCCCCCCACAACACGCCGCCAGCAACCCTAGGTTCGTTCTCTGTATTTAGGAGTCTCTCATGATTTGCCTCTGTATCTGTTTTTATATTGCTTTTCCTTCCCTTCTCCTATGATCATGTTTTGTTTCTTAAATTCCACATAGCAGTGAAAACATATGGTATCTGCCTTTCTCTGTATGACTTAGTTCACTTAGCATTATACACTCTAGGTCCATCCACGTTGTTGCAAATGGCAAGAAGTCATCCTTTTTGGTCGCGAGTAATATTCCACTATATACATAAACCACATCTTCTTTATCCATTCATCAGTCGACGGACATCTGGGCTCTTTCCATAGTTTGGCTATTGTCGATAGCGCTCCAAGCACATGTTTTTAACAACTGGCCAGAAGGACCCTGAGGAAGCCCAGATTTGGGACCCTAACCTGTGTCACCACTCACTGCCCCTCCTTCCCCCGCCACAGGCAGCAGCATAGAAAGCTCAAGCCACCTGACAGGAGAAGGGACCATGCGGACAGGATTAAGGGACACACCCAGGGGCGGAGGCATCTTGTACTGGGCGGGGGGACCCAGTATAACCACAGCGTCCTGGTTAGAGGGAGGCAGCAAGTCAGGGGGGCGCACAGGTGCTGACCTGCTGGCTTTGCAGAGGGAGGAAGGGACCACAAGGCAGGAAGTGCAGGTGCCTCTAGAAGCTGGAAAATCCAAGCGATGCATTCTCCCCCTCGAACCTCCAGGAGCACCCCGCGCCTGCACCTTGATTTTAGCCCAGAAAGACGGATTTCAGGCTTCTGACCTCCGGAACTACGGGAAAGCAAATCCACGGGGCTCTAGGCCGCTAAATTTGTGGTAATTTGTTACAGCGGCAACAGGAGACCAATCCAGTTTCACGTAACACAAGTTGGGGGAACGTTGTTTGCAGTGGTTTCCTGGAGCCCCCGGAGCAGACCCCGCGGCCCCGTGGAGTCTGGGGAGAAACCCTCGGGGGGGGGCGGGGGGCAGGGTACCCTGCAGGGTAAGGTCTCCGGGCTGGATGGGAACTGAAGATGCGGCCGACCCGGGAGCCAAAGCCCTCGCCCTTCAGGGACACAGCACACACGCACGCACACACTTCTGAGGGACGCTGCCAGGGTGCTCTCACCTGGACTCCCTGGGAGGGCGGGGGGGGGGGGCGGCCACCCAGGGCGAGGGGCTCTGCTCCCTGACTGTTCCTGGGGAAGCATCGGCCTGCAGCTGTGGGCTCCCCGACTCCTGCTGAACACGGACACATTTCTGCAGAATAGCCCGCGTCCGTGTGCAGCCCGTGTGTCAGGCGTGGGATGGGGCTGCGGGAGTCCTGTGTGCGTGTGCACACGCCTGCAGGTGTGAGGCATCGTGGCCACGCAGGGACAGTGGGCGGTGGCGGGAGGGAGGTGTTCCCTGGTCCTGGAAAAGAGGCAAAGCAGCCAGGGGGCAATGCCAGGCTGCCCACGGCCGGCTGTTGACCACAGCAGGTAGGTGCCGTGACCTGCACGTCGGGGAAGCGGCCCTCATTGAAGCCATGCGACCCTGGGAGGGTTCCCCCCCCCCCCCACCCGGCCCATGAGATCTCATGGCCTGAGATCTCATCACCAGGGCTCCTGTGGGGGTGACCTCCTGGCACGCCCTCCTTCCCAGCCCATCCCCTGTAGAGAGACGGACGGCCTGACTCGGGAGGCTGGGGCCCTGCCTTCTGAGCTGGGTGGTGGACACACAGCCCTGAACACTTAGGGCTCACAGAACCCTTGCCACAGCCCCCGACGTCCCTGTCTGAGACCAAAGGTGGGTGGGTGGCCCTGAGTGATGGTGTCAGACGGGCCTCTGGACACAGTCGAGGCAGTGAGAATGGCCACCAGCTTGGGGTGCTCAGTGGGGAGCCGGACGAGCATTCCTACACAACTTCCTGCCACCACAAGACCCTGTTGGAAAGCTCTTCCCGGGACGCTCTTGCCTCGGCCGGGGCCCGATGTTCATCCGCGAGGTCCAGGTGTGAACCTTGGCCCGGGGCCTGGGCGTCTTTCGAGCAGGATGAGAGCAGGACGTCACCCGAGGCTCCGTCCGTGTGGCCGCACGCGCACTCTCTCAGGGTTCCGGAGCCCGGAGTGTGGGGAGTCTCGTGGGCCCAAAATCAAGATGGTGGCAGGGCTGCTTCCTCCCACTTCCGGCCTCTTCCAGCTGCCAGGGTGCTCATGTCCCTCGGCTCGAGGCCCCTTCCTGCAGATTCAGAGCCCACGCCTGCAGGCTCTGCTTCCACAGGCACGGCCCCCTCTGTCCCTGACCCTCCAGCCTCCAGGTTACAGGGACCTGTGGGATGCCATGGTCCTAGCTGGACGCTCCAGGGTCATCACCACCTCCAGGTCCCCGACTGAGTCACTGTCCCTTTGGCCGCGTGAATAACATGACCAGAGGTCTGGGGCCTTGGGACATGGGTGTCTGGGGGGCCCTCCCTCTTCCAGGAGAAGGCCCAGGGTCGGCATTTATTCATTCCTGAGTTGGAAGGTCCCGCTTCCGCAGGGGAGACACAGGGCGCGCCTCTCTGCGGTCGGGCGGGGGGACCTTGGTGGCTGTTTGCTCAGCCGCCCTTCCTCCCTCGCCTCTGCGCCTCCTGCTCCCTCACGGTTACCAGCCACCCCTGCTTCGCAAGGACGAGACCCCGGAAACGTGCTCGAAAGCGAAACAGCGGCCCCAAGGCAGCGCACAGGCCGGGACACCTCCTGCTCCAGCCTGACACCCGGCTTTCTCTGCACGGGGACCGTGTTGAGTGCCTTACAGGCCCTAGTCCCAGGCCCTCACATCAGCCCCACGAGAAAAACTACTGACCCCATCTTACAGCCCAGGAAAGGGAGGCGCGGAGGTCGCGTGACTTCTCCAACGTGGGGCGGTTAGAGGCTGGAAATAAACCCCGCACAAATCGCGTGACCGAGCCGCCTCCTCCAGGCGCACCCGGGCGGCACGCGTACTTCCCGTGTCTGTTTCTGTTTTTCACGGTTCAAGGCCGTCACTGGGCTCCTGTCTCCTGAGCATCAGGTGTCTGACCACCCCCCCTCCTGAGTGCAGGTTTTCAAACGTCGAGGGAAGGGGCTTGCTGGAGCCGTGGGGACGGGCTCTCTTGCCCCCCAGCTGTCCCCCCACCCCATCCCACTGTCAAGACCCGTCCCCACACCCCCCACCCCCATGAACAAAGCCCGCTCCCAGGCCCTCGGCAGGGTGCCAAGGTCCGGTGGGTCCTGGGCGTGGCCCCCACCTGCCTGCTCAGACCCTGCAGGGAAAGGGTGGGCGCCCCCTCACACACGAGCCATGAATGAATGCGCAAATTAAGTCTTCAGTGGAATACAGCCTAGCCTCACTTCCGTACATTTTTGGGAATCCGGAGAGCTCAGAAAACTGGGAGTTCTTTCCCTCTGTCTGGGGCAGACTCCGCTGGGCAGACGCAAACTCTAAACCCACTCAGTGTAAACGTTCATTGGCACTCTGCTGCAGGAACCGGGGAGAGCCGGACTGCGGGGTGTTTCCATCGGACCCGTTGGTGGTGTTTCTAAACAAGATTCATGGTGGGGGGGGGCCTGGGTGGCTCAGTCGGTTGAGGGTCCGACTTCGGCTCAGGTCATGATCTCATGGTCCGTGGGTTCGAGCCCCGCATTGGGCTCTGTGCTGACAGCTTGGAGCCTGGAGCTGATTCAGATCCTTGTCTCCCTCTCTCTCTCTGCTCCTCCCCCGTTCACGCTCTGTCTCTCTCTCTCTCTCAAAAATAAATTAACATTCAAAAAAAATTTTAATACAAGATGCAGGTACTGTGCTACTCTTCTAAAGTATTCTTCTTTCAATCTGAATTCTGAAACACCAGTGGCCCCCAGTATGACACCCAGATGAGGGGCCCAGATGAGGGACTGTGGGCGGCGCTCCGGGACCACAGTGTTTCTGGGAAGACATTTCTTCCTCTCATCCTACAAAAGCCAAGCTTTGCAAGATCACATGACTAAGTAGCACATCTGGGGTGGATTTGAGCCCCTTTCTAGCCGGTTCCTAAGCAGGGCCACCCTCACCATGATTTTGTCACCTTTTACCATCAAGAACTCTCATCAATGGAATGCCTTCGAATAGCACGAAATTCGAAAGGTCACAAAGGGCAAAGCACTGGTCCATACCCGGCCTCTTGGATTTGGCAGGGCTGTCCTGGCTGCCAGAGAAGGGAGTTGGAGAGACAAAGCAAATAGAGGGGTTTTCACTACAGTAACTGGAAGAAGGAGAAAGTCAGTAACTCAAGCTCTGCTCGTCACTCACACTGATCTGGGGCCAGACAGTCCCGGAAACTCTGGAAAAGCAGCCGGCCAGGGTTCCCAGCCCTTTACCCCGTGCCACTCCCCTTGAGCCTTTCTTGTTTTAAAACATGCTGTCCAGGGGCACCTGGGTGGCTCAGTCGGTTAAGCATCCGACTTCAGCTCAGGTCACGATCTCGCGGTCCGCGAGTTCGAGCCCCGCGTCGGGCTCTGGGCTGATGGCTCAGAGCCTGGAGCCTGCTTCCGATTCTGTGTCTCCTTCTCTCTCTGCCCCTCCCCCGTTCATGCTGTGTCTCTCTCTCTCTGTCTCAAAAATAAATAAACGTTAAAAAAAAATTAAAAAAAAATAAAACATGCTGTCCAGAAATTACTCTCCTACACATTTCACCGTGGAGAGTAGACTCTTTGTCTTATTCTAAATATTTTCAGAGATCAAATCGACCAGGGGGAGATTTGGACAGTGTTCTTGGAATTACCTTGACCTCAATCTTACAATCGTCTTTTCTGTTATTTTCACTAGAACTCATTATTTCGCATTAATCCAATTAGCGTCCTGTTTACCAAATGCCTCATCCTTACATTTACGGCTTGGTCTGAAAGCTCAGGGAGACGTCCCCCCCCTCGATGCCTCCTCCCTCATTACTGCCAAATAATTAGTCAAGGAGCATCCCTGATCAAAAATTAAGAACCCAGAAGCAAGTTGAGGCTTGCCTTCCTCCGAAAGAAAAAAAACCCGACAAGAGATGCCTAATTACGGGGTTTTGCTGGTGGTCGGGGCCAGGGGGAAGCAGAAAACGGCCAGGAAGAGGGAGCGGGCAGTTGAGACGGTGCGGATCACAGCGGTTCGACGTGGAGGGCCTCGATTTACACCCCAATGCCTAGCGGCCCTCACTCGCTCCCTAACGCAGACCCACATTTGCATGGGGCAGGTGCCAGAGCACGCGGTCTGGGGAAGCACCGTTCGGGTCTGTTTATTTAACTGTGCGCCCACACTTAGGAGCTTTCCCTCGTGACGGCTGCCACCTCTGCAAAAGTGACGCCTGTCGCTGTGGCAGGTGGCCCACAATCCTCACGTCCCCTCTACTGGGCATCGCTTGGCGGGAGGGCAGGACCCACGCCAGGACCCGTCCCTGCCCCCTCCGCCCGCCCCCACCCAGCCCCGCCAGAGTGTGCACGGCCCAGGTGAGCCTCAGAAGACACACCTCTGCATCTTGCTCCTGTGGTGCAGACCGATGGAGGAAACAGAACCCAGGAAGTCACCTCTGAAATCCCCAGGAGACGGGGCAGGAGGGGTGAGGGGACATCCTCCCTGCCCATTTTAAAGGAACCGGTGCAACCCCCCCCCACTTCCCCCAGGGAGAAGCCACCTGCCCAATTAGCCAGAGGCTTCCCCAGATGTCCGCCCCCTCCCCCAGGGCTTGGCACCTCGGAGCAGCAGGTGAGCAATTACAGCCCCTGCCCCCTCCCCACAGGCATCCAGGGCCACAGGGAGCGATTCACCAGCTGGTGCTGGGCGCGCATCAGGGACAGGAACTTCCTGCACGCAGCCACTCTGAGCAGGATCACAAAGGAGAGATGTCCCTGGCTGCACCGGGTTCCCAGCCTGGCCCTGCGCGCTCGGGCCCCGCACCCTGGCTGCTGAAACGGCCCGATGGGCAGTGCCCAGGTGTTCTGTGCCTGCCTGGTGAGGGCGGGAGGGGGCTGCACCAGCCTTCCCTGGGGAATCCTGCCCTCCGGGGATCCCAGGTGGGTTCCCGTGGGCAGCTCACAGGAGGGAAAGGCTAGGGCCTCCCTAGGGAGACGGGGAGGCAGGCGGGCCCACAGCTCCCATACACATGAACACCCTGGGAACTCGCCTAGATCAGGACGGCCGCTCAGGCTCTGCCCCCCCCCTCCCCCGCCAAACAGTCACAGCCACGCCCTGATTTGAGACTTCTGGTCCCCAGACCCGGAGAGAGTAAGTTTCTGTTGTTTAAGCCGCCCAGTCTCTGTAATCTGTTACGGTCGGTGCTCCAGAAAACCACCACAGCTATCAAAACGAAAATTTGTGACTTAAATCTGGACGTGTTTCTTTACGCATGAAATGACAAGGTCCCACCGCGGGTCTCATAACTCCTCATTTCAACTTGGTGACAAGCAGATACGAAATTTTTTCATTTCTACGGCCACTGTGATGCACGGTGAAAACATCGGTGATTCCTCTCACAGGAAAGGTCACAGGCGCCACTAAAATAGGGGTTTGCTGTCACGTCCACAATCGGACGGGATGCTGAAATTCATGCTGCAGAAATGATACAAAGAAAGGTTTCCTCTTTCCCCACCGCAGGTCACAGCATCCCTTCATTCCGGTTTAGATGGTCCCACAGCACCAGGGTCGGGCGGTGCCCTGAGGTCGCCGCACGGGTGGCGGAGCCCCGCGGCTCCAGTCCCGGCTGAGCTCTCGGCCCTGGAGCCCCGACTCCTGCACCCTGCTGTTTGTAACCTTGGGCAAGTGCGCGAGTCTCCGACATCTCCACCTCCCCTCTGTAAGCGAGCACCCAGTCCGCGGGCTGTGAGGATTACAGGGAAAGAATGTACCGAGCATTCAGCTCAGTCCCAGCTTGCGCCACCGCTCGATGTTAGGTATTATCAGAGCTGTTCAACCAAAACTTGTTTGGCTGAAGTTTTTTTTTTTCTCTTTGGGTCTCTGATTTAGGGCAGCGTGTCCCGGAAAAGAAAGCACTTTTGATGAGCAAATGTCTGCTCTGCTAAGGAATCCTGCTCAGAGTGGGCAGAGGTGGGGGGGTGGGCGGACAGGGGGGACACATGGAAAGTTTATAACCGCTTGAGCTTGTCTCTTGGAGCCCACCTGGCCATGACGTGTCTTTAACTTGAAGCCCAGTGAGCAGAGGGAACTTTTCTAGAAACCAGAATCCACCTTCCTCTACCTGACACACAAGGAAAGGACTTGCCAGGCGTCCCACGTAACTTGCTTCAGAGGCAACTTGTCAAGGAGACGTGGTTGTGTGTTTTGATGTGTCCTCTGCGTTTGTGAAAGAAACCCGGGCAGGACCTGGACCCACTCGGCAGGGGTAGGCGGGGAGGGGGAGGGGGAACCGGTGCATAAGAAAGCCGGTCCCACCTGGAGAGAAGACCCCTAGGGTGGCGAGGGAGATGCCATCTGCTCCTTTCCCCTTTCTTGCTCTATGAAGGTAATACATGAGAACATGACATGTTTTAAAAACATTGACTCGTCACTCCCACAGAAATACCCAAACTGGGAAATAAAGGTATACGTTCCCCTTTCATGGGGGCCGGACGGAAGAAACCCACTTGGAAAATGTTTCTGCCTTTCTGGCAAACCGGAGGTTCACCGTGTGGGCGACGTCTTTTTTCCCCCCTTATTTTATTCTGTTTTATTTTATGTTTTATTTTATGTTTTATTTTGTTATTTTATTTTATTTTTTATTTTATTTTATATTTTGTTTTATTTTGTATTTTATTTTGTATTTTGTTTTTATATTTTATTTCATATTTTATTTTATGCTTTATTTTATATTTTATTTTATCTTATTTTTTATTTTATTTTATTTTTTTATTTTTTAAATTTTTTTAAATTTTTATTTATTTTTGAGACAGAGAGAGACAGAGTGCAAGTGGGGGAGGGGCAGAGAGAGAGGGAGACACAGAATCTGAAACAGGCTCCAGGCTCTGAGCTGTCAGCACAGAGCCCTATGTGGGGCTCGAACCCACGAACCGCGAGATCATGACCTGAGCCGAAGTCGGACGCTTAACCGACTGAGCCACCCAGGCACCCTATTTTATTTTATATTTTATATTTTATTTTATGTTTTATTTTATGTTTTATTTTACCTTATTTTTTATTTTATTTTATATTTTATTTTGTTTTATTTTATCTTTTTTATTTTATTCTATATTTTATATTTTATTTTATTTTTTATTTTATACTTTACATTTTATTTTGTTTTATTTTATTTTATTGTTATTTTATTTTATATTTTATTTTATATTTTATTTTATTTATTATTTTATACTTTATATTTTATTTTATGTTTTATTTTATTGTTATTTTATATTTTATTTTATATTTTATTTTATTTTTTATTTTATACTTTATATTTTATTTTATGTTTTATTTTATTGTTATTTTATATTTTGTATTTTATATTTTATTTTATATTTTATTTTATTTTATATTTTATCTTATTTTATTTTATTTTATTTTATTTTATTTTACTTCATGTTGGTGACGCCTTTCATACAAGTATCTAGAGGGTAAATTCCCCTCGAAACTGTCTCCCACGTGGATGAACCTGCCGCCCCCACCCACCCTCCCACCCATGAGATGAGTTGGTTCCCTTTCAGGTATCAGAACCCGGGGGGGTGAATGTCTGCCTCTCTCCCTATGTCCTCCCTCAGGCTCTCCACCTCCACCCTAGCTGTGTCTTCGCATGTGCTCAATGTTACAAATCCACTCCCAGATGTGGGTGGGGCATACTCTATAAATAAATCCCGAACGGAGGCATCCTGGAGGCAGTGCCCCTCACTGGGGCCATCAGCCTCCGCCCAAGCCCTGGGCAGATTCCTGCCTGGATGCCAGCCACTCCATTCCCTCCCAGGGGAGACCTGCTGGCCGCCCCAGAGCTGCCCCCACGCCCCGGCTCCTGGCTCTCCCAGCTGGGCAGCGGCACCTGGAACCATCTGCCATCACTTTTGAGCCACTTCGTGAAAGACAGGCATTGCCTTGTAATTGGGGAGAGGGGATTCGAACCCCAGCATTCTGACTTCCACATCCCCCTGCTTAATCTCTGTCTCAGACTGGCCTTCCCATGGGCTACCCTTCAGAAATTGGAGAGACGACCCTGTTCCCCATGGCCTTCACTAGAAAGACAGCGAGCAGGGCATAAGCACTGCGGACAATCTACAAGTGCCAGCTGCCGGGCCAGCTCACCTGCGGCAGCCCCGGCCGACAGGCCGCTGAGCAGGCACAGCCCCGCAGCCTCTTATTTTTAAAATCACACGCACAATCCGTGAATCTGCATGTTGCAAAATCTCAAATTGTTCTCAGTGCAATGCCTTTTTAATGGGTAAATCAAAAGATGGGTGGCTGGACCTAACAGTAGACCCCAGCCCGGGAATGCGATACATTTCTGTACTCGTCTTCTTCCAGAGGTGATTATGAAGTCTATACAAATAAACAGCAACAACGAGAGCAAACAGAACCAAACCATTGTGCTAACGGTTCCCAAATGTCCAGTGATTTAATAAACAATCGTTGGGACCGATTGACCTCCGGTCAGAAGTTAACCATGTACTGTCTCTCTGGTCCCTTGCTGGTTGACAATGGTCCACCTGTCCCCCGTCTATTTATGTAGCCGTGTGCACACTTTCTGCATATCCGGTTAGGGACCAGACAAAAATGCAAGCTGAGTAAGAAGGTAACGATAGCTCCCTCCCTCCAAAGGCTGAAAGGACAGTGGATGCGAGGGAAGGAGGGTAGGGAGCGAGGGAGCCAGGGCAGAGGAGCTGCTTCCCCAGGGTGGGCCGGGGGCCTGACTCTGCTCCTCCTGAAACAGGCTCAGAAGACAGACCAGGCACCCTTGGCCAGCTCGGAACCACCTGGAGATGTCCCTCTGGAACCCTGGCTCTTTAGTGACTGGCCCCATGGATGTGGCTTGGTGGTCACGCCCAGCGCCGGGGTCCAGGGGAGCACTGGGTCTCAGCCTCGGGGAAGTGGGGAGTAACGCGGCCGGATTTCTACAGCCCTCTTGGGTGCAGACGGCGCGAGAGGGCACCGGCGGGGAGGAGCTTGTCAGCGACAGGGACGCTCACCAACTTCCATCGGCACCTGCACTCCGACCCGGCCTCTTCCCCGTCACCTTCGGAGCCTCCCCTCAGACGCTGGGGTGGAGAGGGGTCAGCTGGAGGTAGGCCCTCCGGGAATCCCAGCGACGCTGTTCCTCCCCCCAGAGCCACTGCTGGCAGGCCCCCCCCCTCCCCCCATCTCCTCGCGGGCTGAACTCCGGCCACTTCCCTGCCACCCGCGCGGCGTCCCAGGGGCCGGTCGGACCCCGGAGGGGTGCCCCACGTCATCCTCTCTCCCAGCTCCCGCACGCTCGCCCCCTCCTCGCAACCCCTAGCTTCTGAGCCCGTGTGCCCCCCAGCCCCGCGCTCCGGCCCCCGCAGGCCGCGCGGCGCCACGCCCAGGCCCCCTCGCGCGGGCTCGCGGCGCTTCCTACCTGGTGCAGTCGGAGCCCGGGGGCATCGACGCCGGAGCCGGCCCGGCAGTGGGTACACGGCGGGCACGGGCGGCCCAGGCGGGTTATATGCGCGCGCGGAGGGGAGGCGCCGCGGGCAGGGGCGGCCGCGGAAGTTAGCGCCTGGCGCCGCCGGCCGGGCGGGAAGGCAGCGCGGGCCGCTCAGCGCGGCGGGAGGAGCGCGGGCGGCGGGGCCGGGCCGAGGCCGAGGTGGCCGCCGGCGCCCCGCCCCCCCAGCTGGCCGCGTGCGAGTCGGGGTCCCGGGCGCGCTCTGCCCCGCCTCCTTCCCGCCGCCTTTTGGCGCGCGTCGCCCCTGCGGAGCCCGCTGGGCCGCCTACCCCGGGCCGGACGCAGGCGAGATTGGGACCGCGACCCTCTCGGCCAGCTTGGGGGCCGCGGGCGAGGGCGCGCGGGAGCGAGGGCGGGCAGCCAAGCAGGCTCCGCGTCCCGACGCCTTGCTCCCCCCGCCCCACCCCACCCCACCCCCCAGACGCCGCATTTTCCCGACACCCCGGGCGGCCCTCCCGCCCCCACCGGCTCCGGGCTCCTCCGTGCGCGGGGCGCTCAGACCCCCGGGAGCAGGGGAAGAGCCGTCCTGGTCCGCGGAGTGTCCGCCCTCGCTGCCGGGAGCAGGGGTGAGGGGCGCGGTCCCAGGGCGAGGGGATTGGGTGGGGCCGTTTGCGCCCGTGGGGCTCCAGTGAGACTCTGAGGAGGGCGCGCCATCTATACTGACACCGAGCCGAGGTCACGGCCGCTCCCCGGCCCCGCTCGGCATTGCGGATCCGCGGGGACCCTCTGGGAACGACTGTCTGGCCCCAGCCCACACTCATCCTGGGCGGAGGTTGTGTCCCTTGGCCCCTGGGGAGGACCTGGTGACGCAAACACTCCCAGGTCGCGGCGCGCACCCTGCTCCCTCCCTCCCCTGGCCGCCGCCTGCCGCCCCCCAGGGCTGGTTTCTCTTCTTCGCGCAGGTGCGCTTGGGCGTCCACGGCGACACGTGGATCGGGCACTCGGAATTGCTCTCTACGCTCAGACACCGGCCTCGGGCCGAGTCTTCCCTCGGACCGGTGTCACCCACGGCTCCACGGGTCTGGACCCACTCTGGGCGGGTCCTTGGCCAGAGAACCCGACCCGCAGGACACGTTTGGAAAGGCTCTCGCGGCGTGCACCCGCCGTGAACTGCGTTCCGGTGCTCTCGGGACCCGTTATCGGCCTCCGAACCGGCGTCCCCAGGCTCGCGTGACCCTCGTGTCAGTGTCGCCTGTGGAACTGCGTACGAGCCGGGCTGGTGCAAACTGGGTTCTCTGGCCGCCTGGGTCCGCGTTCCCCTGGCGGACCTGGCTCACTTCCACACACCTTTACTGCTCACCCACTGGTTTAGATTCGCGGGGGCTGGAGACAGAAAGACGGATGAAGCTGGCCCGGCACAGAAAAGTCTGGTACCGCCTAGCTGGACGCGTGCACGCATCCCCTGCCCGTGTGTTCCAAAGGGGGGTGGCGGGGGACGTCGGCAGGCTGCAGGCCGGGGGCTGTGAGCGCAGAGGTGTGGGGAGGGCCCAGGCTGGGTCTGGGTTCTCAGAAGGGAGGGGCGAGCGTGAGTGTCTGGGTCCGCCGGCCCGGGTAGACTGCGGAGGCTCTGGCAGGCAGGGCCTGGTCGGGTCATGGGGCAAGCCTCCTTCGGGGGAAGAGGACCAGGGGTTCCCAGAGGGCGAGAGGACAAGGCGCTCGCGGGGGCGCCAGCAAGGTGCGCAAAACCCGCGCTGACACAGGCGCGCGCCGTCCTGCGTGGGCAGGTTCCAGGTCGCGTCCTGCGCTCTCCCTCTCCTCCGCGCGGGTGCAAACGCCAAAGGCATTCTCCCCAGATCTGCGTAGTGCCCGAGGGGAGGCGAGGGCCTCCCTGCAGGCAGGGTTGCCCAGTTCAGCCAAAAAGAAAGAAAAAAGAAAAGAAAAAAACCCAGAAAACGGATACGTACTTATTCACCGTGTATAACATACAATGTGTGTATATACACTATTACGTATTTAGATAGAAGCGCGTAGGTGTCCGTAAACGTAGTTACATCTAAGCGTATTCACGTGTAAGTATAAACACTCAAACGTAAGCGGACACACAGGACGCCCGTTTACATTTGAAGTTCAGATAAGCGGGTACTTTTTTGGTGTTTGTCCCATACAGTATCTGAGAGCATTTTCCCACAAAAATGATTCGTTGTGTGCCTGAAATTCAACTTGAGCGCGCGTCCCGCGTTTTCGGTGTCAACCCTCGCTGGGGGGCGGATCGTCCTGGTGGCGAGAAGCGCGGCGGCGCGGGAACGCGCGAACTACAAGCCCCACAATGCTGCGCGGGCACCCGGGGCCCTGATAGGCTACGAGGTGCTTCCGCCCTCCGTCACTTCCGGCCGCGGTGTTGGAGGTTGCCGCAGACCCGGCGGGAGTGGAGCGCCCGGGGCCGGGGATCGGAGGCCGCCATGAACTTCTCCGAGGTGTTCAAGCTCTCCGGCCTGCTCTGCAAGTTCTCCCCGGACGGCAAGTACCTGGTGAGCGGCCGCGGGGCCCGGGGGGAGGGGGCAGCTTGGGGGTCCGCCCGTGCGGGCCTCAAGCAGGGGCCCCGGGCTGACACCCGAGGCTGGGGATCCAGGGCAAGTGACCCCGGCTGACACCCGAGGCAGGGGACCCTGGGCTGGGGACTCGGACGGGGGCCCCGGGCGGACACCGAGGCAGGCGCCCTGGAGCAGGGGACCCAGGGCACGTGGCCCGGGCGGACACCGGGGCTGGGGACTCGACAGATGCCCCAAGCAGGGGCCCCGGGGGAATGGGGCGTGGGCAGGTGCCAGCCTCCCTACACCCCAGTTTCCATCTGTCAGAGGCAGGTAATGGCAGTGTTGTCGTCACACATTTGAGGGTACAGAGGATATCAGCTCGTTGTTGTTATTTTGACACATGGGGGGACATACCTAGTTCTGTTGGCTGTAACCTGGTGCAGCGACTGTCTTTGCTAGTCCTCTCCGCCCCCCACCATATGGCAAATAAGCGATTGAAATAACCAGCAGTCTCTGCCCAGATGAGTCCAGTCGTCCGCACTGCTGTTTATTCGAACGATTGGGATTCGAGCTGTTCATCACGGGGGGGGGGGGGGGGGGCGCGACCAAATGCTGCTGGAATCGCTGAGCCAGTCTGTGCAGGAAACACACCAGCATCATCAGTGTGTATCCTCGGGACCTGGCGGTATGATTGGCACTGGAAGTCCATTCAGGAAAAGATCAGCCTTATAGAAAGTGTGTCTGTTAAAAAAAAAAAAAAAAAAAAAGAAAGTGTGTCTGTTTAGTTCTGTATGTTAACTCACCAACGCTTCATGACTTTTCAGTTTGAACCTGAACATTCCTGTTCTTTGTGCAGCTCTTTGAAACTGGAACTCCTTTGTGGAGGTATTATCCTAAATACATAAATTAGCATTCTGCTAAGAGATACACAATGTCTTCAGCTTCAAGTTCACCCCCAGAAACCGTCGCGTATTTTTTGAAGTGCTCCCCATAAATTCGTTGTTTAAAAAAATCGTCTATGAAAATTCCACTGAATTATAAAGAGAGAGACTATGTTCCTTTGCTTCGTTTTGGTGCTTTTTTTTTTTTTTTTTTTGGCTTCTCCACCCTGGTGGAAATATGGTGTTACTGGAGTCTTGTTCTTCGAAGCTCTATCCTAAATCCTGAAGAAAGTAGGTCTGTGTTGCCGTTTTTAATATCTTGCAACAGATCTGATAATGGTTTTTCCACGCCATGACACATGCTCCCTGTCTTAAGGAGCTCATTGTAACTGATGACAAAGCTACAATGTGACACATGTTCTCACCTGAAGTTACGCTCCCCTTCTTCTTTTTACAAGGAAGACTCATGAGGTGTGTTTTTTAAACTTTATTTTTGGGAGTGAGAGCGTACGAGTGGGGGAGGGGCAGAGAGAGGTGAGAGAGAGAGAGAGAGAAAGAGAGGGAGGGAGAGAGAGGGAGAGAGAGAATCCCAAGCAGGCTCCTCGTCAGCGTCATGGAGCCCACGGCTCAAACTCACAGAACTCACACTCCCTCACAAACCATGAGATCACAAGGAGCCCCCCCAGGCGCCCCAAGGTTTTTTTCAAAAGGAAAAGGAAGGTTTGGAAAAGGAAAGGAAAAGGTTTCTAAAACACAAACCAATAATTGAGTTTGATCTTGATAAGAACGAAGCAATTAACATTTAAAAATCAGTTCTTGGGGTGCCTGGGTGGCCCAGTCAGTTAAGCGTGCGACTTTGGCTCAGGTCATGATCTCGGGGTGTATGAGTTCGAGCCCAGTGTTGGGCTCTGTGCTGACAGCTCAGAGCCTGGAGCTGCTTCGGATTCTGTATCTCCCTCTCTCTCTCTCTGCCCTTCCACTGCTCGCTCGCTCTCCCTCTCTCCCTCTCTCGAAACTAAATAAACATTAAAAAAAAATTTTTTTTAAACAAGTTCTTGATTTTTCAACTATAATATAATCTAAAATCTGATGAGTATACCCAAATAATTTGCTTAGATATGGATATTATTAACAAATGTGGACACAGACTGCCTCTTCAAGAAAACAGGATTAACGCTTAAACATCTTCACGGTCAGTACTCAGAATAAGTCCCCGCAGTGGAAGAGAAACCTCCCTGCGTCCCCTCCTGTGTCGGGAAAGCGTCAGCCTGCTGCTGCTGCTCGCCTCTGCTGTCCCGCGGCTGCTGTTACACTCGCCGCACTGCTGACACTTCCCGTCACGTTTGCCAGGAGCTGGGGCTGTGTCACAACACACAAGCCCCCAGGACACCAGCGGGTGCCACACAGCTCGATTCTGGCACTGTCCCCCTGGAGACCCGAGGCGGACCGCCCACCCACTGCATTTTTTTTAATGTTTATTTTCTTGTTTATTTTATTTTATTTTTTTTCATTTTTGAGAGAGAGAGAAAGAGCATGAGCAGGGGCGCGGCAGAGAGGGGGACAGGATCTGCAGTGGGCTCCGTGCTGACAGCGGTGAGCCCGATGTGGGGCTGGAACTCCTGAAGCATGAGATCGTGACGTGAGCCGAAGGCGGGCGCTTCACCAGCTGTGCCCCCACGCGCCCCTGTGCCCCCCGCTTCAGATTCCAGCCAGAGCTGCGGGTCCTCGAGCTCCGCACAACTTCCGTCTGCCTGGGCCACCAGTCAGGGGCTCCCACAGCCCCCTCCTCGGGTTCGGCTGATTTGCCAGCGTGGCTCACAGAACTCAGACACTTGTGCTAAAGGAGACCAGAGAGGATCCAGGTGAAGAGATCCAGAAGACAAGGTCCAGGAGGGTCCCGAGTGCAGGAGCCGCTGTCCCCGTGGGGGTGGGTGCGTCACCTGCCCTGTGTGCCTGTGTTCACCGGCCTGGAGCTCTCTGAACACTGTCCTGTTGGCATTTTACAGAGGATTCCTCGTGATGAATTATTAACTCCGCTTCTAGCCCTTCTCCCCTCTCTGGAGAAGGGGGAGTGGGACTGAACATTCCAAGCTTCTAATCATGGCTGGTATTTCTGGTGGCCAGGAGCCCACTTAGAGTTGCCTCGTTAGAACAAAAGACGCTCCTACCGCCCAGGACGTTTCAAGGACTCGAGGAGTCCTGTGCCAGGGCCTGGGGGCAGGGACAAATACGTATTTTTCTGTTGCCTCGTCCTTACGTCTCCGTGGTCCTTCTCACCAAGGACCCTGAGGCCCCCGTCCGCACTCCCTGTGCCTTGTCTGCTGGTGGTTAAAGCAGCAGAGTGCTGGCTTAGTTCACAGAAGAGCTGGTCCCACGCCGTGTCCCGCTTTAGTTTTTAAGATGCGAGTCAGAAAGTAAAAAATGACCTAGTAGAGAGTTTTAACAGAATGTCTTATCCTGGAGCAACGTCAACACCTAGTTTGTGTATTTCAACCTTGTCTTTTCGTGAACCCTTATCCTTAGAGGGGGTGACAGTCTGTGAGCATGAGGCCGTCCAGGCAGGAAATACGTCCGGAAGGACAGAGGGAGCTAGAATTCCTGGACGGAGGGGAGCACCGGCTCCTGAGCTCCCTTCCCTTAGACTGTTAGACCATCAAGGGCTTTTTTTTTTTCCCGTTTTTAGGCTTCTTGCGTCCAGTACCGCTTAGTGGTCCGGGATGTGCACACCCTCCAGATCCTTCACCTGTACACGTGCCTGGACCAGATCCAGCACATCGAGTGGTCGGCGGACTCCCTCTTCATCCTGTGCGCCATGTACAAGCGGGGGCAGGTTCAGGTGCGCCGCCCGCGGGGCTCCCAGCCAGGGGCTCTTGCCTGAGGGTAACGGGGAAGGAGCAGCCTCTTCTGTGCCCTTGTAGTTTGAGAAAAAAGGCGAGGCGGCTCAAGCCGGTTTCCTCTTAAAATTATAACGGTTCCCTAATAGCTTAAGTACTTTGAAAACAGGAAAACACTTAACTAGCCTTAATGTGTCATCAGGTAGAATTCAGTAAGAGGAAGTGTCCGCAGACAGCTGTCTAGAAGCTTGGGCCTCACGGGTTGGGGGAAGCGCGAAGATGCGTTTCTAGCAGATGTGAAGTTTCCCCGAAGGAGCTTGGAGGGCTGGCGAAGGGCTTTAAAACCACCACTGCTAAGTCCCCCGGGAGCGTGGCTTTTGTGCCGCGGTCCGGCCCCAGCCCTGCCTCGTGGCGGATGTGGAAACGCGCCCTGTGTCCTGGCCGTGTGCCGTTGAACCGGCTGTTTTCCAGCTTGACGCGCGTGCGCTCACGTGTCGTGGGTCTGCGTTTCTGTCCGTTGCGCATCCAGGTGTGGTCCCTGGAGCAGCCCGAGTGGCACTGCAGGATCGACGAGGGCTCGGCCGGGCTGGTGGCCTCCTGCTGGAGCCCCGACGGCCGCCACATCCTCAACACAACCGAGTTCCACGTAAGTGCAAAGGCCCCGGCACACATCGTCGAGCGGAGGAGGGTGACTCCTCGCGCCTTTCTCCGGAAATTGCTGGGTAGCGGTCAGGCGGGTGAATTTTGGAGAACGATGTGTATCTTTCAGATATGTATATACATATGTGGGGAGAGAGGGAGAGACGGAGAAAGATGTGTGTCTTAGGTCGACACGGTTGTTATATGATCTTTCTGCCCAAATTTAAGGAAAAGTAACGTGGGTTTTAAATGACAGGATTTAAGAATTAAACAGTTCCTTTACTTCGGGGGTAGAAGATGGATTCGCTACGATCGACTTTACATCTTTAAGATGCCTGACCTGTGACCACCGGTCGCTGCTGCGTCCTGTCCGAGCCTCGCTGGGGCCCCCCCCCCCCCCCCCCGCCAAAGTTAGGGAATTTGCACATATAAGGTGTTGGGGTAGAAGGTCTTTGGTGTCAGCAGTGTTGTTTTCAAAGACAGAAAAACGCGCAGATCCCGTTAACGATGTGCCTTTTGAGGGGGCGTCATGACCCAGGGTGTGGGCCCGAACCCCCAGGCCTGGGCTGCCCGGTGCCCTGCAGGAGCCCCGCCCCAGGCTGCAGAGGGGACAGTGCGTGCGTGTGGCGAGGGCGAGTGTCTGTGCCCAGCCGTGAGGGTGCCGGGCGACCCTGTGGGATGTCATCATCGGGTCTTTTTCAAGTTGGCATCATGTGGGAGAAGGTCTGTGTCCAGCCGTGAGGGGGCGGCTGAGTCGGCCGCTTCAGATGGCCGTGTGGTTTCACGTACCTTCTGTTACGGTTTAAGACCGCTTTTGATGTGGTGTCTGCTCATACAGGCTGTCGGAGACTGAGCAGGACGCAGGGCACTTGGTTTCCTTGCGGTGCACATGGTGACTTTTCATTCATTCATTCATTTTTTTTTTATATTTTATTTTATTTTATTTTATTTTATTTTATTTATTTTTTTAATGTTTATTTATTTCTGAGAGAGACAGAGACAGAATGCGAGTGGCCTAGGGGCAGAGAGAGAGGACGACACAGAATCCAAAGCAGGCTCCAGGCTCCAGGCTCCGAGCTGTCAGCACAGAGCCCGATGCGGGGCCCGAACCCACGAGCCGCGAGATCATGACCTGAGCTGAAGTCGGACGCTCAACCGACTGAGCCACCCAGGCGCCCCCATTCATTCATTTTTAATTTGAGAGAGAGTGGGGGTGGGGGCAGAGAGAGAGGGAGGGAGGGAGAGAGAATCTTGAGCAGGCTCCATATGCTTGGTGCAGAGCCCAGTGAGAGGCTCGATCTCACGCGAGATCATGACCTGAGCTGAAATCCGGAGTCAGACAGAAAGTGGACCGAGACCCAGAGCTGCACACGTTGGCCTTTTAAAGACGTTTGCAACTTGGAAGTTTTCAGACGTGTTGAACTGTTTATACGGCCTCACCCGACAGTCTCCGTGATTAGAATTCTTGGGGCCAGAATCCAGTGTCCAGACGGGCGTGTGCCAGGGCCTCCCTGCCTCCCGTACACGAATGTGACAGGCCCTTTGCACAGGGTCCCCGAGGGTGAAGCACTGTGTGCCCCACCCCACCCCCGAGGCCCAGAGCAGGGCTGCCTGCATGCCCCACAGAGGCGGGACGGACCCTGCGTTCTGTGTTAACCCGTTCTTGCTTTCCTTTGGGTCGTGTGTGTGTGCGTGCACACGTGTGCGCATGCATAACGAGCGTATACACTGTTGCTTGCTTTGCATCTGTTTCCAGTTTGCTGACGCGAGTTCGTCCTCTGTATTCCGGGGTGGTTCTCTTCGCCCTCGGTGTTCGTCGGTCTGGAAGGTGTGGCTCACTCTGCTGTTCCTCGCAGGGGAAGTCACGGCACACCCGTCTGCCCTCTGCTGCTGCTACCGGTGTTCAAGGGGGTAGGGGCCATGGTGCCGGGAGTATATTGTACGTGACCTATATTGAGGCACCCTGTCGGGGGTAGCCTGGGGGACTGCCTGCTTATAGTAGATGGCATTCGACTTTCCAAAGCTTTTTATCGGGATTTAAACTGACTGCCAGTCCTGGGGCGCCTGGGGGGCTCAGTCGGTTAAGCGTCTGACTTTGGCTCAGGTCATAACCTCACAGTTCGTGAGTTCGAGCCCCGAGTCAGGCTTTGTGCTGACAGCTCAGAGCCTGGAGCCTGCTTCGGATTCGGTCTCCTCCCCACCCCCCAGTCTCTCTCTGCCCCTCCGCTGCTAGCACTCTGTCTCTCCCAAAATTAAATAAACATAAAAAAAGAAAAATGAGTGAGATTCTAATTTCCTTCTAAGTTCATTCAAGTTCCTGACAACACGAGTCTAAGTTTATTTACTATTATTATTTTTTAAAGTTTTATTTTTATTTAAGTAATCTCTACATCCAACATGGGGCTTGAACTCACAACACGGAGATCACGAGTCACATACTTCCCCAACTGAGCCAGCCAGGTGCCCCAGCATGAATCTAATCTTAAAAAACAACTTCAGGGCCACGGGGGTGGCTCCGTCGGTTGAGCGTCCAACCTCAGCTCGGGTCATGATCTCTCGGTTTGTGAGTTCGAGCCCCGCGTCAGGCTCTGTGCTGACAGCTCGGACCCTGGAGCCTGCTTCGGATTCTGTGTCTCCCTCTCTCTCTCTGCCCCTAACCCACTCGCATTCTGTCTCTGTCTCTCTCAAAAATAAATAGATAGATAGATAGATACATAGATAGATAGATAGATAGATAGATAGATGATAGGTAGCTGCGAGGCCAGTGGAGCTACAGAGGAAGTGCATTGTGGTTTTACTTGTTTCCTGACTATTAGTGAGGTTGAGTGCTTTCATACCTTGTTTTACACACATGCACACTCTCGCACACTTGATTAATACGCGCTTCGGGTTCCTGTGGACTGTGTGGTGTGAGGAAGGGATCCACGTCTATCTTTTTCCCAACGACGTTTATCAAGAACTGAATTTCTTCATGTTTACATAAAATTTCCGATTTTCCTTCCTCTTCCGCTGTTGGCACGCCGGTTTGCCGTGCCACACTGTTTACGTCCCCGGGTTTGTAGCGTGTCGGTGTCTGTGGGGCTGCCCCCTCCCGTTGCCCTTGTGGTGTTGGTTTGTTTACTGTACTTGTGAGGTGCTGTTACCAGCTGCGCTCGGACGGAGGATGTTATGTCTTCACGGCCAGTGGAGCCTTGATTGTAACTCATCGTTCGTGGTCCCTCGTGGATCTTTTTGCCTCACAAACCTGTTTTGTCAGCTGTTCGCCTAGCCTGTGGCTCTCGTGGTTTTTCTTTTTCACTCCTGTTACTTTTCCACCTTCCCGTGTCCTTAAATTTCAGTGTCTGTCTGTGTTGTAAACAGCCCGTAGCTGCCTCAAAAAAAATAAGCCGAAAACCTTTTTCTTACGTGTCCACAAAGCCAGTTAAAACCACCGACGAGCACCATTCGCCCCTTGAGGCGCGCAGCTCAGCCGGGACGTGGACAGCCCCGTCCGCGCCCACCGCTGCTCCCGGATAGCCACTGCCTGCTTCTCTGTCGGTGGGGCCACGTGGCGTGGGGGGCTCTGTGTTTGGCCTCTGTCACTCAGCGCTGTGCTGTCACTGAGGGTATCAGCGGCGGTCCCTCGTGGCCGGGCGCCATTCCGTGGCACGGGGACACAGCATCTGCTTTCCGTCCACCATCTGGCAGGCCGTGGGCGCTTTCCCGTGGGCGCCGTCCGGAACGAGCTGCTGGGACGCACGTCATTTGACTCGGGTAAATCCCTAGGAGGGGGTGCCAGGGGGGGCGCGTGCGGAACGCTTCAGGAAACTGCCGACTGCTCTCTAACGTGGCTGCCCCCCCCCAGGTTAGAGCTCAGGTGTCTACACTGTCACGACCCTCGACACGCGTCAGTGCGGTTTTCTGCTGTAGTCAGTCTTGTGTCGTGGTGTCTCCCTGTGGGTTTTTGTTTTTAAGTTTATTTATTTTGAGAAAGAGAGAGACAGAGAGCACAAGTGGGGAAGAGGCAGAGAGAGAGACAGAGAGAGAGAGAGAGAGAGGGAGAGAGAATCCCAAGCAGCCTCCTAGCTGTCGGCACACAGCCCGACATGGGGCTCGATCTCACAAACCCAGAGATCATGACCTGAGCTGAAGTTGGACGCCCAGCCACCTGAGCCTCCCAGACGCCCCTGCCTGTGGTTTTAGTTTGCATTGTCCTCATGACTAATGCCATTAGACTTCTGTCACATGCCCGTTATCGTAGGACTTGTCTGTCCGTTTCCTTATCGGGTGGCTAGTCACGTTGCTCAACTGTGAAGTTTCTTCTACTATGTTCCGGATGCGAGTCCTTTCCTAGACACGCGCCTGGCAAGTGTTTTCTCCTACAGGTTGCCCTCTCAGTTAACAGCTTCTTTTAAAGAGCAGAAGTGTTTCCTCTTAATGGAGTCTAACGGATCAGGTTTTTTTGTTTTGTTTTTTTTATGTTTTGTGCATCTAAAGAAATCCCCACCCAACCCAAGATCCAAAAAGAGTTTATTCTGTTTTCTTCTACAAGTTTTATGGTTTGGGCTCCTAAGTGTAGACATAGGACCTATTTTGAGTTTAGATCTTTTCCACTCGCGCTTCTGTCAAAAACCCGTTGCCTGTGTGTGTGCAGGTCTGTTTCCGGATTCTGTCTTGTTCCATTGACCTATTAGCCTCGCTTTGTGCGAACAGCATACTCTCTGATTGTTGTACTTCACAGTAAATCTGGAAACCAGGTCAGTGTGTTTTCCAGCGTTGTCCTTGTTCAGAGTCAGCTGTTGGACGCTCGTCAAGTAGTGAACTGCCACGTCAGCCAACGGGAAGGGCACGGAGACAGTTTTTAGAAACAAAACTAGGAATCGGGGTTAAGAAATTCTGGTTATTCCCTTTTAAACTCTAATGGGATCTAGGGGGTCATAGAACCTCAATATTAGATGTAAATGTAGACGGGTGTTTGAACGCTTAAAAGCTATACTGTGGGCTTTTCCTGGGGACGGGTGTCCGTGACCACCCTGCCAGGCACGCGGGCGGGAGAGGAGGGGACGGCCGGCTGACAGAGCGGTCACCCCCAGAAACCCTGTGGGGAAGCAGCCGTGCAGCGAGGCCACCGCACGGGCCCTTCTGCCCCCACCTCCTGCTCACGAGTCTGCTGAGGCAGAGGACCAAGCAGGTTGACCTCGCTCAGTCCCCGGGACACCCAGCGTCCTGGACAGCTTGCCTGCCGGCGTCTGCGCGTTTGTTAGGAGAGGAAAACCGCAGTTACTTTGAAATTTTAAACTAAATGCACTTATATTCGACTTTGTGTCGCTCACGCGATACTGTTACAAAAAGAAAACCAAACACCAGGAGCATGAAATTTTAAAGGACGGGAGACTTGGGGGGGGGGGGGACACCCAGGAGCAACTGCTGTTCTTAGTTCTGCAGTAAACCTCTTACTGGGTCACTGATGCCTGTCTATGACTTAACCGCCGTCTTCCCAGCTGCTAAACCTGCACCGTTTCTCTTTCCCCTTCTCCTCGACAGCTGCGGATAACTGTCTGGTCCTTGTGCACAAAGTCCGTGTCTTACATCAAATACCCCAAAGCCTGTCAGCAGGGTGAGTCGGCCGAAGCTGATTTGAAAGCTGTTTCTTTGTTGTTTTTGTTCAGGGCCCGGGGGTGGGGGGGGGGGGGGGGGGGGGGGGAGAGGGACACTTTTTTAATACGGAAAATTTACGGGCACAGTAGTCTCAGCGGCTTATCAGCGTGTGGCCAGCTTCTTTCTCTACGCCCCAGACCAGCTGATGCTTCTCTGTGAATAGTTCCGTGTGTGTCTCCCGAGGACAAGGGCTCCCCTTTCAAGATAGAACCACAGTGGTTTAAAGGACCTCAGAGAAGTAGGCTTTACGTGCGGTTCCCTTCCTGTCGTAGGACTGGGGATCAGGTCCCTTCGGTTGATGTGTGTCCCAGGACCTGCCCCCCTCCCCCCCCCCCCAGTTCTGCACTTCAAGCCTCCAGACTTCTGTTGGCCAGCTCTGTGGTCTCTGTGCCGGGGAGAGGACGGCCACCCCACCCAGCCTGCCACCGCGGGACTCGGTTGGACCGCGGAGAGCGAGTGGGGTGCCCATCCCTGAATCGTGAAGTTGCCGCGATGGGTGCAGACAGCAGCGCCTTGTGTGTTCTTGTGGCTCACCAAGTGTGAGCTAGGGCCTGGGGCCTTGCGACTAACACAGAACGGAAAATACGGTTTCACATTTGCAACCAAAGCTTATTTCTAAACTCCGACCTTACGTTTTCTTCTCCCGAGTAATTCAAAAGTACACGTAGGAAGTTGGGGCGCCTGCGTGGCTCAGTCGGCCGGCTGAGGGTCCGCCTTGGGCTCAGCTCGTGATCTCTGCGCTCCCAGGTTCAAGCCCCACGTCGGGCTCTGTGCTGTCGGGGCGGAGCCCGCTTGGGTTCCCGTCTCCCTCTCTCTCTGCCACCGCCCCCCCACCCCCAGCTGTTGCTTTCTCTCGGTCTCAAAAGTAAATAAGATACTCTTTTAAAAAAGTAAAACTGGGTGTGATGAGAAGCTGGCTGAGCTCCCTACGATTTGTGCTCCAAAAACGACGATCCGTCAGGAGCTGCATTTTCAGTGACACTTTGTGGTTCTTCGGGGGCCCGGTTCCTGCGGTTTTCCGTCAGATCCCTTGCCGGTCGGGGGTTGGGGGTCGGGGGTCGGGGGGGGGGGGGTGCCTGGGCTGCTGCACCGAGGCCGCGGTGTCGCCCTCCGCCCCTCCGTCTGGCTGCGGGCGCCCGTCCCTCCCCGTGACCCCTGCTTCTGGTTTGTCACCGCTCCCTGGGGCTGCAGCGGGGTGTCCCTGTCCTCCCGCCAGGGGTCTCCTTTACCCGGGACGGCCGCTACATGGCGCTGGCGGAGCGGCGCGACTGCCAGGACCACGTGAGCGTCTTCGTCTGCAGCGACTGGCAGCTCCTGCGGGTAGGGGGTGCCCTGCCGGCCGCGGGGCGGGGGCGGCTGACGCCTCGCGTCTCCGAGGCCCCGGGCACCTTTGGGAGGGGTCGCGGCAGCGCCATCTCATGGCGGGCGGGTCACCGGAGGGCACGCCCGGGGAGGGGGGGAGGGGGGGGGCCTGCCGGTGAGCGGGGCGGCCACAGGCCATCGGCGTGAGCCGCTGTCCTCTTGTCAGGGCCGTGCGTGCAGTTCGCCCAGGGGCTGCTGCCCTGGGAGGGTCTGCTCTGGGCCAGCCTCCATGGGCCCCGGCCGGGTGCGCGGGGCCCTCCTCCCCTGGCTGGGCTCAGCTCCACGGGCCGGGTGGGTGCGGAGAGGCCTTCGGACTGGCAGTGCCCCTCCTGCCAGAGCACGGAGGTGGCCCCATCGGCCCGGGCACGGGGTGTCCTGGCGGGATCTCGCCCGGGCTGATCTTCCAGGAGTGAGGCCGAGCCAGGCGGGAAGGGGGAGGGAGTGGGGGGCGGGGGGGGGGTGGTGCCAGGCCGCGGGAGCTGCGTCACAGCCAGCAGTGCTGGGCACTGTCCTGCCCGGTGGGCTCCAGCTGCGTGCTGGCCCGCCTGGGGCCTCCTGAGTGCTCAGGCAGGATTTTAACGACGGAAGGACAGGGCTGGAGACATTGTCCATTTCTGTACAAGGAAATTAAATACTAAACGTGTTCCCAACGTCAGTGATAAAATGTGTATTTGTTCAAGAAAACACTTTCGAATTTAATGTTTCCCTGTCTCGCTTTGGAAGCACTTTGACACAGAGACCCAGGACCTCGCAGGGATCGAGTGGGCCCCAAACGGCTGTGTGCTGGCAGTGTGGGACACCTGCCTGGAGGTATGCAGGGTGACCAGGCAGACCCTGTGTGTTGGGGCGCTTTGACCTGTGTTTACCCGACGCTTTCTGAATGTGGAGGCTCGGTCGGCTCACCAGGCTCCGAGGCCAAGCCCAGCCCTTTGACCAGCGAGTCCTTACGTTTACGGCCAAGGTCCCCACTGTCCCCTCTGCGGGAGGGCCTGTCCCGCTCCACCGGTCTTCCTTCTGACCTCCCGCTGGCCATCGGCTGTGTCCCCATTCCACCCCCCCCCCCCCCCCCCCCATGCTCCGGTCAGGGTGAGCGTCAACATCTGCACTGTCTCCCACAGTACAAGGTCCTGCTCTACTCCTTGGACGGCCGGCTCTTGTCCGCGTACTGTGCCTACGAGTGGTCCCTGGGCGTCAAGTCTGTGGCCTGGAGCCCCAGCAGTCAGTTCCTGGCCATCGGAAGCTATGACGGGAAGGTGAGACCCAGTAGCACACGTGGAGATGCTGCGGGCACGGCGCCCGCCAGGGGCCCTCACGCGCACTCTCTCCCCTCAGGTGCGCATCCTTAATCACGTGACTTGGAAAATGATCACAGAGTTCGGGCACCCAGCCACCATTAACAATCCCAAAATAGTAAGTCTGGAATGCATCTCCCTTCCCTTCGTTTTTTTTTATGAAATTTATTGTCAACTTGCTTTCCATACAACACCCAGGGCTCATCCCAACAGGTGCCCTCCTCAGTGCCCATCACCCACTTTCCCCTCCCTCCCACCCCCCATCAACCCTCAGTTCTCAGCTTTTAGGAGTCTCTTATGTTTTGGCTCCCTCCCTCTCTAACCATTTTTCCCCCCTTCTCCTCCCCCCTGGTCTTCTGTTAAGTTTCTCAGGATCCACATAAAAGTGAAACCATATGGTATCTGTCTTTCTCTGTATGACTTATTTCACTTAGCATCACACTCTCCAGTTCCATCCACGTTGCTACAAAGGGCCATATTTCGTTCTTTCTCATTGGCAAGTAGTATTCCATTGTGTATTTAAACCACAATTTCTTTACCTATTCATCAGTTGGTGGACATTTAGGCTCTTTCCATAATTTGGCTATTGTTGAAAGTGCTGCTATAAACATTGGGGTACAAGTGCCCCTATGCATCAGCACTCCTGTATCCCTTGGGTAAATTCCTAGCAGTGCTATTGCTGGGTCATAGGGTAGATCTGTTTTTAATTTTTTGAGGAACCTCCACACTGTTTTCCAGAGTGGCTGCACCAGTTTGCATTCCCACCAACAGTGCAAGACGGTTCCCGTTTCTCCACATCCTCTCCAGCATCTATAGTCTCCTGATTTGTTCCTTTTAGCCACTCTGACCGGCGTGAGGTGGTGTCTCAGTGTGGTTTTGATTTTTATTTCTCTGATGAGGAGCGACGTTGAGCATCTTTTCATGTGCCTGTTGGCCATCTGGATGTCTTCTTTAGAGAAGTGTCTATTCATGCTTTCTGTCCATTTCTTCACTGGATTATTTGTGTTTCGGGTGTGGAGTTTGGTGAGTTCTTTATAGATTTGGATACTAGCCCTTTGTCCAATGTGTCATTTGCAAATATCTTTTCCCATTCCGTTGGTTGCCTTTTAGTTTTGTTGATTGTTTCCTTTGCTGTGCAGAAGCTTTTTATCTTCATGAGGTCCCAGTAGTTCATTTTTGCTTTTAATTCCCTTGCCTTTGGGGATGTGTCAAGTAAGAAATTGCTGCGGCTGAAGTCAGAGAGGTTTTTCCCTGCTTTCTCCTCTAGGGTTTTGATGGTTTCCTGTCTCACATTTAGGTCCTTCATCCATTTTGAGTTTGTTTTTGTGAATGGTGTGAGAAAGTGGTCTAGTTTCATCCTTCTGCATGTTGCTGTCCAGTTCTCCCAGCACCATTTGTTAAAGAGACTGTCTTTTTTCCATTGGATATTCTTTCCTGCTTTGTCAAAGATTAGTTGGCCATATTTTTGTGGGTCTAGTTCTGGGGTTTCCATTCTATTCCATTGGTCTATGTGTCTGTTTTTGTTTTTTGTTTTTGTTTTTGTTTTTTAACATTTATTTATTTTTGAGACAGAGAGAGACAGAGCATGAGCAGGGGAGGGTCAGAGAGAGAGGGAGACACAGAATCCAAAACAGGCTCCAGGCTCCGAGCTGTCAGCCCAGAACCCGATGCAGGGCTCGAACTCACGGACCACGAGATCATGACCTGAGGCGAAGTCGGACGCCCAACCAACTGAGCCACCCAGGCGCCCCTATGTGTCTGTTTTTGTGCCAATACCATGCTGTCCTGATGATTACAGCTTTGTAGCAGAGGCTAAAGTCTGGGATTGTGATGCCTCCTGCTTTGATTTTCTTCTTCAGTATTACTTTGCCTTATTCGGGGTCTTTTGTGGTTCCATACAAATTTTAGGATTGCTTGTTCTAGCTTCAAGAAGAATGCTGGTGCAATTTTGATTGGGATTGCATTGAATGTGTAGATGGCTTTGGGTAGTATTGACATTTTAACAATATTTATTCTTTCAGTCCATGAGCACGGAATGTTTTTCCATTTCTTTGTAACGTCTTCAATTTTCTTCATAAGGTTTCTGTAGTTTTCAGCATACAGATCTTTTACATCTTTGGTTAGGTTTATTTCTAGGTATTTTATGCTTCTTGGTGCAGTTGTGAATGGGATCAGTTTCTTTATTTGTCTTTCTGTTGCCTCATTATTAGCATAGAAGAATGCAACTGATTTCTGTACATTGATTTTGTATCCTGCGACTTTGATGAATTCATGTATCAGTTGTAGCAGACTTTTGGTGGAGTCTGTCAGGTTTTCCATGTATAATATTATGTCATCTGCAAAGAGTGAAATCTTGACTTCATCTTTGCCAATTTTGATGCTTTTGATTTCCTTTTGTTGTCTGATTGCTGATGCTAGCACTTCCAACACTGTGTTAAACAACAGCGGTGAGAGTGGGCATCCCTGTCGTGTTCCTGATCTCAGGGGGAAAGCTCTCAGTTTTTCCCCATTGAGGATGATATTAGCTGTGGGCTTTTCATAAATGGCTTTTATGCTGTTTAAGGTATGTTCCTTCTATCCCGACTTTCTCGAGGGTTTTTATTAAGAAAGGATGCTGAATTTTGTCAAATGCTTTTTCTGCATCGATTGACAGGATCATATGGTTTTTTTCTTTTATTAATGTGATGTATCACATTGATTGATTTGCGAATGTTGAACCAGCCCTGCAGCCCAGGAATGAATCCCACTTGATCATGGTGAATAATTCTTTTTATATGCTTTTGAATTCGATTTGCTAGTATCTTATTGAGAATTTTTGCATTCATATTCATCAGGGATATTGGCCTGTAGTTCTCTTTTTTTACTGGGTCTCTGTCTGGTTTAGGAATCAAAGTAATGCTGGCTTCATAGAATGAGTCTGGAAGTTTTCCTTCCCTTTCTATTTTTTGGAACAGCTTGAGAAGGATAGGTATTATCTCTGCTTTAAATGTCTGGTAGAATTCCCCTGGGAAGCCTTCTGGTCCTGGACTGTTATTTGTTGGGAGAGTTTGGATAACTGATTCAATTTATTCGCTGGTCATGGGTCTGTTCAAGCTTTCTGTTTCCTCCTGATTGAGTTTTGGAAGCGTGTGGGTGTTTAGGGATGTGTCCATTTCTCCCAGGTTGTCCAGTTTGTTGGCATGTAATTTTTCATAGTATTCCCTGATAATTGCTTGTATCTCTGAGGGATTGGTTGTAACAATTCCATTTTCATTCATGATTTTATCTATTTGGGCCATCTCCCTTTTCTTTTTGAGAAGCCTGGCTAGAGGTTTGTCAATTTTGTTTATTTTTTCAAAAAACCAACTCTTGGTTTCGTTGATCTGCTCTACAGTTTTTGTAGATTCTAAATTGTTTATTTCTGCTCTGATCTTTATTATTTCTCTTCTTCTGCTGGGTTTAGGCTGTCTTTGCTATTCTGCTTCTATTTCCTTTAGGTGTGCTGTTAGATTTTGTATTTGGGATTTTTCTTGTTTCTTGAGATAGGCCTGGATTGCAATGTATTTTCCTCTCAGGACTGCCTTTGCTGCATCCCAAAGCGTTTGGATTGTTGTATTTTCATTTTCATTTGTTTCCATATATTTTTTAATTTCTTCTCTAATTGCCTGCTTGACCCATTCATTCTTTAGTAGGGTGTTCTTTAACCTCCATGCTTTTGGAGGTTTTCCAGACGTTTTCCTGTTGTTGATTTCAAGCTTCAGAGCATTGTGGTCTGAAAGTATGCATGGTATGATCTCAATTCTTGTATACTTATGAAAGGCTGTTTTGTGACCCAGTATGTGATCTATCTTGGAGAAGGTTCCATGTGCACGCGAGAAGAGAGTATATTCTGTTGCTTTGGGATGCAGAGTTCTAAATATATCAAGTCCATCTGATCCAGTGTATCATTCAGGGCCGCCCTTGTTTTTTGTTGATCCTGTGTCTAGATGATCTGTCCAACGTTGTAAATGGAGTATTAAAGTCCCCTGCAATTACCACATCCTTATCAATAAGGTTGCTTATGTTTTTGATTAATTGTTTTATGTATTTGGGGGCTCCCGTGTTCGGTGCATAGACATTTATAATTGTTAGCTCTTCCTGATGGATAGACCCTATAATGATTATATAATGCCTTTCTTCATCTCTTGTTACAGCCTTTAATTTGAAGTCTAGTTTGTCTGATATAAGTGTGGCTACTCCAGCTTTCTTTTGACTTCCAGTAGCATGATAGATAGTTCTCCATCCCCTCACTTTCAATCTGAAGGTGTCCTCAGGTCTAAAATGAGTCTCTTGTAGACAGCAGATAGATGGGTCTTGTTTTTTTTTATCCATTCTGATACCCTATGTCTTTTGATTGGCGCATTTAGTCCATTTACATTCAGTGTTATTATTGAAAGATATGGGTTTAGAGTTATTATGTTATCTATAGATTTCATGCTTGTAGTGGTGTCTCTGGTCCTTTGTGGTCCTTGCAACATTTCATTCACAGAGTCCCCCTTAGGATCTCTTGTAGGGCTCGTTTAGTGATGATGAATTCCTTCAGTTTTTGTTTGTTTGAGAAAACCTTTATTTCTCCTTCTATTTTGAATGACAGACTTGCTGGGTAAAGGATTCTTGGCTGCATTATTTTTCCTGTTCATCACATTGAAGATTTCCTGCCATTCCTTTCTGGCCTGCCAAGTTTCAGTAGATAGGTCTGCTGCTACCCTTATGTGTCTACCTTTGTATGTTAAGGCGCGTTTATCCCTAGCTGCTTTCAGAATTCTCTCTTTATCCTTGTATTTTGCCAGTTTGACTATGATATGTCGTGCAGAAGATCGATTCAAGTTACATCTGGAGGGAGTTCTCTGTGCCTCTTGGATTTCAGTGCCCTTTTCCTTCCCCAGATCAGGGAAGTTCTCAGCTATGATTTCTTCAAGTACGTCTTCAGCGCCTTTCCCTCTCTCTTCCTCCTCTGGAATCCCAATTATGCATATGTTATTACGTTTAATTGTGTCACTTAGTTCTTTAAGTCTCCCCTCGTCCTCCTGGATTTTTTTTATCTCTCTTTTTCTCAGCTTCCTCTTTTTCCATAATTTTATCTTCCAATTCACCTGTTGTCTCCTCTGCCTCTTCAATCCGAGCTGTGGTCACCTCCATTTTATTTTGCAGCTCATTTATAGCATTTTTAGCTCCTCCTGACTGTTCCTTAGTCCCTTGATCTCTGTAGCAATAGATTCTCTGCTGTCCCCTATCCTGTTTTCAAGCCCAGCGATTAATTTTATGACTATTATTTTAAATTCATTTTCTGCTGTATTGCTTAAATCGTTTTTGATCAGTTCGTTAGCTGTCGCTATTTTCTGGAGTTTCTTTTGAGGAGAATTCCTCCATTTCATCATTTTGGATAGTCCCTGGGGTGGCGCGGGACTGCAGGGCACTTCCCCCCGTGCTGTCTGGAGTAACTTGCGTTGGTGGGCGGGGCCACAGTCAGAGCCGCTGTCTGTCCCCAGCCCACCGCTGGGGCCACAGTCAGACTGGCGTGTACCTTATCTTCCCGTCTCCCAGGGGCAGGACTCACTGTGGAGTGGTGTGGCCCCTGTCTGGGCTACGTGCACACTGCCAGGCTGGTGGTGCTGCTTCGATGGGATCTGGCGTATTAGCCGGGGTGGATCCGCAAGGTGCACAGGGGTGGGAGGGGCAGGCTCAGCTCGCTTTTCCTTCGGCGATCCGCTTCAGGAGGAGCCCTGCGGCACCGGGAGGGAGGCCGACCCGTCGGAGGGATGGATCCGCAGAAGCACAGCGTCGGGTGTTTGCGCGGTGCAAGCAAGTTCCGTGACAGGAACTGGTTCCCTTTGGGATTTTGGCTGGGGGGTGGGCGAGGGAGAAGGCGCTTCCCAGCGCCTTTGTTCCCCGCCAAGCTGCGCTCTGTCGTCCGGGGCTCAACAGCGCTCCCTCCCGTTGTCCTCCGGCCCTCCTGTTCTCCGAGCAGAGCTGTTAGCTTATAACCTTCCAGATGTGAAGTCTCACTGGCTGACAGAACACACTCCGTCCGGCCCCTCCGCTTTTGCCAGCCAGACTCGGGGGCTCTGCCTTGCCGGGCGGGCTGGCTGCCCCTCCACCGCCCCAGCTCCCTCCCGCCAGTCTGTGGAGCGTGCACCGCCCCTCCGCCCTTCCTACCCTCTTCCGTGGGCCTCTCGTCTGCGCTCGGCTCCGGAGAGTCCGTTCTGCTAGTCTTCTCGTGGTTATCGGGGTAAATTAGGCAGATGTGGGTAGAATCTAAGCGATCAGCAGGACGCGCTGAGCCCAGCGTCGTCCTTAGCCGCCATCTTCCTCCCTCCCTGGAATGCAGGTTTCTATTTGAGCCACATTTGGAGAAGGGAGGTAGAAAAAGTCTTTTTTCACTTTACATTATTCATGATGATGTCGGTACTCACATCACCAGAAACTTCCATTACGGTAACATTTCAAATGTTCGACTCGACCAATTCCCAAAGGATCCGAAGTGGTGTCCTTGCCCTGCCCTCCCCACTCCCCAGATGGGTCACTCTCAGGTCTGTTCCTGCCCTCGGCAGAGTACCCAGGGTCCCTCACCCACAAGCACCGGGCATTTGGGGCTGGAGAAGCAGACCTGAGAAGTGGGGGGCAGGTGTCCCTGGGGCAGGCAGGGTCAGGGGCCAGGAAGAAGTGATACGGCATCGGAGGGAGGAGCAGTTCTGGGAGCAAGAACATGAAGTACAAAGGGCCTGAGGTGGGCATGTGTGTCCTTTTTAGCAGGGGACAGACAGACCCCAACCTTGGGGAGCTGTCCCACATGTGGGAAATACGAGGGAGGCCACCAGGAGTAGGGCTGCAGGTAGCCGTGTGGAAGGGGAGGGGAGGGGAGGGGAGGGGGAGGGGACAGCTGGGGAGGCGAGGCTGGGGCGGAGGTCCCGAGGTGGGACCTGGCTGGAGGTGCAGGCGGGTGAAGCCATCCATGGTTGTGGGAGGCCGAGGCTGAGCAGGCCAACCGCGCGGGCCGCAAAGGGTTTGCTCGGCCCTCCCGGCCTGCAGCTCGAGCTCGTTCTGAGGCCAGGGGGCAGCCGGGCTGCCTCACCGCCTCGGCCTCATGGGCCCATCAGGCTTCGGGACACAGACGTCCCCTCGTTCCCAGGACTTGCGTCTGTCACTTGGCACCACTGAGACGCTTGTGTCCTCACTGGCCAGCGGTCGGTTGGGCGCTTACGAACCCGCAGCCAGCACAGGCCACTCCCCCGAGGGGCGGGCTCGGGGTGGGGCTTGGGGTGGGACCCAGGCCGGGCGCCCCCGCGGGGGAGTGGGCGCCGGTGGCCCGGCGTCTCCGTGTCCGTCACCAGGAACGGCAGCGCCTCGCGTCGAGGTCCAGCGTCACCACTACCCAGTGCGTCACCGCCTCTGCTCCTGCGTGGGCGGTGGTGGTGGCAGGACCGTCGTGTCTTCCAGGTCGTGTACAAGGAAGCCGAGAAGACTCCGCGGCTGGCGCCGGGCCGCCTGGCCTTCCCCCCGCCCAGAGCAGCGGCCGGCGTGGCCTCCCCCGCGGAGACCAAGTGTGAGCAGCTGGGGGGTGGGGGGCGGGGGTGCTCCCTCGTTTGCCAGGGACACCTCCCGGCTTGTGTCCTCCCACCTGCGGGTCACTAGACTCGCCTGACCGGAGGAGGGGGGCGGGGAAGGGATGTTTCTTCGCGTCGGAGGGCTGGCGGTTCCAGTGTGACAGGCGGCGCTCTGCAGGTGGTTCTTTAAGGACCAGTAAGATGCCCTTGGAGGAGCCAGAGGGGGTGGGGCTGCGGAACTGGCCGCGGGTCCTGGGCAGGTGGCCTGTGCCTCAGTCCCGGCATCGGTATGGTGGGCTAACGAGGTACAGGAGGTGGGGGAGCAGCCCCCAGGTCGTGTGGTGTCCGCGGCCCAGCCCCCCTCAGTAAGCACCCGGACGGGGGGGGGGGGGGGCACAGCCAGCACACCCGCTCACCTGGCCTTCCATCATCACCTTACCACCTTTTGCCGTGAGTTTTATAATGGCTTTTTGTTTTTTTTAAGACTTTTTTAGAGCAGTTTAGGTGTATGGCAAAACTGAGGGGAAGGCACAGAGTTGCCACACCCCTGCCCGCTCACACGTGCTCTCTCCGCTACACAGACCCCGCCACGGGGGCACCTGGCACGCTGACCCGCAACACGGGCTCCAGCGCCGTGGCCGGGTCCCCTTAAGCCTCTGTTTCCATAGCATCTTGCCTCCGTGGGTTAGAAGTCCTCTTTTCCTTCCGTCTGAACTGAGTGGACGAGGCCAGCGGCTCCTGTCCCCTCCCTTTCCGTGTTCTAGATGAGATCGCCTCCGTGCCAGTCTCCTTACAGACCCTGAAGCCTGTTGCCGACAGAGCGAACCCGAAAATCGGCATCGGAGCGCTGGCCTTCAGCCCGGACAGCTACTTCCTGGCGACGAGAAGCGGTCAGTGGCCGCGCTCGCAGGCCGTGCCCCTCCCCGTTTCCTCCGGTGCCCAGGCATGAAGACCGGGTGAGCGAAACCCGGGTGACGGGCTTCCAGCACGTCGCGTTCTCCTGCCGGGACGCTGTGCCCACAGAAGCTTCCGGAGGCGCGGTGTCTTGGTGCCTCCGCCCGCTGCTTGCCGTCGGGTGAAGAGCAGGGTCCGGGCGCCACCACAGCCACAGCCCGTTTCGTGCGGGAAGGGGGCTCACGTGTTTTGAGGGCTGTAAAAACCGCCAAACCCGCCCTTGTGGGCTCTAAGCCTGGGCGGGGGGACCATCCGGCTCGTAGACACCGGAGCAGCCACGTCCACGGGGCTTGTGGCCTGCCCCCCAGCGTGCATCCCAGGCGGGGACGCTGAAGCAGGGTGTCCGCGTCTTCCCTCCTCAGACAGTGTCCCGAACGCCGTCTGGATCTGGGACATTCAGAAGCTGAGGCTCTTCGTGGTGCTGGAGCAGCTGTCCCCCGTGCGCTCCTTCCAGTGGGACCCGCAGCAGCCCCGGCTGGCCATCTGCACGGGAGGCGGCAAGGTGTACCTGTGGTCGCCAGCGGGCTGCGTGTCCGTGCAGGTGCCTGGGGAAGGTGAGCGCAGTGGCGCTTGTGACCGGCTGTAGGCAGAACCCTAACAGATGAGCCCCTCCCAGCCGACCTGGGCACCGTGGCTCGTGTGGGCGACCGCCTCGGGTGTACGGTCGGAGTCCCTCTGGGCACATCTGGGGAGACCTCAGGCCGGTCCCTGGCATCACACACCGGGTGGGGGTCCACCACTCCGAGCTCTCACGGGACACAGAGACGCCCACCCGAGTTGAGCTTTGGGGCTGCAGCTGGGTCTCTCCAGGCCTGTCCTTCGGCCACAGGATTTGGGGTCGCGCTCACCCTGGGACCCTGGCCTCACCCTTTCACCCTCCGGCTGCCTGTCTTTCTCCAGGTGACTTTCAGGTGCTTTCTCTGTGCTGGCATTTAAACGGGGACTCACTGGCCCTCCTCAGTAAGGACCACTTCTGCCTGTGTTTCCTGGAAACCGAGGACAGGGTTGGCACGGCCTTTGGACGGCCAGGTGACCACACGTAGGACCTGCGAGTGCCCAGGCCCGGCCGAGATGAGAGAACACCGCGGCACGTGGCAGCCACGGGGAAGGTGCGGGGCTTCTGGGGGGCGGGGGGTGTTCCCCAACAGTGGCCCAGATGAAATGACCGGCTTTTATTTTTGTATAGCATTCCTGTAAATATGTATGGTATGAAACTAATTTTTATTTAAAATAAACATTTGCTAACTCATGAGACGGCTGATGCTGGTTTTCGTGACAGGTTTAAGTCATAGGAAGGTTTTCTGGTTTGTTTCAGGTTTTGGGTTCACGGTCTTACACAAAGTCACTGACCCCAGGCAGCAACTTCCCCCTCAGACAGACATCCTGCTCTGCTCTGGCGCCCCCGTTCCTGGTCACTGAACCTTCTGGAGAGCGGGCTCGGTTTTCACATGGGGTGCGTGCTGGAGCGCGGGGACAGGAGCTGCCGGCCCCAGGGCCGTCGGGTCAAGGCCGGCTCCGCACAGAGTCCCCCCACCTCTACGTTCAGGTGCTTGTGATGAATGAAGCAGGGCTCCAAACCTGGACTCGTCTTCCTAAAAGCTAGACAGTTGGCCCGTCACTCTGGGTTTTTCTGTGAGCGAACTCAGGGGACCGTACTTCCCTAGCATCCTCCTGAACGTGCACAGCAAGGTGGCAGGTTTACAAAGCTTTAACGTACACACTTCAGAGGTGACTTTTCTTGGTTGTCGCCCCTGCTTTGAATAACGATCTCAAAGAAAGAACGATATCCATTCGGTTGTAAACGTCTTTACTGTGAGACCAAAAGCAAAGGCTCAGGACCCAGGCAGGATGGAGGCGGCGGCCTCTCGATGTGGACAGGCTATGATCTGGATCACATCCACGCGGGTTAGAGCTACACCAGAGCTGTGAATGGGGAGGACGCCCTGCACCAGCGCTTGGGGTTGATAACAAAGCTTCCAGGCAAGCCAGCAAGCCGACGATGTGTGGGGGCCGCGGGCGGGGGGGCCACGGTTCCCACACGGACGTGCTCGGCGGGCCGCCCAGCCCCAGGCACGTTCAGGGCAACACCAATAAAGCCTCGCGTTTGCGTGGGCACTGCGGTAACCAAGCCGGGCGTTAGCGGCTTCACGAGACTCTAATAATACGGCTCCTTTTTCAAAAGGGCATTCTCCGAAAGCAAACTGAGCAGTCCCCATCTTAAATACGAACGTGACCGTACAAACGTAAAGCACGTAGAGCTGTCAAAGAACTACCTACCAAGGTGACTGAAATTAATGAATTGTCTAAAAATGATTTCCTGCCAGCTTTGGGGCCTGGGAAAGATGCCACAAATACGAACACGATATAACTTCAGAAAAAGTGTGACTTCAGGTCAAAGACGTATTTGCACAAAAGCAACTGTCCATCCGGGAGCCGACAAGGCAGACTGTCCCCTGTTTACTTCACCAGTCTGCTGGCTTGTTTTGCACTTAGCTTTAAAAAAATGGATTAGATTTCCAAATACAAAACTTGACACTAAGTATAAACTTATTTGCCACTCCAGGCACTGGGGTTTGGGGCCCTCCCTGGATGGAACCATCCACACGGGTGGAGTGCTAGCGGGGAGGCTCTGGTGGGGGCACATGTTTATTCACATGCTGGAGGGCTGGGCAGGACCACGAGAAGCCGAATGGAGACACTCTGGGAGAAACACGGAAACAAGTTCTAGAAGATGGAACACCAGCCACGAGCGGGACCGCTGGATTCACCTTGCTTTTTTGTCTGTGACTCCTATTACCAGACTTCCAAAACCCAGGGATAGCAGGGAATGCGTTCGACTATTCTAATCACACTCAGATCCCTAGAGGTTAACAGCCCCGACTCTGCCGGTGCAGCGGAGCTGGCCCCGGTCTGAGGCCCCGCGTCCCCAAGTCTACCTGTGGGCGCCATCTAGAAGCCTATTTTGCCTCTGGTCATGGAATAGCCCAGTTTAGCCTCGTTGTTAATGAAGGACATGAGTCCCACGTAGGTCTCGATGAGGAGGGGACGATCCAAGACCAGCACGCCACTGGCTTGTCCTGGCAAAGGATTCTCTTTCTGGGCTTTCTTGACAGCTTGGATTAGCAGAGCTTTGAAACTTTCCAGCTGTAAAGACAGAAATCACGTTGCCGGTCAGTGGTCTACACGTGGAACGGACCACCCCTTCCTGTGCCAGCCCCGTCCCTGCCCTCGGAGGACGTGCCTTTCCAGCCACACCCTGGCAGCCCCTCCCCTCGGCTCCTCGATGCGCCTCTCTGGAAAGGTCAGATCCTAGCTCTGTGCTCACTGGGACAGACGACAGGCCTCACAGAGCACTTGTGTCGTCAGGGACCTACTCAATCCTCACCACCACCCGCCAGACTAGTGAGCAGGCCAAGTGCGCGACTGGCGAGGGAGGCCCAACTCCCCTCACCGGTGGCCCCAGGGCCTCCTCTGCTGGCGAGCACGCAGCCTGCTGGCCCAGCACAGACTGCCCAGAGCCCTTCCGGGCCCTTCTCCAAGGTGACCATGGCCACAAGGGGCGATGTCATATAGCTACCCTGACCAAGAGCCACTAGCCACATGGGGCTATTTAAACATAAGTTAGCTAAAATTTCTAAAACTTAAAAGTTTGTTTTCTCAGTTTTACTAGGACACAGAACAGTCCAGATGCTCAACAGCCACACAGGCCGAGTGTCGCCATCACGGCTGCACAGCCCTGCCCTCACGGTCTTACTTGGCACAGAGACGCTGTCTTCTCATCCGCACCAGCCATGGGGTGCTCTATGAACGTGGCATAGGGCATGTTGGTGGACCAGGGGTTCCATCTGTTTATGAAGGAAGGGCGGCTCTGTTTGTCCCACTGAATGCGGATCCCAAAACCTTCTCGCCTACAAAGAAAGAAGCTTTCACGTCACCCAGCAGGCCACAGTGCTCCCTGGCAGCCCAGCAGGTACGGGGTGTAACGTTAGGGGGCTGCTCTGGGACCGCGGACAGGACCTGTGTCACTCAGGGCCGGGGGTCTCCAGTCACCCGCACCGAGCACTTTGAATACTACAAACCAACGCCGTTGTTTTGGCTTGGGCCCGACACCCTTTATGCTATTAGTGTAGTTCAACAGCAACGGGAAGGCGCTGCAGGCAGGCTAACCACGAGAACAACATGTCTGTAGCCTCAGGCCCTTTGTCCAGGAGGCCCCACGGCCGGCCGGTTAGCGGTCTTGACTTGGGTACAGCCCCGATCACATCCCTGCAGCAAAGCTCTACCTTGTATTAAAGTCCAGGCTTCTCGTATTTCACGATCCGCCCTTCTGAAAGCAGGTCAGTAACTATCTTCTGCCTTTAGTAACATCAGTAAATAAAAACGATGCTTTTTTTTTCTGTTAAAATTTAACCAGAGCAGACCTTGATGTGACAGAGGTGACACACACCGAATGTGGCTCTCATCTTAAGAACACCACATCACCTCTGCTTCAACAGACCTCAAGTTCATCTTACTACCAGCCTGATAGCTGTCTTCTGTGCCAGAATTCCTTTTAATGCACCTGCTGCCCACTTGCTTCTATTCTAAGAAACTATCGATTTGAAGCAGACGCTTTTATGTTCCCGCAGAATGGCAGACTCAGGACAACCAGGGGGCCGATTTGGGACGGACCTGCTACAGGCCCTGGTACTAAGGCTCTGTGTCCCACAGTCTTACTTGTTGAGCGATTTGGGGGGAAACTGGAACTCTCCGCAGGAGATGGTGTCCACCGCGTTTAAGGCGACCCTGACCACCTGCTGGCACTGAAGGCTGATGAAGTCGTACTTGCAGATGAGCAGTGCCTGGTCTGTGATGAGCACCAGCCGCTCCTTCTCGTTGTTCCAGTGGTCAACCCTGCCCGCAGACGACACGAGTCACCGGGCGCCGCCCGGCTCACAGGCCACCCGGCCGGTCCCCACGCCCCGCGCGCCCCGCTCACTCGGTCAGCAGCCACACGCCCTGAATGTCGCCGTCCTCCACCGGCCGCACCACCACGCCGATCTCCTCCACCGCCTGCTCGATGGTGCCGGGCTGCGCGGGCAGAGGGCGGGGGGGGGGGTGTCACTCTCCGCCCCGCTCCCCTCCCGTCCCAGCACCCCCCTCCCGGGCCGCCCCGGTCCCACGCCCGCCTCACCCGGAAGACGAAGTACTCCTTGACGCGGGCGCGGCGCGTGGGGTCGTGGATGCTGAGCGGCCACAGCGTCTGGCGCAGCGGAGTGCCCGCCCCCGGCCGCCCCCCGCCCGCGCCGCCCGCCCCGACCTCCTCGCCGGCCGCCAGCAGCGCCGTGGGGCTCGTGCCGGCCGAGTCCACCGAGTCCCGCAGCTGCAGCATGGCCGCGCCCGCCGCCGCCCCAGACCCCGACCCCGGACCCAGACCCGACGAGGCCGCCGTCTCGGTCGCCGCAGCTACCGCCCCGAGGGCCGGTGCGATTGGCTCGGCCTCGCCAGCCCCGCCCGAGGCTCCGCCCCCTACCCGCGCCCACCGGCCCTGGCGATTGGCTCTTCCCCAGCCGTCTTCCGCGATTGGCCCTACGCGCCGCCCGTTCACAATCGCTCCCGCCCCTCGCCAAGCCGGAAGCGCACGCCGCGCGCACGCCCATTTCCTCTGTACGCGACGCGAGGGGAGGGGCGGGGCCGCGGCTGGTTGCCAGGGAGACGCAGAGGGTGCGTCAGGAGATGAGTGTGCCCGATCCCAGTAAAGGGGGCGACCAGCCCCTCGTCACCGCCCCAACCTGGACGCGCCCGTAGTCCCTGGTCTCCGCCCCCGCGGCCACCGCCCCTCCCCCTACCGGATGCGCCCCACCCCCTCGATCACCGTCTCACCTCACCGTCCCCCGGACGCGACCCCGGCCCTTGGTCACTGCCGGCCACCCCCGGACGCGTCCCCCGCCCGCCGTCACCGCCCCTGGCCCGTTCCCCCTCCGCGATCTCCGTACTCCCCCGCCCCGACGTGTCCCCCTCCGCGGTCTCCACCCCCAGACCCGTCTCCCCCGCCCCCCCCCCCACCGGGTCACCGCCCCTTCTCCCCATCGGACGCGCCCCACCTCCTCCATCACCATCTCACGTCACCGCCCCTCTCCCCGCACGCGTCCCCCGCGCCCCGAGACGTCTCCGCCCCCCCCCCCACCCCTCCACGCTCGACCCGTGTCCCTGCCCGCCCCCCGCGGTCACCGCCCCTCTCCCCGGGACACCCCCCAACCCTCCCTCGCGGTCCCGGTCTCACCGTCCCAGGACGCGCCCCGATGCCGGGAAGGGCCGCGGGCTCTAGAGGCCCTGTCCAAAAAGGCTGAGGTGGCGTGGGCTTCCAGGAGGAGCTGCGGGCCCCGCTTCTGTCCTGAGCACAGCTTGCCTCCAGAGATGGAGCGGCCGGGCGGTGCGCCCAGCGCTGTGACCAGCCTAGAGTCCTCACTGAGCCTAGGAAGCTGCCCTCCTCTGATCCCTGTTTCACAGAAAAGGACACTGAGGCACACAGCCGGGTCACTTACCACAGCCACGCGTCAAAGATCCATTCCAGGTCCCAGCTCTTGTCCCCTGGACACTAGAGCCACATCTGTTCCTCCTGTGGGTGACCTCTTTGCCCAGGGCTGGTGCCACCCTAGGCATCTGCCCTCCCTGTCAGGGGCCCCAGCTTCGGTCTTTGCCCCCACGGGCCCCAGGACTTCCTCACCACCCTCTTTGCACCCAAGGGCTGTGCATCCGTGACAGTTTGCAGCCCCTTCCAAATCCTCCCCCAGTTGGTCACTTGGGACTTCGCTGCTTCTACTCAGGCCACCCTCTTACTCCCCCACTCCCCCAACCCTGAAAGCCTTGCCTCACCCCTACTGGGTCCATCCTGCCACACTGGGTCTAAGACCACCCTCCCTAGGAGACGTTGCCATTCACCATGACTCGATTACTGTTTTGTTCTTCGCTTTTTCCTCTGTGTGCGTGCCTTATTAGTTAGGAAAGTTCAGTGGAACCAGCCCTTTGCATATGGTTGCACCTTGGGGTTTACAGCCAGTTTCACAGTTCTTCAAATTTCACCAGAGCCCAGGGCTGGCCACACCGCACGCCACATGTGCAAGAGCAGGTTCGGAGAGTTCTGGGGACATCCCCTGGGCCGGCACAGCTCTGCCCACGAGCTAAGCCCCTCCGGGGCCGTGCAGACTCGGATGCCCTCTCGGTTTGTACGAGATTCACAATTCAAGGATGGCCCAACCTCCTGTCTCCCAGGACCTCCCTCCAGGGAGGGCGCTGCAGCCCTGCACACAGGGGGCCCTCGGCACCACCGGCAGCTGCCCTTGAATGTCAGCATCGCCAAGCTGGCACCAGATTCCACGGGTACTGTTACTGGCGGGAGAGCCTCTTGGGAACCGGAGGGCTCGGTGCTTGCATTCTCGGCAAAAGACATACGTGAGGACTCTGCCTCGAGTACAGACAGCCAGAGGGAAGGTAGCGAGCACAAAGCGGTTTGTTCAGGACGGTGCACTCTCAGGATGGGGGAGGGGGCGGGCCCAGGGGGGCAGGGCTGTCTTTCATGGCTCACAGCCAGGGTGGTCTCCCACTGAGGTGGCTTCTTGTCGGTTGGGAGGGGGAGTTGGGGCCCTACTAGGTCCTGGCTGGAACCATCAAGGCCCGTCCTCCCCCCTGAGGCGTGAGTGGGGGCGGGGAGAGGTCCAGACGGCAATGTCAATATATTGTAATGAAATTAAGGGCTAGGCGAGGCTGGGAAGCAGGGCGCACGTTCATCACCTGTTCCTCTTGGGTGGCTAGCCCCCCTCCCCCCGCCCCGGAGGTTGGAAACCACAAAATCACTCCTACTGCCACCTTGCCCCCAGCTCCTCTCTAGCTGACTTCCGACTCTCAATACTGGCATAGTTTTGGTACTTGGCTCCCTGCAAAAAAACACAGAGATCTCAAAGAGTGTTAAGTGAGTGTGCAAATGTGGGCGGCAGAGTGCTTCTATCCCCTCTGGCCTGCTGAGGTGGGGTGGGACAGACGCTGCTGCCTTCTGGTGACCCCAGGGCCGGTGACGCCCTCTTTGGGCCCTGTCCCCGCGGGGGTTGGGGGAGCCCCTCTTCTCTGGCAACCACAGCCGGGGCTGAGTGTGCTCTGCCCTGTCCCTGTGGGGTGGGCCCCTGGGGGGCCTGCTGACCCCTCTCTTGGGTCTCCTGTCACCACCCAGGGGAGTTGGAGCAGAGCGGGGACCCATCAGGGATGGCAGCTGGCGTGTGGGCCCGGGAGCCCTGCTGTCTGGGCCTGGACCCTGCCTCCTCTACGTCTGGCCACGAGGGCCAGCTCCCTTCAACCCTCTGTGCCCTGTTTGCTTTCGTACTGACTCTGGGAGATAATAGTTCCTACTTCCAATGGCCACAGGGGGGCCAAATGACGTGACGTGGCTGGCACTCTGCCAGGCCCGTGTCAAGAGTCGTGTCTGGGTCAGCGGTTACTCTTTTTTTTTTTTTTAACTTTTTTTTTATTAACGTTTATTTATTTTTGAGACAGAGAGAGACAGAGCATGAATGGGGGAGACACAGAATCCGAAACAGGCTCCAGGCTCTGGGCCGTCAGCACGGAGCCCGATGCGGGGCTCGAACCCACAGACTGTGAGATCATGACCTGAGCCGAAGTCGGACGCCCAACCGACTGAGCCACCCAGGCGCCCCGGCGGTTGCTCTCTTTTACGCTGGTCCTGAGTGCCGCTGTATCGCAGATATTGCCTCTGCTCCCAACACTCATGCATGGGGGGCAGGGATACCCCTTTTCCCGAGGAGCAAACAGCCCAGAGAGGTTGTCCCGTCCACAAAGCTAGGATGCCCCGAGGTTCAGAGCCTGTGCTCCTGCGCCCGAGGCCCCTGCGGTGCTCCGTTGGGCACCGATGCCTCCAAGTGGCTGAAGCCGGGGCTGGAAAGCTGCAGGAGAGCCGAGGTTAGGGGAGGGCGCCACGCTCTGCTGGGCTGGGGCTGGCAGGCGAGGTGGGAGCGCAGGGTGATAAGCTAGAGGCTCCCCAAGCCGTCTCGCAAAGCTAGGAGGGCGCAAGCTGGGAGGACGGATGGCCCAGTGCTCCTGACGGAGCCGGAGCGGGACGCTGACAGGTGGAGTCCCCCAGAAAGTGGGGCGCGGAGGGGAGAGGGCTGTGATTGACGGCGAACTGTGGGAGTGCCCCGGGCGGCCCCACCCACCGGTAACGAAGGAAAATCTTAGATAGTCATTAGTCTAGACTTCTAATAATTGAGAACATACCCCAAAACTCCCAGGAGAAGACTTGCATTGTTCCTCTGCTTCTGGAAGCCGGAAGTGTCATCATGTCTGAGGTGCAAGCTCCCGGGGATGACGGAACCAGTAACTGGATCGCCTGCCTCTGGGTCAGGACACAGACCCTGCCGGGGAAGGTCCCTGCCCGCCTCTCCATCACGGCCTCTGCAGGACTGCCGGTCCAGGGCAAAGCCAAATCTTCGACGTCCTCTCCACAAACGTCAGTGAAAAGCCTCAGCCTCGGGAGGCGGCCCTCACCTGTTCCACCTGCCGGAGACGCGGTGGGTTTCCACTGTTACACCGTTGTGAGGCTGGAGTGTCCGTGCCCATCTGCGTGTTTACGGACGTGTACAGGTGAGTGTTCCCTGTGTGCGACGTCTGTCTCCCCCGAGGGTACTGCGGAGAGTAATTTGTAAAAGGGCTCTGTTCAATCGCCTTGCAGAAAAATACGCTTTCGTATCAATGATGTACCTAGGAAAAATCGAAAATTGTCTTTCGTCTGGTGAAAGGACAAAGGTTGCTTGGGTGATTGGTCTCTCTTGATGGAATTATGAAAGGTTTTCCTTTACCTTTTAGGTCATCTACCTAGAAGACAAAGATTCTGTGTCTTATTAAAATACTTGCCTGCGTCCACTGTTTTTATCAGGTCTTTGATTACTTCCGGAAATGGGGTCTTCTCTATTAAAAGAACTAAGGGTTTATTTTAATAACTGTTTAACTTTCCGTATTGCCTTTGAAGCCTTTCGTTGTCATTTTATGTTTTTTAATTTCTTACCGTTTATTTATTTTTCAGAGAGAGAGAGAGAGAGAGTGCGTGAGTGGGAGAGGGCCAGAAAGAGGGAGACAGAGCATCTGAAGCAGACGTGGGGCTTGAACCCACGGACCCTGAGATCATAACCAGAGGTGACATCAAGAGTTACCGCTCAACCACCGGTCCAGCCACCCAGGGCCCCTTTCATTGTCATTTTCATTAAATGGAGAGCTGATCCCAAAAGTCAAATTCTGGGTGAAGCCTCGTTGGCCTTGAACTATCTTTGGGATTTTGCGGAGGTCCCTGAAACATCTCAAAAGACGGGTTCTCTCTCCTGGCAGAGAGAGATTATGCTAATGAGGCTTACTGGACACGTTAACTCCCATGGGAAGTGTGGTCAAGACAGCAGGGACGTTAGACTTGTGTTAGGGCAGATTTATATACAAAATTCCTAAAAATCTGATGTGTCCCGGTAAGAAGGCATCAGCCATAATTTTAAGGCATATGTCACAGAGGGGGGGGGGCGCCTGGGTGGCTCAGTTAGTTAAGCGTCTGACTTCAGCTCAGGCCGTGGTCTCACAGTTCATGGGTTCGGGCCCCACATGGAGCTCTGTGCTCAGCTCAGAGCCTGCTTGGGATTCTCTGTCCCGCCCCCCACCCCTGCCCTTCCCCAGCGTGCTCTCTCTCTCTCTCTCTCTCTCTCTCAAAAATAAACATTAAAAAAAAAACGATATGTGTCACGGGAATGTCCAACTTTCCTCCTCAGTGCATCACAAGGCCCCCTCAGCACATGTGTAGATGTGGCGATTTGTAAGTGTTTCGTGTTTTCTCATGCGCAGATGCGTATGGTTTTACTCGAACGCTTGGCAAACCTACTTCCTCTTCAAGGAGATTCATGGAAAAGACTCGGGCGAGTGCAGGCTTGTGAGAACTAAAGTCCATTTGCCTTCACATGGGAGGGGCAGCAGCGGACCGGGGGCTACCTGCCAGCCCCCCACCATGTCAAGGGGTAGCAGTCCTGTCCCTGTCCTCCTCCCCCCATTACGTTGGTGACGCGGCGTTTGCATGTGAAGGCTTGTCCCTGCAGCAGGACACTCTGGGGGCCTTGCTGGAGCACCTGTGTGTGTGTGGGGGGGGGGTGGAGCCCAGGCACCCCCCCCGTAAGGTTTTGGGGAGCTGTGTGGTCGTGTAAGATGCACACCTTCCCAGAATGTGTGATGGATCAGATGCCAGCCTATCCAACCCCTGGGGACAGGAAACAGGTGCGAGCCTGTGTAGGGATTTGGGGGCTTGGGAGGACTTTTATCCCCACCCGGCACGGTGCTTCTGTCCCTTCGGGGGGCATGGGGGGCCGGAGACGGAGCAGGGAGCAGCCTCTGAGAACATGAGAGAAGCAGGTGAAAGGTCTGGGGTCTCCCAAGCAGGGCCGCCCTTCCAGTAGGGCGTGTCTGTGTCACCGGGGGGTACCAGTTGGGGGCTGTGGCAGAGACGACGACTGTCCCCAGGATTCTGGTTCCAGCTCTGGAAGGGGCCCCCGAGAGCGGCAGCCCTGAGCAGTGTGCCCCGAGCTCCTCCAGTGGAGCGCCCCACGGAGGCACAGCGGATGGCGGCGAGACCTTCCCCGCCCGCCACGCGTGGGTGAGGACGTCGCCCACCCGCGCACCTCAGCCGGGCGCAAACCCCCACGCTCAGCAAGCGGCGCGCCTGTGTGCCGCAGAGCAGCGCCCCGTCCGCCAGCCCGCCGTCTCCGGAGATGCGGGTGCCACTCGAGCCCGCGGGCGCCGATCCTCACGTGCCCCGCCCCCCACCCCGTGCCAGCCCGCGGGGAGGGAACGAGACAGATGACGGATTCCGCCGCCGCCCGCTGACGCCCGCTGTACGGACGGGTCTGTTCGAGGCAATCTGTCCACACGGACCATAGTTACCATTCAGCTCAACAGTGACACCGTGTGGACGGCAACAGGGACCAACCACAGCCGCCTCTGGGCGGAACTCGGCGGTCTGGCTGGTGACCACTCGTGGGTTCTGGCCGTTAACCCTCTGTGCTGGCGGGCTGTTGGAAAGGGAGGGGCCTTCGGGCTCGGAAGCCGAGGGGTGACGATCGTGAACGAGCCTCTGTGGGGTCAGGATACGTGGAAGGACGTTCGGGTTGAGCCGCGAGAGCTTCAGGTGGTCCACCAGCGTCTTCCGCATCCTGGCTCGAGAGGCACTGGGCCCCCTGCCCCCCCCTCCCCAATCAGGAAGCTGACGCCCCAGCCCGAGGATGAGCCCTAGCAGGTGACCCCCAGTAGACCCAGCAGAGGGTGCGCCCAGAAAGAATGGCCACGACCGTGCCCAGGCGAGGTGGCGTAATGCCAAGGAGGCCAAGGAGCCTGGGGCCGTCCTCCGGAACCCCGGGCTGGTAAGGGACCGGCACGTTATAGACAGACCGGTGCCACCCTCTGAGTGAGGCTCCCCACAAGCCCCGGTTCGTGCGGAGGCTGCATCTGGCCCAACCCAGGCCTCCTGTCACCACACAAACCAGGCTGCCACCATCCGGGCCGCTGAGCACCACGGATGGATATCCTTGTCGAACAGACGGTGATTGGGGGTCACATTTCAAAGGCCACCATGTGGAGCCCCCGCCCCCCTAACCGGCAAGCAGCAGGGGTCGTAGGAAGGAAACATAGGATATGGAACCCGCAGATTAATTCCCGACAGGTAATCACCTTGCCAGTGCACTGAGTTACTGTCGGGTTCTTACAATTTCAGGGCCTGTTGTGCCCCACGGGCCAGCCTGAGGACCCCTGCAGAGGCACCCAACACCGGCCGGCCCCGTGTGGAACTGGTGGGAAGCAGCCATTGCCCCCGGACCCTGGATCAACGCGTTGTGCTACCGGGAACCTTGGGCCCGTCACGCCTGGGAGAGGAGCTGTCTGCCTGAGCTTGCGATGGGGTGGCCCCGGAATGCGTGAGGGGGGCCCCCCAGTCTCCCTGGGACCCCAGTATCTGGCACAAGCTGGGCCGGTGGAAACGCACGGTGGCTGGAATGGAACACACACCGTGAAACGGGGGTTCCTGGCCGGGCGCACCCACCCACCCAGTCCTCACACCTGACCATGCTGCCCTGCCCCCCCCCCCCAACACGTACGTGTGTGCAGCACCTCCCTCACCCGGAGACCAGCTGTGCTCCTTCTGTTCCCATGGGTCCGGTCGTCGGGAGCCGTGTCTGCCCTCTACGGGCCAGAAGGCGCCACAGCGCGCAGAGGCCCTCGCCAAAGCCGCCCACAAGCCGTGAGGGACAGCCAACAAAGCGAGTCCTCGCCGAGCACTGCAGGGTCCCTGACGGGAGAGCCGCGCTCCGGAACAGGATACAGGATGGCCTTGGACACGCCTCCTGCCTCTCGAGGAGTTGTGTGTTCAGACCCGAGGAGTCTGCTACGGTGTCGTCTTTATTAAGTCACACTGAGGACACAGGGCAGCGCCCTGAACCGTCTGATCCCCAGCCCAGGGCATCTCATAAACCAGTGGGTCCGGTCATGGGGCTCTTGGTGGAAAAAACCGTCACTTATTTTGGGAATTCCCGTCCCGATGTGTGTTTTCTCCTGCATGTGCCCGCACTTTTGCTGTGGCCTCTGCCCCCAGTGGAGCCAGAAAGCCACCGAACGAGCCCCCTCCAGGCTAGTGCCGCCCCTTGTTGACCACGCAGAGCCCGCTGCGGAGGAGGGGGCCCGTGAGACTGAGAGCCGGTCACGGGTCACCGGGGGCCTGGCGTGGGAGGAGGTCACGGAGAGGACGTGACCGCCGGTGGACCCTGGAGCCGGCCCCTCACCCCCGCCCGGATGTGGGCTATGACCCCTCATTCCCACAGCAGGAGCCCCGCGGAGGCCTCTGTCGTGAGATTCTGGCGGGTGGGCGCGGGGATCCCCTCGGCCTGCGGCGCCCAAGACCAGCCTCGTAAGTAGCTTATCACACCTGCTGCCCACCAATCACCAGCCAGGAGCGTCTGCCTCTTTCTTTGGGGTCCCCCTGCCCTCTGCGTACGGGGGCCAGGTAGCCACCCAACAGAGGGAGGTACGAAGAGTCAGAGCCCGGAGGGAGCGCGTCGGTGTAGGGAGAGAAAGACCTGGGTGTCCGGGCGCTGTGGCCCACGGGTGGGTGTTGGCAGCGAGATGCCACAGACAGGACGCTCTGCGTGGTGGCCAGTCCCAGTCTCTGTCTTGGGACCGGTTGCTGCGGTGTTGGCATGAAAGACTGGGTAGGCAGGGGCCCGGGACCCGTCAGATGGGTGGGTCCTGAGGTCCCCAGGATGGCAGCAGCAATGGACGGGAGGAGGAGGAGGATGCTGGCCCGGTGCCCGAGCCTCGGGTGGGTGTGGGGGGCACCCAGTAGGCCCGCAAGTTGCAGAAATGACGAGAGATGACGTGTGCGTGTCGTGGTAGGTGACAAATAGCATCGGCTGGTGCACCAGCTCCCAGGCTGCCACAGGGAAGTCCCACCCCCCCGCACTCCGGGGCCCGAACACCAGGGACTTGTCCCCAGTGCTGGAGGCCAGAGGCCCGAGGCCGGCTTGTCTGCAGGGCTCCGCTCCCTCTGAAGCCTGTAGGGAAACCGCCCTGGCCTCTCCAGCGTCTGGCAGTGACTGGCAGTCCTCGGTGTCCCTCCGCCTGGGACCTCATGCCGACAACCTTTGCGTCTGTTGTCACATGGCCGTGTCCCCCGTGTCCTGTGTGTCTCGTTGGACGAGAACTCACCCCATGCCCTCATCTTGACCTGCTGTAGCTGCAGAGACTGTATCTCCAAACGAGGCCGCACTCGTGGGAGCGGGGTCAGGACTTGAACATATCTGTTCGGGGGACACAGTTCTGCCAGGGCAGATGGGCAGTATGTGTGCACACGGTGACCAGGCCCCGACAGAAACGCTCTCTCCACACACGTGCGCACGCTGGCCATCGGGCAGGGGAAGGCGGCTCCCGGCCGGGTCCCCCTGGGCGTGCGAGACTTCTTTCCAGGGACTTTGACAGGCTGCTCCCCTCCCGTCAGCAGGTGGCAGAGTGGCCACACGGGGCCTTCGAACCGGGGCGCCTCGCACAGTGCGCGGCGTGAGATGAAACCAGTTTGTCTTCTCTTCCCGCGGAGGGCAGGGGAGTGTGGATGCCTACCTTATCTTCCCGGTGTTGTGGTTTAGGGTTTTACAAAATCCGCCTCTGATGGAAGCGGCGGTCAGGGGCACGAGGGGCCAGGCACGTGCCGCATGGGAGCCCCAAGGGTGGGAGCTCAGAGCTGGACTGTTGGAGGCTAGTGCGTAGCCCAGAGAATATTCCCGACTGCAGGGGCCGTGGGCCGAGCTCGTCTTCCAGAGACAGTGCACTCTGGGCGAGACCTCTCCCTCCCCAAAGGGACCAGAGCTGCATTCGAGGCTGCGTAGCACTGTGGCCCCTAGGGATCCGCCTGAGAGCTATCAGATGTTATGTGGCAGAGACGGCCCTTAATCTTTGACTTGGGCAGGTCACGGCGGAAGTAGGGGCGACGTGGACAGAGAAACACCCTTCCCAGAGGATGGGGGGCTAGGGACCAAGAGGGCAGGCTTCCAAATGTGGCTTTTTAAAAATAATTGTTTATTTATTTTGAGAGAGAGAGAGGGAGGGAGAGGGAAAGAGAGAGAGAGAGAGAGAGGGAGAGAGAGAGAGAGGGAGAGAAATTGGGGAAGGGGCAGAGAGAGAGAGAGAGAGAGGGAGAGAGAGAATCCCAAGCAGGCTCCGCACTGTCAGTGCGGATCCTGACTCAGGGTTCGAACTCACGAACTGGAGATCACGACCTGGGCCGAAATCAAGAGTCACACGCCTAACTGACTGAGCCACCCAGGCGCCCCAAAACATGATGGCTTTAAGGCAAGCAGGATTTGGAGAATTGGAAAGGGAGTGTTCTCCTGCAGTTTCTAAAAGCTGAGTTGTTTTCATGGTGACTTTGTCACACATTCTGAATGCCTCGGCCAGAATGGGGGTTTTTCTCTGTCTCCACCAGGCCGCCCACCTTGCTGGGTCCGGGTGCCCCGAGGTCTCTCTCCACACCTGGCAGGAGCTGCAGCCACCGTGGGATCCATGAGGAGGTCAAGCTTTGATGTGCTTCCCTCGGGCGAGCTGCAGCCAGGAGGGTGCTGGGGACAGCAGGCTAGGTTGGGGGCCAGGAGATCTTGGAATGCACACTGTCAAGGACTGGAGCGTCAGCCCCGGTTCTGGCCGGCACAGCTGGCGAGGGGGACGCATACTGCCTTGTTTCTAAGAAACGCAAGGGCCACCCCGCAGAAAGCGTGTCCAGCAACAAACTCCGCATCTCCCACACTTGGCTTCCCCAGGGAGCCTCTGCTCGCTCAGTGTCCACGTGCTGCTGCGATGTCTGGAGGGAGGGGCCCTCCGCGAGCCCCCAGGATGGCCAGCTCCCCTCTCGGCCAGGAGCCCCAGGGGAAGGTGCTGGTCGGCCTCGCCATGGCTGCTGGCTTCCTGGGCTACCGGAAGAAATCCGCAGGCTGGGTGGCTAAAACAGCAGCCCATTCTTCTCTCCTCCTTCTTTGGAGGCCGGAAACCTGAAATCCCTCTGGCACTGAGGGACACCTGTCCAGGCCTCTCGGTGGCCGCCTCTGGCCTTCCTTCACCTGCAGGCACACGGCCGGACCTCTGCCTCCCTGAGGCCATATGGCCTTCTCCTTGTCTGTCTGTGTGTCCCAACTCTCCCTCCGTTCTCCATAAGGACACCTATCAGTGGGTTTAGGGCCGCCGTAAGTCCAGGGTGATTTCATCCTGACATCTTTAATCACATCGGCAAAGACCCTCTCCCCAGATCCAGTCACATGTGCAGGTACTGGGGGATAGGACGTGGCTGTATCTTTTTGGAGACACAGTTCGGCCCACGGTACCGCTGTCCCCCGACACCTGGTGCTTTTCGTGAATGGGCAGGTTTTTGCTCTCGGTGTGGCAGGTGACCTCAAACACCCTGGTGACCCCTTTCCGGATGCTGCGTCCCACCCCGGGGGTGGGAGAAGAGAGCGGCTGCGGTGCGGTGTGGGCCAGGCCTGTCCGTTCACCAAGCAGTAGAATCCAAGGCTCGGCGGGCACCAACTCCGGAGGTGCCTCTCTGTTGCTTCTGGCTCACGCGTGAGGACGGAAGAACAGAAGGACGGTGTCCAGGGCCACGCACAAGGCACAGGGCCGGTCCAGGGGAACGTAGCTGGCCAGCACCTGCCCCAGAGTCTCCGTCCTAGCCGCCACGCTTGAGTGGATTGTTTCTTTGGTTTTGCTTCTCTTCCGGGGCACATGAGGAGGTTTAGAAATGAACTTCAGAGCTGGCTCCCCAAAGACTTCCCGCAGACGTGGCAAAAATATTTGGCGCGGGGTTCCAGTTGCCATAGTTTGTGTATCTACAGGATTCCCCTGTCTCTGGCTCCAACCAGCTGTGGTGCTGATTTCCCGCGTCCCCTCCCAGAGCCGAGCATGCCCTCTGCCTCCGGGCTGGGCAGAGGGGACAGGTGGGGGTGCGGGCGTCTCTAAAGACAGTGAAATCACCCAGCTATGGACGGAACTGTGCCCCTCCCGAATTCACAAGTCGAAGCCCTAAATCCCAGTGTGCCTGTATTGGAACAGGGCCTTTCAGGAGGTAGTTAAGGTAAATGAGGTCATAAGGGTGGGGCCCTATAGGGCTGGTGCCTTCTAAGAAGAGGAAGAGACAACAGTGCCTTCTCTCCTGGCCGCCCCCTCTCTGCCGAGGGAGAACTTCGAGAGCGGGCAGCCGTCCGCAAGCCAGGAGGGTGCTCTCCTGGCACCAGTGGCCGGCACCTTGATCTTGGACTTCCCGTCTCCAGAACGGGGCGGTGGGGGTGCGGTGGGGGATGTCCGTTGTTCACCCTGCTGGGTCTGCGGTGCTCTGTTCCGGCAGCTGGATAGACTGGGACACTCCCGTGGGGCAGTCAGATTTGCGGGACTTCCACCTACCCCATGTGCTTTAGAGCTATTCTTAGGTTCACAGCCGCAGAGTAGGGCGTTTACCAAAGGTCCCCAGAGCCAGACCCTGCGTTCCATTCTCAGACCTGCGGTTTACAAGCTGGGCGACTTGGGGGTGCTGCTCCCCACTCTGACCTCAGTTTCCCCATCTGCCATCTCGGCCGATGACTATAACCCTCCAGGTGGTGTGGAGGGCTCAGATCCTCGGCGGGGGGCGGGGGCCACTGCCACATCTCCACTGCTCCTGGACAGCTGGGGGTCCCTGTCTCCCAAGCCCCTCCCAGCCAGGAGTTCCTGCGCTTTGTAGGAGGGCAAGGCGAGGGCCAGTCACCCAGACCACGGGAAGTGGCAAGGACGAAAACCCCAAGAAAGAGGCCTGCCAGCTTCGGAAGTGAGCCCTGACCACCCGTGGGCCTCTGCAGCTGGGCCGGGCACACGGGTGGCTAGCGGGTCCTAAGTCCCGGCCACTCCTCAGGTCCTACCCAGGCTGCACCTTCCCCGGCTTTTCAAAAACCTCCGGAGGGGGTTGTTTCCACCCCAGGGACCCCCACGGGCCCCTGGACCCTGGAGCACCTAGTCGTCACCCCTGGAGTAAGTGAATTCCAAACCCCACCCAGCTTCATTTAAGTTACCTCTACGCCCAGCCTGGGGCTTGCACTCAGGACCCCAAGATCAAGAGGCGCAGGCTCTACTGACTAAGCCAGGCAGCCGCCCCAACCAGGTTACACTGGCGAGAAGCAGGGTCTCCGGAGGGAGGCTCCCGCCCTGGCCGGCTCGCCCACTTCAGGCCACGGGCCAAGAACGCCCTGCACAGAACAAGGGTAAAAATGCCCAGGGGGTGGTCGGTGATCCGCGACGCGGGTGCCCAAGGGGGAGCACCCAGAGGCACGGGGAGGGCCGTTACCCCCCACCCCCTTGCCCCCGGCCCGGCAAGGGAGGGGAGAGGGCAGCCGGTGACAACGGACCGAGCGCCCGCAGAGACTTAAGAGGGACGGAGGGAGGGCGGAGGGCTCCCCCAGAGATGGGCGCCTGGGCCCGAGGTCCGCCGGAGGTGGTGGCCACTCGCCCGCAGGGCATCTAGACCCGGCGGCCTCGGAGCAGCCGAGCGCGCGAGGCTCGCGGCGAGGACCCGAGGAGGGTTGGGGGCGGGGCCGGGCGGTGGGCGGGGCCGGGGCGGGGGTCCGGGCCGGGGGCGTGGCAAAGGCGGGCCGGCCTCTGGCGCCGGGGCCGAGCGCGCAGTGTCGCGCGAAGCGGGCGCCGGCGGGGCGGGAAGCCGGACCCTCCGCACCTGCGGCTGCGTCCCGCGCGTCCCCGGCCATGGCGCACGTGCGGGCGGCGGCTCCGAGGGTCCGCCGGGACGTCCAGTGAGCTGGGGGTCGCAGGAGGGAGCCGGCGCGGGGCGGCGGGCGCGATGCCTGTCCTTCCGGAGGCGACGGCGGCGGGGCGCGCGGTGGCCCTGGCCCTGGTGCTGCTGCTCCCCGCGGGTCCGGCGGGCGCCCTGCCCCGCCTGCAGCCCGGCATGTGAGTAGCGGAGCCCCGGGCCCCTGAGCAGCTTTGTCCCTGGGGCCCTGACAAAGTTGGGCTCTTTGCCGCCCCTGGGGAGGGAGTGGTTAAGACACGGGGGTCGGGGCTTGGGTCTGGGGGCGCTTCCGTGGCGGGGCCACCTCCTCCTCCCCTTACCCTGTCGGTGACCCTCCACTCCGTCATGTGCGACCGCGCGCTCTGGCAGACGCCGCGCTCCAGTCGGGGTCCTCGTGGGCAGGGTCTGGCTAGCGAGCAGGAAGGAAGCAGCCCCTTCTCACTTCCTTCCAAAGCTGCCTCCGGGGGCCTGGGGGGCCTGTGCAGGGGCGGGGAGCGCCCAGACGCGGAGGGGGGGGGCGGTAGTGGTGGTGGCTGGACGTGGTTTATGTGTTAAACACGTGCGTGCTGGGGCTGAGAGACAGAAGGAATTCAGCACCAGAATGGGCAGGAAGAGAGGGTCCGGGAGCCAGCGGAGATGAATTCAGTTTTGAAAGATGATTCCCCAACGGGCCGTTTAGCGGTCTCTCTTAACCGGCAGATCCATCCCGTGTTGGCCTCCCAGGACCGCTGGTGCCAAAGTGAGCCAGAGAGGAGGGGGAGGAGGGGAGGTGCCTGCTGGGGGCCCCCAGCCCAGGGCTCCTGCAGGGTGCTGCAAAGGGGCAGGCCAGTGGCCCGGCCCGGGTTAGGGACCCCTGCCCGGCACTCGCCCAGAGGGCCCAGTGCACCTGGTGGGGCAGAGCTGGGGGGCAGGGCAAGTCGGTGCCCCAGGACCCCCATCCCCCCACCCCGGGTCTTGCTTTGCCCCAGGCAGGAAGATTTCCTTGTGGCCTTTGCATCCAGAAATGTGAGTGGCCTGAGTCCCGACTCTGCATGACTTCTGCTGGACATTTTTCTTTCCTGTGATCCCAGTGAGTTCATTTGTCCAAGGGAAGCTGCAGGCTCAGAAGGGATTATCACAGCGGCGGGCGGCCCCTGACCCTGGTTGGCATGTCACCTAGGGCTCCGGGAAGCCTCTGGCCACTCTGGGGCAAGCAGTGGGTCGCAGGAGACCTCTTTCTGCTTCCTGCTTTTCCCGAAGCCTCCTCTGCCCTGTCTCTTCCTCCCCTTCCTCCTCCTCAGGGAGCCTCCCACGTGTCAGGGGTGGCTTCCCCTATGGGGGCCTGTGTCCCTGTTTCTTGGCTAGGCTTCTGTTCTCAGATGGCCCTGGGCAGACTGAGTTCTGTGGCACCTCGGGGTACACCTTCCACAGCCCCATTGTCTCTGATTGTCTCTGAGGCACCTGGCGCTAGGCAGCATTGAGCTCCGCTGGCCAGCTCAACAGGGGACAGCTTTCTGCTAGACCCCGGAGTGCTGGAAGCCGGTGGGCTCTGGGTGCCAGAATTTGCTTTTTGCTCCTTGTGCCCCAGAGGAGCAGGGGAGGGGGCCAAGAGAACAGCCGGGGTCCCTGAAAGTGCTTTGTCCTCGCTGGTCCTGTGCCCCCTGCCCCCTTCCCCTGGGGGAGGTCTGATGAGCCCGTAGGGCCCCGCACAGGCCTCCCCACTGTCTGTGACTGGTTTTCCTGGTGGGCCTCTGGGGGAGACAAAGAGAAGAGGGGTGCCGTGGAGTAGGGGTCCCACTGACCCGTGGCCCAGGGTGGCCTTTGTGGACGTGTGGGAGCTTGTGGCTGGTTCTTGGGTTCCCGCTGGCCGACCGTGTCCAGACTGAAAACCCTACCACATGTCTTTATTTATTTATTTATTTATTTATTTATTTATGCCTCTAAGTGCATTTCTGCTGGAAGAATGGTTGGCTTATCTTCCTGGGGCCTGGAGTGACCGCTCACTACACACAGGGCTGGCCCAGGGCTGCTGGCGGGGTCTGGGGATGGGGAGACAGTGTCCCCTACGCTGGAGCTCCAACCGGCCCAGGGCCGAGCCTGCAGGCTTCCAAGTTCAAGGGTTGCGCCTGGTCCAGGGGGACGTGTGTTCGGAGGCCCACCCTGGGGTTCAAAAGGGGAGCTTGTAAAGACAGACACGACCGAGACGCTTCTGGGGAGCCTAGCCCTCCTCCTGCACGAGGGTGTGCACGCAGCCCGGCTTCGCCAGCTGGGCGGGGCTGCCTGCCTCTCCCTCCCCGCCTGCTTTTCCCCTTCCTGTCTCCTCACCCTGGGGCCATCATCCTGGGGCCTGCTGGCCTGGAACCGCCTGCCCCAAAGGGACGCCTCACGTGCCCACCTTCTCCTCGGCTCTGGGCTGAGGCGCCGGCCTCCAGGAGCCCCTCTCTGCCCGGGAGCAGATGTCCCACGGAACTGTTTGCTTTGTAGTCTGGGAATTGCCTTGCCTCTCCAGATGGGAACCAGGAGCCAACTGCAAGGACAGGCCTGTGACTGTCCTGCCACTCGGGCTGACACTTCGTCTCTATGTCTGTTCCCTCCCCCATCCCACCTCCTCCGCCCCGAAGATGGAAAAGTTGGCCCAAGCTGTGCTTCTGAAGGGCTGGGAACTCCCCCGAGGGGATCGGTGCCGCGCTCACCCCCGTCCCCGGGAGGCCAGCGGGCAGCCAGCAGAGCGGGGACTGTTTTGGGGGGCTGCGGAGGGAGCAGCAGAGCCGGAGGGGGAGCCCGGGCCCACGGGCCTCGGGAGAAGTCACGCAGGTGACTAGGGGATGGGAGAGTGGCCAGTGGGAGTGAGCCCACAGGGTTGCGTGACCCTGAGGGTGTCCACGGGAGAGACGAGCCCGCCCCCCGTCCCCTTCCTCAGAGGCTGTGGAATCTGGCTGGCCTCGAAAACTTTGTGCCTTGTCTCCTGAAATTTGAAATTTGCCTGTGTCTGGCTGGGGCAGCGGCCCCTCCCCCCACCTCCCAGGCCCCTTCTCTATAACCACCTCCTTCCTGAGCGAGGCACTCTCCTGTCCTTATGTGGGGGCGGGGGGGTCAAGGGCACTGGGGAGCCACTGACATCAGAGGGCTCCGCCTTGCACCCCTTCCACGCTCCCTGGAGGCTCCCCGCCTTCCACACTTTGTCCCACCTGGAGCGAACTCCGTGTGCCCAGCGGGGGCAGCTCAGGGGACATCTCTGAGGCCAGGATGGCTGGGAGGTGGGGGCCTGGGAAGGGAGTCACACGGACGCGGGGTCCGTGTCACTGTTCCCGCTGACCCTCAGGCCCCTGTTGTCCGGGCAAAGCTACAATAGTCCTGTGGGTGGTATGGGGCCCCTGCAGGGGGTCTGCAGGATGTGGCCCTGTGGCCGTCCCTCCTCGTCCTCTTCCCACACCTCGAGCCTGGCCCTGCCGCAGGCCTGGGACGGGCACCGCGGGGCCTGGCCCTGCTGGCACCCCACCCCTGGTGGCTCCACGCCCTGGACTGGGGCCTACTGACCGTCTGTCCTCTGTCCCAGGCCGCACGTGTGCGCCGAGCAGGAGCTGACCCTGGTGGGCCGAACCCAGCCCTGTGTGCAGGCTTTCAGCCGAACCGTGCCCGTGTGGAAGCCGGGCTGCGGGCGGCAGGCGTGGTGCGTCAGCCACGAGCGGAGGTATGTGCTGGGGCCCCAGGTCCGGTGTGCGAGCGGGCGGCCGGGGTGGGGGGGGGCTCTCCTGGTCCCAGGGCCGTCCACACCCCTTCCCGCTGCCCTGCGCCTGATGCCAAAGCTTTTCCCGCCCCGGAGGGCAGCTCACAGACAGAGCATTGCTGCTCAGTGGGCCCTGCAGGGAGGAGGGGACTCTGGGAGGGTGCTCTGAGGAGGACGGAGTCCTGTGGCCGAGGCGGGGTGCTGGGAGCAGGGGTGGCCACACGCGAGGGGAAGAGTGGGGTGCCCGGCCTGCTGGGTGCCCTGTGGGAGCTGCTTCGGCCGAGCCCTGGGCCTCATTCCCGGGGGAGCCAGTGCCAAACCTTTTCTTGCTCAAGATTTTATTTCAAAATCAAATTAAGGAGTGCCTTTGCATACCTCTCCTCTCTCTGGAATCTGCCCGACTGCAGAGCCGGATGGTGGGGGGGCCTCAGCTCGGGCAGCTCCCCCATTAGGTGCAGGGAAGGTGGGAGCGGCCCTCACGTGGGGTGTGGCGTCCAGCTTCGCAGCGTGGCCTTCGAGGGTCGCCTGCGTGGCGTCATCCGTGTGGGGTGCCAGCTCCCCCCGCGGGCCCTTGGTGGTCTCTGAGGGCAGCGTCCCTTGTTCCAGGTGCGCCGAGGGTGGGTGCCATAGCCAGCGGGTGGGGGTAGGGATGCCGCTGCCCGTGCCGTGGGGCATAGGGTGGCCCCTCAGCCACGGAGGGTCCTGCCCAAAGGTCAGGGGCGTCGACGCTGGGAACCGGGGGCAGAAGGAAGATGTCTGCCCTCCTGCTGCCCCCAGAGGTGTGCTCTGTGCGGTCCTCCGGGCCTCCTCGTGTGTGCGGCCACCAGCATTCACAGATCGGGAATGAGGTCATGTCAGCCGTGTCCCCACGACGACCCGTGGGGAGAGGTGCTGTTTCTAGAAGCTGCCAGGGGCCCCGTGGTCCCAGGGCTGGAGCGTGGGAGGGGGGTACGTGTGTGCTGAGGGAGCCCCCAGGGCGGACAGTTCCCCGATTTCCCTGTGGCTGGTCCCCAGGCTGGCCTGGGTAGGGGCGGGAGCATCCGGGCACCTTCAGTCTCCTGGCGGAGCGTCTGGGGCCCTGGGAGGAAAGTCCCACTGTCTGCGAGGGCCTTGCTGCCCGGTCACGTGGGGCGGGGGCCATGGGTCTGTGCCACGTTTCCTGCCAGGGAGTGGGGAGTGGTCTGTGTTGTGTGTGGGGGTCTCCTGGGAAGGCTCAGGAGGGGCCACATGCGGAACGGGTTCCTGGCATCGTCTCCTGGCCCAGCTTGAGGTGATGGGGCTGGGGCAGTTTGGGTCCCTGGCCTGCGGGGGGTGGGGGCGCCTGGCCTGGAATGCAGCCACGTGGGCTGCTCCCCCCGTGGTCCTCCACCCCACGTGGATGAGAGCTGTCTTACCACCTCTGTGTCCTGTAGGGTTTCTGCGACCTGTGCTAACCGCTTCCCTTCTGTGGGGCGCCCGCTGCGCCGTAGTGGGTGTGTCCCCTCCCGCGGTGCCACAAGCGAGCCCCATGTGCTGTCTGAGGGCAGTTGCCCACACGCCTCGTGCACACGTTTCTCCAGTGGCCGTCGAGGCTGTGGCCTCTGCCAGGCACGGTCCCCTTCATCCTTCAGGAACGCACAGGGGCCCCAGCTTGCCTGGGTGGCCGGCCCTGCCCCCTGGCCCCCTTTCCCCACCTGCCAGCTCCTGGCGCATCAGGAGGGTCTCCCCGACAAACCACCAGCTCAGGCTGTGCCGGGGGGAGGGGCTCCCCAGCCCACGGGAAAGGCCCCCTGCCCTTTGGGGGGTGTGGCCTGTGCAGGGGGAGGAGGGAGGGAAAGGGTGCTCGGAGGAGCCCGGAGCCCTCCCAGAACCCTTCCCTCCAGGCCCGCCCGACCCCCCACCCCCTGTCGCCCCTGGCCCTGCCGTAAGCCAGCTCCCGGGCGGTGGCCAGATCCCGCGTGGGGTGTCCCGTGTGGGCTGCAGGGGAGCGACGGGGCAGCAGGCCCACCAGCTGTGTCGCAGGGGTCTCTAACTCCCAAGGGCGGGGGCGCGGGGAGGTGGCAGATGGGCCGGCCGGCTCCGTTCTCCGGGCGACCGCGCGCAGCAGCACGTAGCCCCGGGAGAGGGATAAATATTTACGGCGGAAGGGCCCGAACACCGTTTGCTCTGCCAAGAGCCGTCCACTGCTGCGGTCGGTGTCTCTCCAGGCAAGCGGTTTCATGTCCTGCCGAAGTGATGTTTTGCAAAGCTCTCCCGAGCTGCTGTGTGCAGCGGGCACATGAACTCACGCTTCCGGGAAGTGGCCTGCCTTGTTGGTGGGGTCCCGGTCCCCACGGTGGCCGTGGGTTTCCCACGGCTCCCTGCGGCCAAGCCCCAGCAGGCAGGAGGGTGTTTGCTCACCTGGAAAGGGCATGCCGGGCCCTCGGGCCGCTCCCGGGGCTCAAGGGTCCTTGACCCCATGGCTGTTGGACGGGCCCCGGTCACCTTTCCCACAGACGGCGGTGGGGCAGGGGTGGCCTCGGGTCACCCCCTTCCTTTTGTTCTGTTACTCCGCTCTCTGTCCCTCTTCCCCGGCCTTCCTGCCCACCTCCCCACGGCCTGTGACCAGTCCTGTCCCATGGACACAAGGACCTCACGGCCACGGACCCAAGGGCAGGGGCTGAGCACCCGGTCCCGCGTTAGTTTCCTGTTGCTGCTGTAACAGGTTGTGACAGACTGTGGGGGCGGGGCTTCAGTGTTCTCTGCCTGGGGGCCTGAGACCCAGGTGTGGGCACAGCTGGTTCCTTCTGTCCCAGGCCTCTCCCTGCCCCGGGTCCTGGTGGTGGCCGTGTCCTGGCTCACACCTGCCTCTCCCCAGTCTCTGCCGCGGTGGTCACGAGGCCCTCCAACGGTGTGTCTGTGACCGTTCCCTGTCTTCCGAGGACGTCAGTCCTTGGACTGCGAGCCCACCCGAAGTCAGTACGGGCTCCTCTCAGTTTGTTTCCATTGGGAAAGACCCTGCTTCCAAATAAGGTCAGCAGTCTTCGCCTCTAGGTGAGAACAGAGAGGCCGGGCTGGGGCAGTTAGCTGTCCGTCTGGCTGACCGTCACCGGGTAAGGGTGGAGGTGGGCGGGGCAGGGATGAGGACGGAGAATCAGTTGTAACTCACTCTGAACAAGGGGGAATGGAGCTTTCCGGAATGGCAGAGACCCTTCCGAAGGCTGAGGCCCGGCAGGAGTGGAGCCAGGATGTAGGAGCCTGGGGCTGTGGGGTGCCACTGAGACGGGGGGCTGTGTGGGCGATGTGAGACCAAGGCACTTCTGCCCCCCACCCTGGCTGCGGCTCCAAGGTCGAGGCCGCGGGGCGAGTCCCAGGACTGTGGGAGGTGGACCCCTTGACCACTGCTCCTCCAAGGCCACCCTGTGGGGCCTGCTGCTGTGCAGAGAAGCAGGGTGGAGGCTGGGGTTGGCCAGCCCGCCATGCAGAGGGCGGCCCCAAAGGTCCCGGGGCTGCAGGTGGCCTGGGGCAGCCTCCAGGGGAGCTGGTCTCTTTCTGGTTTAGTCAACGCCCTCCTATGGGCACTGCCCGTGCCAGGCCCCAGACTGGCCAGACCCGGGTGCCTCCTTCCAGCGTGGACCCCCTCCCAGCTCCTGCTTGGGGCTCTGTCTCTCTCCGCTCAGCCTTTGTGAGAGCTGCCCCCATCCTGAACAGGAACCGGCCTTGGACCCAGGCCGCCCTGTCCCCTCTCCTCTGAGGGTCCCTCCCGCCTGCTCCCCTCTGATGGCAGTGCTGTGTGTGACCACAGTCTGGCTCCTCTGCTGTTGTCCACGGCTGTCCTCCCGGTCACCCTGGGTCCTCGGCTCAACCCTCCACCCCGCAGGTGGGGAAGAAGGCCCTCGCAAACCGCGAGCGCTCGGGGTGGTCCTGCTGTCTGGTGTACTGGGAGCCTGGGGTCTGAACTGGCACTATCCAGGGCACAGCCTGCCTAGCACTGGGCACCTTGGAAGCCACTCTTGGTCCTCGGCTGGACATTTCGAGTCTGACCCCGAAGGCCTCAAACCTGGCCTGGAGCCCGTCCTGACGCTGGCTTGGAGCTGGGCCCCAGCAGGGGCGGAGAGGGAAGGGGGCAGCAGCCCCACGGGCGGAGCTGGCCGGGGCCATTGGTCCTGGTTCCAGGGCAGCCACGTGTGCCCTGCTGCCCCTCTTCGTGCGGGTGTGGCTCACAGACCTTCCCCCCACCTCGGAGCCCGGACCTGAAGGGAACGGTCGGGGAGCCAGCGTGGGGAGGGGTGGGTGGGCGAGAGCCAAAAGCAGCGGGACGTGCCGCCAGAGCTGTGTCTCCACGGTAAACGTTTCCCTTCTCCCTTCTTTTCTAGAACCATCTACTACACGGGCCACAGGCAGGTGTATGCCATGGAGGCGCAGACCGTGTTCAGGTGCTGCCCCGGGTGGAGCCAGCAGCCCGGTGACCAGGGCTGCCTCTCCCGTGAGTGTCCTCCCCCAGCACTAAATCTGGGCCTCAGAAGAGGCCGCGTCTGAAGGGATCGTCCTCCGGCGGTGGGGGTAGAGACCCTGTCTCTGCACCTGGTGGCACTTCCCACAGCGTGAGAGTTCCCCCCTCTGCCCCCCGCCCAGGCTGTAAAACAGAATGATAGAAGAGTGAGCTCCGTAGGCTGATGCGGGCGGGGGCCAAGGAAAGAGGGCTGGGGCTGGTGGGGGCTCCGAGCGGAGGGTGGGGGGCTGTCGGCCAGGGCCTGGCACCCGGGGGAGGGGTCTGAGGGCAGCCCCGGGACCACGCGGTGGCGTGTGTGGGCTCAGGAACCTCTTCAGGGCCCTGTCACGGAGCCAGCCCACCGTAGCCACACCCCTGCTCTTGGGTCTTGCGGGCCCGTGTTCCCAGGAGGGCCCGGGGCTGGGCGGTGGCCCCCGGCCTCTGTGGACATTCGAGACGGCAGCTCCTGTCCTGCCTCCCGTCCTAGAGCCATGGGCCTCAGACTCCCCAGGTGCCTAGTGGAGGTTTGTCACTGCCTCCCTCAGGGAGAGGGGGTCCTGATCGACGCAGGAGGGACGGGGAGCCCGTGTGTCAGCACACGAGAGCCTCACTGTGATGCCTCTGCTTCTCGAATGGAAGGGGGGGTCACAGCTGTGGAGTCTGGCGGCAGAGGGTATTGGGGAAGCCGTTCCTGGCCTGTGGGTGTGGGCACCGGAGGGTGTGGGGACAGGTGTGTGCGGGGACAGTTGGGCCAGCAGGTGGGTATGGGCACAGGTGTGTGGGCACAGGTGGGCCAGCAGGTAGGTGTGGGCACAGGAGGGTGTGGGGACAGGTGGGTGGGCAGTTGGGGTAACTGGGTAAGAGGAGGCCGCATCCCTTCCCAGAGAAGTGGCCTCGGAGGTCTGGCCTCCCCTGAAACAATTCCGTGGCGCCCTCTGATGTGAGGCGACGGACAGGGCCATGCTGTGGCGGTGGCTGGGGGTCCCGGCTCCCCCCTGCTGGGATGGGAACCAGACTTGGGGGGCCGTGTTCCAGCCTGTCTCTGCCCCTGGGCCCCTCCACACACGGGGAACGTGGGAGCCGCTGAACAGGGGCAGAGACGTTTTTACACGAACTCCAGTTGGAGAAGGGGAAGAGAAGGATGGTGGGTGCTGTTTTCTGGGAGAGGAAATGAATAATTCTCCCCAGGAAGGGAGCAGGAGGGAGGAGGCGAGGAAGCAGCTCCACCTCCCTGTGGGCAGGAGAGCCTGGGGGTGGGGGATGCGGAGGGAAACGCCTGGATGCTGGCCAGCCTCCCCACCTCCCTGTGGGCAGGAGAGCCTTGGGGGACGAGGGGGGGGCGCCTGGATGCCGGCCAGCCCCCCACCCCCGGCAGCGGCCCTTCTCCCCACGCCCTCTGATCGCTCTCTGATCGTGGTGATGTGTGTGTTCCCTGCTTCCGGCTTCTAGGAAAACAAAGGGGTCTGTTGAGTGGGGGTGCAGACATCAAAGCCAAGGCTCCTGGTTTCCGCTGTGAGGCCGGGGCTCCTCAGACCTGCCAGAGGCGTCCCTACCGATCTGGTGGGTGACGGGGGCGGGCGGAGGAGGTGCGGGTGGGGGTGAGGAGCGTGGCCTTTTACACCTGGGAGGGGACACGGATGTATAGCCACATGGTGGCCCGGGGGTGGGGGGCCCTCTGGGCTTGGCTTCCTGGTTTGGGGGCACTGGGGTGTAGCCTGTCACAGGCAAGGACGGGGGGAGCCCGGGTGCAGGCCGGGGTCTGTACCCCACGTTCCCACAGCCCAGGCTCATGAGCTGGGGTCCCATAACCCTTGGTTTTACCCGTGTCTCAGAGAGACCGTCCCAGAGGCAGGGCCAGGGAGCGGCCGCAGGGCCCAAGGGCCGGCCAGACCCTGGGAGGCCCTGTTGGCCTCTCTCCATGGCAGAGACGGGGCCCAAATGCTGGCTTTTCAGGGATGGGAGGCCAATTTCAGCAGAGGCGTGCAGGGCCAGCGGCCACCACGGTCTGTCCTGCCCGGTCTGGCCCCACTGGCAGAAGCGGGGATGCGGTAGAGGGGCAGAGCGGCCTTGGCCTTGCAGAGGTGGAGGAGATCGGCTGCGGTCAGGGCTGTGGCGGTGAGGACATTGTTGGGGGTCGGGTCTCGGCCACAGTGCCTGTCCTTGGCGGTCCCGGTTGTCACCGGTCTCTGCGTGTATCCTGAACTGGAGGCTTTGCCTTTCTTGACTTTTTTTTTTTTTAATGTTTATTTATTTTTGAGAGAGAGAGAGAGAGAGAGAGAGAGACAGACAGACAGAACACGAGCAGGGGAGGGGCAGAGAGAGACTGAGACAGAATCTGAAGCAGCTCCAGGGTCCGAGCTGTCAGCACAGAACCCAACGTGGGGCTCGAACTCACAAACGGTGAGATCATGACCTGAGCTGAAGTCGGATGCTTAGCCGACTGAGCCACCCAGGCGCCACCCAGGTTGTTTTTAAAGGATCATTTTTAGTGCAGGATTTACTTATTTACGTATTTGGGTTTTATCTGTTTATTTGAATGTTCCAGAAAAAGCCCTGTGATCCAGCCTCTCCGGACACCCACTTGTTCCCCGGTGTCTGGGCTGCCGGCATGGGAAGGGGAGGGACTGGGGGGTTCACATGGGGAGGGTCCTGAGCCTGGGACCCTGCCCCCTGTCGCTCAGCTCCCACCGAGCTCTGGGAGGTGTGGCCCGACGGGAGGCTGGTTGCTCGAGGATGCTGATGTGATGGGGTGTGAAGGGGAGCGCAGAGCCAGCTGGGGCTTCGGGGTGGCTTTGGAGTGCAGATGGGCAGGGGAGGCCTGGGGGGTGTGGGGGTGGGAGCATTCAGGGAGCCTGCTGAGGCCCCGAGCAGGAGGAAGTGTAGCGGATGGCGGGGGGCGGCAGAGGAAGGCGGGAGCACAAGTGGGAGCACCGCCGTGGCTGGGGAAGGTGGGCTCAGCACAGGGAGTGTGCTTCCTGCTGTGACCTCTCCCGGGCTGAGCAGGTGCCCAGAGCCCCCAGCGCCCGGGAGGCCCTGCCCTGGGGGGTCAGGTGAGTGTCTGCGGGGCGGCCTTTGGCCTCTCCATGGGCTTGCCTGTGGTGGCAGGGCTGGGGCAGGGTCTCTGGGCTCCCGAGTGCGAGCGCTGACGGGGTGCCGGGCCCCACTTGGGAGGGGTGCCCGCTTCCCTGGGGGTCAGGATCCTCTGACCTTGTCCCGTTCCTCTGATGGCTTCCGGCACCTTCCCTCGGTCCCAGTGCAGACTGTCTGTGGCCCAGGGGGAGTGGGAGGTGGTCAGGCTGGGACAGGGCAGGGAGCAGCCCCCCCCGCCCCCGCTCCACCAGCCTCGTGCCCTGGAAGTGCAGCTGTGTGCGGGCCGACGTCCAGGCCCCCCGTGTGTTCGTGTGGGATCGAAGAGGGGGCCTAACGCCGTCTGGGAGAATGGCAGGAAGCTTCTAATGGCCGTCATGATTGCTCAGAGACCCACTAAGCGGCATTTGTGACCCGGAGGTGACCGAAAAGGAAAAGTGCTGGCTGGGTGGGGTGCGTTGCCTGGTGACCGGGGGGCTTCCCCGGGTCCACATGGCTCCCCTCTGCGTGCATCCCCAGGGCAGCCTGGCGCTGACCCCCTCTGCCGTCGGGGTGCCAGATTCCTGCCCAGCGGCTCTCGCAAGTCCCCGTCTCTCCCAGTCAGGTGCAGGTTCTGCCTAGACCCCCTGAGGCCCTGGGTCCTGGCTCCCCCTCATCAAAGGCGGGCCTGAGTGTGAAGGTGGGTGTCTGGCCTGACCCTGACATGTACGCACCTAGGAATGCGGTGCCGAGAATACGTTCTGTGGCTCCCCGATCTCTGTCCGTATAGGGCTGGGCTCCGGCCATCTGAGGAGGCCACGGGATGCAGAGGCAGGGCCCGAGCAGGTGCTGGGAGCCGCACCAGAAGGGGTTCTGCGGTCCTCGCAGTTCTGGTTCCTTTGTTGCAGGACTTCTCAGAGCATTTAACATGCTAATGTGCCCTGAGGATTCCTGAGACAGACCGTAGTGTTCCCAACCAATTCTTTCTTTGAAAAGAAAGGAGGAAGACACAACAAAGTCGAAACAAGCAGGGTCCTTAAAGCAGGCCCTGGGAAACACCGACGCAGCTGACCCACTGGACAGACGTCTGTGCGGGGCCGACGCGGTGCCCGGCGCTGCTCTCAGGCAGAGGCTCCTGGGGCTGCTGTCCTGGGGCAGGTGGACACGCGGGAAAGCTTGCAAACAATGCTGTGCGGGCCGGTGAGACGCGCTCTGGAGAACGCGGAGGTGGGGAAGGGACCGCAGGCCGGGCGGGCCTTGGAACGGCTCAGATTTACTCCCTGGAGGCCAGAGGTGTCCAGTCTAGGTGCGCGTGGGGGTCCTTCCTTCGTCCGCTGGCTTGTGGCCGCGTCAGCCCCCTCCTGCCTCCTCCCTGCCTGTGTCACCTCCTCTCTCCTAGCAGGGCCTGCCCTGCTCCGAGTGGGCTCGGGCTCTACCTTGGTCACACCCGCAAACACTCTATTTCCAAACGGGGTCGCTTTCTGAGGTCCCGGGGCCCTTGTAAGGACAGGGAGCCAGGGCACGGTCTGAGTGGGGCAGGGACACGGTCTGCTGTGGAGGGCAGAGGCAAAGTCGAGGAGCCACCTCGGGGCTGGCCCTGGGGGATCAGGGAGCATGGTGAGAAGGGGTCGGACTCTGAGTGCGTGGACAGTGGGAACTGCGTCTGGAAGCCGTGGCCGTGGCTGGGGGCCCAGGACCTCAGAGCCCTCCGGACCCCCGTGTGAGCCCAGAGTGTGTGGGACAGCCGTGCCCTTGACTCTGAGCAGACCCTCAGAGGTGACCAGGTCCTGGGGAGGACACTGTGGAGTGACCACCCGGAGCTTTCTCCACGGGCTTCCCGCCCCATCTTGGTCACTCATGCCTTCTTGCTGCCCGGGGGATGCCGGGGGAGCTAGAAAAAGTCTGTGGCCTGTGAGGGCTTCACATCAGTAGGGGAGGGACTGACATGGTTCGTTGTCACCGGAGCCCAGGACGGGCTGTGGGGCTGGCCGGGGGACGGAAGCCCAGGCTGCTGACTGCCTGGCAGGCTGGCCCTATAGCTCTCCCTCCCGGGACGGCCGCCGCCTCCTCTGGGCCCCGCTGGTGGGGGCGTTAGGGAAGGAGCAGCCGGGGGGCAGCCGCGAGGCCTGGGGACGGCCGCCCTCTGCTTTCCTGCCTTGACGCTCACTTTTCCGTTTCCGTTCTGGACGCGTGTCAGCCCGCGCCCAGCGTGGGAATTTGGAGAGCTGGCGTCCTGGCCCTCCTGTCCTCCGTGTGGACGTAAGCACCCACAGGGTCGCTAGGGGTGGGCACGCTGTCCTGCTGTGACCCCCCACCCCCAGGTCTCTCGCACCCGGTCGCACGCAGCCCCGCACGGTGCCGTGCCTGGCACACGTTCGCACTTGTGCACACGCGTGCCCTGGGCCAGCATGCTGTCCACCCAGGCCAGCTGACCTGCCTCGCGGCCTCACACACGCGCCCGTGCATGCGAGTGTGCTCACACTCCCACATGCGTGTGCACACAATCCCGTGCTCACGTGGATGGTCTCACACGTGCTGACACGCTCACCCTGAGACAGGCGCACACACGTGTGCTGTGTGCTCACACACGCACAAATGCACCTGCACACACGTGCTCGTGCTCACGTGCACGCGCATGCACCCGTGCTGCTCACCGGTGTGAGCACTGCACGCCCATGGGGGTATGCTCGCACCCGTACTCGCAGCCCCCGGCACTCACACTGACCACGCGCTCCTCCCCCGGGCCTCCAGCACAGGCCTGTGGCGGGCGCGTGCCCGCAGCGGCGCCCGTGGAGTCCCCAGGCCCCAGGGCAGGCACTGGCTCGGTTCTTCCTCCGGAGCTTGGAGCTGGAGTGCCTCCCTCCCCGCCGCGAGGGTCCGGGATGGGCGGAGGTTGGGGTGGGGGCCCGTGGTCCTGGCCTCTAGCCCCCAGCCGGCAGGTTTGGGGACAGACCAGGGACAGAGAGACGGAAGGGGGGGGGGGGACTCAGGGCCTGTCCTGTCCCCTGGGCTGCCGGGGAAGCGCCTCTCTCCCGCAGCCCCCCTTTGCTGTGAGGTGGGCACTGTGGTTCCCACACCTGGCCGCCCTGCGGCTTTGCTGGAGGAGCTGAGGACTGCCCTGAGCCACGGCCCTGATCCACCTGCCCTGCGGGGCGACCCAGGGCCAGTGTCGTCCTCGCTGTCACCCCCTTTGTCTGCGCTCTCCCCCGCCCAGGGTTGTTCGAACCCCTAAGTGCCTCCCTCGATGGCAGACGGAGGTGCTTTGCGCCGGGTCCAGCCCTGACTCCCCTGGCCTCCAGGGCCGGTTGCTGGAGAAGTGTTGGGGACAGGTGTGTCCTCCTGGGGTTCCACCGTGCTGTGTGTGCCCCGCAGTCCTGGGAGACTTTCCTGGGCACCCGGCTGCGTCTCACAGACCCTCCCTCCGGCTGGCCTGGCGGGCTTTGGCCACAGGCAGGACGCTGCCGGGTGCTGGTGTCGCTGCTATCCTTGCTAAGGCTGGGAGCTGGGGACCAGCCGTCATCGGATTGATAGGCTGCATTTGGGGTGGCCTATCTGACCTTTCCTTGAGCCTGGCCCACACTGGGAGCCTGTGTGGGCGGTTTTATTGAGCCCCCACGTCCACCACGTGTCTCGGTGGGGGGCTGATCCCAGGTTCCAACCTTGGAGCTGCGGCCCAGAGAGCCCCCTTCCAGGCTCCGGCCTGGAGAAGCTGAGGATTCGGCACTGGGCATGCGCGGGGTGCAGGGAGGGGCTGAGGTCGCCTGCAGGTCTGCTCAGGATGTGACCTCAGACCCATCCCATGGACAGGCGTGCCCCTCCTCTGGGGATGCCGTGGGGGAGCTGGCGGAGGGATGGGGCTCCGCTGCTCCTGGCTCAGCCCTCGCTGCCGAGAGAGGACAGAAGCCAGAGGCGTCCGCAGGGGATGTGCGCAGGAGGCCGGCAGCCGGAGTCAGCAGGGTCACAGGCGGGGCACTGCGTCCTGGGTCTGAGTTGGTCGCCCCAGCCCCGGCCTCCTCCAGCTGCAGAATGCACGTAGGGTCTCCGGGCCGCTTCGGCAGAGGGGCCCAGGGAGGGGCTCATTCCCAGCGCTGGCCTGGAGAAGGCCGACGTTCGCCACCCACGGTTGGTGACCTTGGCCGCGTGCTCAGAGCCTGCGGGTGGGTGGCCTGGCAAGACCAGGAGAAACTCGCCAGCCTGGATCACACCCGTCCCGCCTGAGGCCACTCTACTGTCCAGCGGAGGAAGGGAAGAGGAGGGGCCCTTCTGGGGGCGAGGCCTGGGCCTGCGTGCGGGACCCCAGCCACAGTGGAGGGGCGGGCCCCGCGTGGAGGGGGCGGGGCCGTGTGGAGGGGCGGGGCCGGCGCAGAGGAGGGCGGGGCAGGTGGCCTGGCAGATACTGCGCCCGCTGCACGCATGGGGAGTTCCAGCCAAGCGCACCTGTTTCTTGCCTCCCACCTCGAGAGAAAGTGGCGCTAAGATGCCACGGAAGATGTCCACACGTGCCGCCCTCACCCTGGGGACTGCGCTCCCGGGATCTGCCATCCTGCCGACTGGACGCCCCTCAGGGCCCTGCCAGCCTGAGGATACGGGCAGAGCCTCCCTCCTTCCCCCCAGAGCCAAGGCCTGGTCCGGGGAGGGGCTGGAACGCTCGGTGAACCGTCACCGTCCTCAAACCTCCAGCCCGCACTCTGTACACCAGAGCAGTGTTCCCCCTTTTCTCCCCAGATCGTGGGCGAGGAGACCGGTTCAGCCCTGGCAGCTGCTGCGGGTAGCGTGTGCGGCTTCAGGCTGAGGCAGTGGTGTGGAGGGGACCCTTGGTCGTGTGAACGTCGCTAAGAATGTTGTATTCGATGTGTGCAAGTCGTGGAGCTTGACAGGACTTTCTGACCCACTGGCTAATATCAGACCGGAGCTTGAACGCCTGTGCACAACACCCAAGCCGCCTGCCTTGCCCGCTAAGGCATCTGGGCTGTGGGGCGGTGTGTGCACGGTGGTTCCTGGGGGGCTTCTCCAGCCACGCGGGACTCCCCCGGCTCGGCCCTCCCTCTGCCTGCTTGGCCCTCAGAGAACAGAGCCACCCAGCGGCAGCAGACCCGTGGGTGCCGTGGGCCTGGGTCACCTCTGCCTGCCCTGGCATTTCTCACTCTCTCGAGGCAACCGGTTCCTTCCAGGGCCCCTGAGGGTCCTGTGGGCACAGTCCTGGCCCCCCTGACAGCCTGAGGGGGCGTCCCCAAGCCGAGCCTCTGTCGCGACCCCGGACCGTAGTAGGAATTCATAAAATTCATTAAAAAAAATGAGCTAATGTTGGGGCGCCTGGGTGGCTCAGTCAGTTAAGCATTCGACTTCGGCTCAGGTCATGATCTCACTGTTTGTGGGTTTCGAGCCCCGGTTCAGGCTCTGCACTAACAGTGTGGATGGAGCCTGCTAGGTATTCTCTCTCTCTCAAAATAAATAAACCGGGGCGCCTGGGTGGCTCAGTCGGTTAAGCGTCCAACTTTGGCTCAGGACATGATCTCTCGGTTCGTGGGTTCGAGCCCCACGTCGGGCTCTGCGCTGACAGCTCAGAGCCTGGAGCCTGTTTCAGATTCTGTGTCTCCCTCTCTCTCTCTGACCCTCCCCCGTTCATGCTCTGTCTCTCTCTGTCTCAAAAATAAAAATACACGTTAAAAAAAATAAAAAATAAATTAAAAAATGAACTAACGTGAAGCGTTAAACACATCTGTTCCTTGGAAATCCCGAAGTCGTTTTGCGAGGCATCCGTCCAGCCTTCAGTAACAGCCACGCGTCGAGTTTTCACGTGTTTTGTTTCCAGGTCTCTTACTCCGTCCTTCTTCCTATCTACCTGTTCCTTTCCCACACAGGGAGCCTCCCTCTTCCTTGTGCTTGTGTCAAACATGCTCATTTGAAAGCCAGGCTCTGGCTCCTGTGCTCTGTCTGCCTGGGCGGGGGGGGGGGGGGGGGGGGGGCAGTTCTTCAGTGTTTGCTCGTGCGACCTCTTCCCTCACCTGCCGGGTTGGGGGGGGGGTTCCTTGGGGGGCCTGTCCCCTTGGACAGGGGCGGGTCCTCAGCCAAGCCTGCAGCCTTCCTTTCAGTGGGGGGCTGTTCCCCTGCTGGCCCTGACTCCTTCCTCACCTCCTCAAGAAAGTGGGGGGAGGGTTGCAGGCTCTGGTGGTGTTGGGCCAGTGCATGACCCAAGACAGAACAGAGCTGGACCCTAATCTGGTGGCAGGGTTGGGACTGCCGGCCCGGGAAACCTCCTCCCCTCTCCCCACCCCCCCCCCCCCCCCCAGCCAAGGTTCAAGGGCTCGGGCTTCAAGGCGTAGTCTGGGCTTTGCTATCTGTGAGGTGAGGATCTGGGTCCCATCCAGCTCCGGGCCTGGCCTTATGGGGAGACTTCAGGGACCGTCCCCAGGGTCGCTGGTGGCTGGGCTGGGGCTGCCCCTAGGCTGTGGCCCCTTCTCACACACCTTCTCTCCTCTCTCCACAGCCCGGTGCAGCGCTGGCTTCTGTTTTAACGGCGGTCACTGCGCACCCAGCTCAGTCCAGCTGTGCCGCTGTCCCCGAGGGTTCCAGGGTCCCCGCTGTCAGTACGGTGAGTGGACGGCCGGGCATTCTCTCATCCCCTCACCCTGCTCCCTGCGGCTCATCTGAAGTTGTTGGGAGGAGGGGGCACCCTGAGACCCCCTTCCTCCACCGATGCCTCCACACCCCTTCATCTTAGGGCCTGTCCAGTTGTGGCCTCCCCTGGAGAGATGGGCAGGGACCGGCCGGGCTACCGGGCGGCCGGGAAGCGGCCCGTCCCAGGGTCTGCAAACGGCATTCCTGCCTTGCTGGAGCCTCCAGCGTCCCCAAAGATGGGGGACAGCCAGGGTCCTATCGGAGGCGACTGGTTCAGTAAAACTGGGCACAGCTGTAAAGTGACGTGTCACGAAAACCCAGCCACGCTACATGCTGTTAAATAGCAGAAACTCAGCGGAGCGAATTTTAGAGATCGAATTGGCTTTAGGAATCGATTCATGAACCGGGCAGAATCCCATATAACAAGGGGGAGGGGAGCTCCCGGGGGCTACAGAAAGGAAAGGTTTTTAAGGAGAGAGAGAAAGGGCAGGAAAAAGGAAATCGTCAGCCAAGAACCCTGGCTGCAGGCAAGGGGGGCCTCCTAAGGGGAGCGGAATCTGCCGGTTTGCTTCCTTGTGCCAACCAGGGTTCCCGCGATGACCCCCCCCCCCCCGGGGCTTTGCACTGCAGTCAGGTTGGGTCTTGGGTCGTACACTACGTGGTGCCATTTTGGGGGCCTGCGGTTTTCCTTTTAACAACGTGCCGTCGGGGTGCTGGGAGGGGGGTTGGGCCTTGGAGCAGACGTGCGGGTGACGGGGTTTCTGTAAGGAAAGGGAGTACAAGTGCGTGAAAACGCGTCACAGGAACCCCCGCAGACGGTCATCCTAATCTCTCTGCGACGGATCAGCGAGAGCTCCCCTCTCCGGGGTTTCCTGCTCGGTCCGGGGTGCCTTCATTGAACGTGTAGCTTTCCGGGTCCTGTCGCCACGGGGCGCAGAGCCACGGCCGCCGGGGGAAGTGAAATACTCCCGACGGCTTCCGGTGCTTTGAACTTGCTCCTGGTGAGCGGCTGGGGGCTTCTTTCGGGGCGTTCGTCCTGCACCATGCTTCAATGCTTCGGATGCCCAGCAGGCAGCCAGGGGGAGGGTGGGCATCAGGAAACTGTAGGCAGCAGGAGGCTCTCTGTTTATAGAGGAGACCCAGCCCTCTCTCTGGTCCCTGCATGTTCACGTGTGGTGGCCCCCCTGCTGTCCCCAGCATGGGCTGAGGGTAGGGGTCCTGGGGAGACAGGTGCCGGTAGCTGAGGGTGCTGAGCATTGCACAAGCTGGCGGGTTGGTGGCTTTTCTGATACCCTCTGTTAGCTGGAAGGTTCTCTGCTCAGCCAGCTCCTCAGTCCCGCTGCTTCATGGGCTCTGTGTGCTGGGAGGACCGATGCCTGGGCCAGGGAGTGAGGCCCCCTGTCTCTCAAGCCCTCTGGGTGCTGGGGGGCCTGCCCTGTGCCCTCTAGGACCCTGAGCCCCTCTGTGGGCTGTGACCCCCCCGCCCCAGGCAGGCTGGAGAAAGAGACACATCTTGGTCCTGGGGTGAGCTGGCTTTGGGGCCGTTGCCAGGTCAGGGATGTGACTTACCAAGTCGGCAGCACGGATGCTCTGTGGTCCCTGCCGCGGGGGGAGGGCAGTGAGGGGATGCTGGAGTGTGGCCTGTCTTTGGTCACGTCCTCCAGGAAGCAGCTGGGGACACCTGCCCTGACCCCCTCAGGGCCGGCCTTCCTCCCATGCCCTGCTTCCTGTCAGCCATCAGCCACCCCCGCTCCTGGCCTGACTCTGTCCAGGTGGCCAGCTCCGAGTCTCGAGGGCTGGTGCTCTCTCTGCTGAGCAGCCTCCCCCACCCAGAGACCCTGACACTTGGCCTCACGGGGCCAGGGGTGGGGGGCATGAGGCCTGCAGAGGCAGAATGGGGAGGGAGCATCGAGTGGGGGGGCGCTCAGCGTCAGCAAGTGACCCTGTGTCCATGGGAGGGGGCCTGTCTGGCCAGGACACCTGCTCGGTGGGCTCAGATCCACACACGGGGTCTTAGGGAGGGGGGAGCCGTGCTCACATGCCTTGTCCTCTAGCTTCCGGGCCTGGGCTCTAGGCTTGGCTTTGCCTCCAGAGCAGCCCCCCCTCCCCGCGTTCACATCAGGGGGCCTCTCTGGGCCTGGAGACTTGCGCCGTCTCACCGAACCCTCAGTTTATCCACTTGGTGGAAGAGGAAACCGGGATCAGGGAGGCCACGTAGCTGGTCACGTCCCAGCAGAGCCGGGGCAGTGGGTGCTCGGAACCTTCCACCGTCTTCCCGCACCAGGCTTCAGTGGGGCCCCGTCAAGACCTGCTTTGGAGAGAGAGGGGCAGATCTCCAAGTCCCCACCCTGCCGTGTACACCCTGTGACCGGCCTGAGTCCTCCGGGGTAGGTCGGCTTTCCGGGAGTGGCTGGTCAGGGGTGGGACAGATGTGGCCTTCAGGAAGCAGCAGGTCCAGCTGGAGGGCAGCTGCTGGGCTGCCTCATGAGACGCCGTCTCCTGGAAGAGAGGCTGGGTGTGCAGAGCCAGCTATGCAGGGCTGGGTGAGGGCTGGGTGTGAGGGCGTGCAGGCTGGGTGTGCAAGGCTTGGTGTGCAGGGGTGGTGTGCAGGCTGGGTGTGGTGCAGGGCTGGGGGTGTAGTGCTGGGTGTGCACAGGTGTGCACGTAGGGCTGGGCGTGCAAGGCTGGGTGTGCACAGGTGGGTGTATAGGGCTGGGTGTGTACGGCTGGGTGTGCATAGGTGGGTGTGCAGGGCTGGGTGTGCATAGGTGGGTGTGCAGGGCTGGGTGTGCATAGGTGGGTGTGCAGGGCTGGGTGTGCCCAGGTGGGTGCGTGGGGCTGGCCGTGTAAAGCTGGGTGCGCGCAGGTGGGTGCGTAGGGCTGGGTGTGCGAGGCTGGGTGTGCACGGTGGGTGTGCAGGGCCAGGTGGAAGGGCTGGGCCGCCTGCAGGGACAGCCCTTGTCTGTGCTGCTGCCCAAACGTCCACCAGCACCACCTTCCAGTCTCTCCTCCGTCCGGATGAGGCAGACCTGAGCCTCAGCACAGTTGGCAATATTTAACCAACCCCCCAGTTATAATTGCTTCCAGTTTTGAAAATAAAAGCCATATTTTTTCTGGTTCCCCCAAATTCTTTCGTTTGAACAAAAGAGAGGGGGGAGGAAAGGACCCAGCTGTGTGAATGGTGGAGCGTGGAGGGGGCGGGGCCCTAGGAAGAGCCCTCCCCCGCCTGCCCCCTCTCCCTGGGGCTGGGGGCCTCGGGGGCCCGGTGGCTTAGCCCCTTTGTTCCACCTCCACCCGCCCCCATCCCCCCTCCGGAAGGCGGAAGGCTTTCTGCAGGAGCCAGGGGACACAAAGGGGGCCTGTGCGGGCAGAGCCCGGGGCGTGGGGCGGGGTGTGGGGGCTGGGCCCTGGGCCCCCGCAGCAGAGCCCCCACGCCACCCGGCCCAGGCCCTCTGCCGCCAGGGCCAGCTTCGTGTCCCGTAGGTGGGCCAGTGTGACCGCGCACAGCATCCTGGACCCCAGTCACTCCTTCTGTTGGGTGGGGATCAAATGGTGTTCCGTGCAAGTCCCAGGCGCCAGCGCAGGTGAGGCGCAGGGCGTCCCGGTGGAAGGGGCTTGTGGTGGGGGCGGTGCTCTCTCCCCCCAGAGGCCCGGTCTGCTGGGCGTGAGGGCCTGAGGGTAGATGACCGGCTGGCTGGGGACTGTCCCTTGTTCCTGCGGTAACTGCATGCACAGCGTGCCTGAGCTTCCGGACGGTGCTGCTCACATGTGGGCCCTCTGGTAGGGACACCCCCCGGGACTGGGGGCCTCCCCGCCCTGGGGGTGAGCTGCATGTCAGCAGAGCAGGGCCAGTAGCTGTCCCTTGTTGGGCTCCGGGGGCCCTGCAGATCCACCAGGAATGTTCTCACCAGCAGAAAACACGGCTTTGTCCCACCCCTACACCCGGCTCACAAGCGCGTGCTCCTGAGTGAGCCAGTACCTGCCGGTGACGCGAGTGCTTCCTGGCCCCGGGCATGGGGTCTTAAGGAAAATACAGGCAAGAAACACATACATTTAGGGACACAGCTTGCTTTTGCACTGGGCGTCGTGACCCAGCCGCTGGTCATTTCTTGTGACTCGATCTCACTTGACTTCTTGGGTAAGAAGCAGACTGAGAACTCAGGCCTGGGTTATCTCTAGGTACCTTCTGGGTCCAAGAAGCTTTGGCTTTTGTTCCCTTCTGGGCCTCAGTTTCCTCACCTGTAAAATGGGTGGGTTGGGCAGGTCTCTGAGGCAGTTCTGGGACTCTGGCTCTCGGGTCCAGCTGAGCGATCAGGGCATCAGCACCGAGGCCCAACAGAGCGCAGCCCGGAGCGCTTCCTGGAGGAAGAGGGCCTGTGGGCTGGGGAAGGTTTGGGGAGGTGCAGGTGGTTCAGGGTGGGCTTTCCAGGTGGAAGATAGGCTGGAGCAGAGCCGCACAGAGGAGACAGTGAGCCAGCTCGGCCTGGAGGGCCTGGGCGGGGGCCGCAGGAGGGTCAGCCTGGAACCCCCAGGGCCCTTAGCCTCCCTCTCTGAGCTGGCGGAAGACCTGCTTCCCGGGGCCGCCTGGCAGGTGCCCCTGGGGACCCAGTGTGACCTGTTGCTCTGCCCCCATGCCAACCCAGCAGGGAGAGAAGTCAGCGGTCCTGCCTGGAGCCTCTGTGCCCTGACAGTCTGCCTTCTGAGCAGGAAGCCAGCGGATGGGAGACCCCGGAGGCGGCTGTGCAGGGAAACAGAGCTGCCGGAACAGGCTGCTGCCCTGAGGGTGTGGGGGCAGGAGGCAGGCCTCAAGGGCGACTCTGTTTCTAAATTGGGATGACTGATCAATGGGGAGGAAGCAGGCCCTCCCAGGCCACCCTTCCGTGCTGCCCGCTGTGTCTGAGGGTGGGAGACTGACCCCCGGCCCGAGGTCCAGACACCATCAAGGGCTGCTCCTGGCCAACCTCTGTGACCAGCTCATCGAGGGGCCAGCGCTGCCCGCCTCGGAGGGGCTGGGGCCCTGGGTCAGGGTTGTCTCGTTGTGTAGGGCACGGCCTGCAGAGGCCAGGTTCCAGGACCTCTGTGGTCCTGCCACCTGCCACAGGGTTGCTGTCCTGAGGCCGGCAGCCACAGTGGCCCTACACTGGCCCGATTCCCTTGGAGGCAGCTCAGCCACTGTCCTGTGGGCGTGGCCTCGGGTTAACCTGTCCTGACCTGCCTCTGACCTTGGTCCTGGGCCACAGTTGTGGGTTCCCTGCGCCGTTCCCTGCACCAGCCATGTGGGGTGGCAGGGCCATTTGAGTCGTGCTGGCTGTCAGTGTGAGGTTGCTTTCTGAGCCCAGGAGTTGGGGGGCGTCCCCTGTGGGCACCTGGCACCTTTCGCTTAAGCCAGGGACACACCTTGGCTTCCCTGGGAGGCTGCCCTCAGGCTCTAGCCTTTGAGGAGTTGGGTCCAGTTTCTGGGTCATGAGAAAACCCAGGCACGTGGGGGCCTGCCGTGCGTGGCTCTCCTCCGGCTGCGGGCGGCCCGCTCTGCCCTGCTTTCCCCCCCGGGTGGGCGGACTGGCCGTGGGCTTTGTCTTCTCCATGCACACCTGCTTTAGCTGCACCAAGCCCCTCCCTCGAAGACAGTTCCTGAAATTTCCAGAGCCCCAGTTCCCTGCAGGAGGTGGCCCTGGGCGTCTGCCCAGTGACTCTTGCTTCCTGGCACTGGGTGTGTGTGTGGGGAGGGGGGAGCCCTGCAGCCCCTGGGAGGGGAGGCCTGCTGGCTCAAATGCAGGGGTGGGTAGTGGCTTCGACTCTGCCCTGTGGCCTCGGTCCCGCTGCCCTTGACAGTCGGCTGGGCCCCATGGGTGGTCACTGTGGGTGCATCCCGCACTCGGGCCGGGCCGCATCCCTGCAGGGCCATGTGTCTGCTCCGGGACGGTGGAGACCAACCACGCGCAGAATCGAACAGGTCTTTCAAAGCGGCTGACTCTGGGAGGGGTGTTCGTGTTCATACAGTGAATCACTTAACTACCAGGTTGGCCAACCCCCCCCCCCCCCCCGCCCGCCCTGCTCCAGCCAACCACAAAGGCGCCTCTGTCTTTTGGGATGACTGTGGCCTCCAGGCAGGCCTCGTGCCCAGTGGGGCTGTGGGCCCCTCCCAGGGCTGACTTCAGAGTCGGGTGGTCTTATGGTGTAATTATAGCCGAGAGCCACGGGGCAACCCTCCTGGGGGTGGGCCGAGAGCTCGCCCCGGCTGGGCATTGGCTGAGTGGGCATCTCGGTGGGCCCCGCCCACGTGGGGCCTACCGTCCAGGCAGGGTCGAGGCTCAGATTAGAGGACACGGCCTCCGCGCCTCCCCTGCCCGTGCTGCCCCAGGCTACAAGCCCTGCCTCATCCTCATGGGTGGTCTCCTGAAAGGACCCTGTGAACCTGCCCTTCGCCCGCCTCGGCCACACTGCCCTGGCCCTCCCTCCCCAGGGTTGGCCCAGACTTTTCCGTGGAGTGCTCGTCCCTTACAAGGGCGGTCCTGGGGCGTGCCCTGCGTGGACTGGGTGCTCGTCCCGTTTTACAGATGGGGACACTGAGCCCTGTCACTTCCTGAGTTGTTGGGGTCAGTGGTGACTCAGTGTAAACAGCCTCTTGCACCCGCCAGGGCAGGGCCGGATGCCCCTGGGGGCCCCCCACTGACTGGGGTTGAGGGAGCCTGGGTGGTGTCTGGGGGTCTGTGCAGTGCGGGTACCCCATGTGGGTCCCCAGACTGTCGTCACCTTGGGATTGACAGACTCTAGTGCAGGAACTCCCTCCTGCATGTTTGGGGCCAAGGGGCCTCTCCCGGGCCTCCGGAAACTTTTCCCAGGGGGTCCGCCGGACTGTAGAGCCTGGCAGCTGCCCGCTGGCCAGGAGGCAGCGGTGCCCGATGGTACGGCACCCAGCTGGCCAGGGTTGATGGCTTGGCGCTTTCTATCTGGACAGAGGAAGGGCTGGGCCGAGCTGAGCCGGGCAGGCTGCTGTCCCCCGGCCCTCAGGGACCCTGCTCCGTGCAGAGGCTGCCCCTTGCCCTCCTGCACCGTTGGGTCCTTCAGACCGTCGCTGCCTCGGGCCTTCTCCGCCAGTAGAGGGGAGCAGAGCTGGGGAGGCCTCCGTGGTGGGCCCAGGCGGGTGCCCACTCCAGGAGGGGCGGAAAGATGGGCTTTCGGGTCGGGACAGTTAGCTGGAGGGGGCCGGGGATGCTAGTGCGAGATGGGGGGTGGTCCTTGCATTTGGGGAGCTCTCAGGCTGGACACGGGAGAGAACGTCTCCGCACAGGTGAGGATGGGCACCTGTGAAAGGAACTTGCGTAGGAGGCCATGGGGGTCCTCCCTCCACCCCCCCCGTGAGGACCCCCCATGCAGGAAGGGGCACCTCCCGAGTGAGCTCCCCGCCGTGCTGGGCCCCTTCTCGCTGCCCCAGAAATCTGCCCCTGTGGGGGCTTCTGTGGCTCGGCAGAGGCTTTGGGGTTTGAATTCCTGCAGAGTTCCTGCCTCGTGCAGCCCTGCGCTCAGGAGCCCTTTCTGGGCCTGGTGCTGCCTCCTTAGCGGTTGTGCCCCTCGGCCGCCACGTCCCTGTCTGCAATCCCAGCAGTGCCCCGAGACTGTGGGGGGAGGGCCTGGGCGGTGAGCACAGCAGGTCCGGGTGGGCCCGGACCCCCGGCTATTTTCAGGGCTCTTGGAGAGCGCCTCAGCCTCCTGTCTACCCCATCCCCCCAGGCGCTGGCCGCCCACCTGCCAAGCGCTGGCCTCCCAGCGCTGTTCCGGGGGCAAATTCCAGGAAATGTGCTGATTGCTCGTTTTCAGGATTCCTGGGGCTCGTGCCTGCCTCCCCATCTCGGCAGGATAATTAACGAGGGGTCTGCAAGCAGGGAGCTGGCCTCGGCATCCCGGAATCTGCTCTCGGGTCTTGGCGGCTCCAGGCATTCCAGAGCAGGGCCTGGCCCTCTGTGCCCGGGTCGAAGTGGGGCCTGGGCAGCATCGCGCAGAGCCAGGCCAGCTGACAACAGGGCAGCTACCGCAGGAGGAGGGGGTGGCGGCCAAGGGTGCCGACGTCCTGCCAGACCGGCCTCCGGCCAGCACCGGCTGCTCGGGAGCCCCTGCCCCGGTCAGTCTCTCTGGCCAGCATCTCCCCTGGGAGCCCCGGGTACCGGGGAGGTCACCCCGCCATTTGGGGCCAGGGCGAGATGAACCTGTGCATTAGCCTTCCGTTGTGGGGCCCTCTACAGCCAGCCCCGCACTCAGAGGTCTCTGGAGGGAGGAGGCCGCATCCCCACCGAGCCCCGTGCTGCTGCCCGTCCTGCTGTGGGCTGGGTTTCTGCAGAGCCAGTCTCGAGGCCAGTCCGGAGCAGGACGGAGTGCAGGCGCCCCACGCGTCCGTCCGTGCTCTCCCCAGTGGATGCGGCCGCCTTGACTTGGGGACTCTCGACCCTGAGCAAACTACGGTATGTGTGGGTGGGTGCGGGCCTGTGAGCGCCTGGGGCAGAGAAGCCCGGCGGACCTGTGGCCACTTGGTTTAACTGGGAATTTGGGAAGATTCTTGGACACTGCACACCCGGGTGCTTAGCCCCAGCTCCCAGCTGGGGATTACGTCCCGGACTCGGTGGCCCCACAGACAGAAGGGGCGTGACACCCGGCGGAGTGCCCCCGCCTTCACTCTTCCAGCCCCCTGGGGCAGCGCAGCGCCCCCCCCCCCGCCCCCCCCCCCCCCCCCCGGCATGGCCCTGGCTGTCAGATGGGCTGGCTCTGCGCTCGTCCTTCCCTTCCCAAGGCCTGGCAGGGCCTTTTCTGCTCAGGGGAAAGGAAGGGTTAGAGTTTTGGCAAACCTGTGACACGACTTGTTTGTCAGGAAAGGCGAGCTCACACCTTGTCCTGCAAGCATCACCCTCCTAGCCAGGTGGGCGCGGCCACACGTCCCCATTTGCGCTGCGGCTGCGTCCTGGCGGGCACGCGGGGCGGACGGCTCTGCCCGATGCTGGCTGGGTTTGGGCGCCTGTTGCAAGCTAGGCGAGACGGCCTCTGGAGAAGGGCCAGCGGTTTGTGTGAGCACTGAGGCCGCTGGGCCTTTCTGCTCTCCCTGGGGACTCGGGATCCAGTACCGGGGACCCAGATTCGCCCTGGAAGTCAGAGTGGCCGGGCTGGGAGCTGAGGTCTCCTGAGCGCCTCCTTCAGGGCCGTGGGCACAGGCCGGTGGGCCCAGTCCCAGAATTCTGGCTCCCTGTCCTGGTTTCCCTCACCTGCTGGGGACCGCCATCACTTTAGGGTCTCTGTGCCTGTGCCCAGTGCTGGCCTGTTCACCCCCAGCCCTCTCTGGCTGGATTTGCCCCCCTCCGGGGCTGTCTTTCGGACTGAGGGTGGGGCAGGCTGGGACATGGATTCAAGCTGGCTCTTCTGGGCTGCGTCCAGGACAGATCACCACCTCCCCGGAGCTGCTGCCTTCCGGGGCGGGCATTTCTGGCCACTCCCAGGTTGATGAGGACCCCCTAGAAGGGTGGGAGGTGGTCCTGGGGAGGAGGTGGCCGGGATGGGGTGGCTGGTCCTGGCACAGTCCTTGGCACTGGGCACCAGACCCGTGCAAGGACCTCTCCCTCCAGCCCCCAGGGGGAGAACTCGTCCACTGGTGGGCACGTCTGGAGCTCACACAGCCTGTCCCTGATTTGAGCTGCATACGGGGTCACCGCCCTCGGGACAGCCCTGCAGAGGCTATGGGACTAGGGAGCCGGGACGTGATACTCTGCTGGGCGCTCACACTGCTCTGTGAGTCCTCCGACGTCGACACAGCCCCCACCTCACTTTGCAGGTGGGGACACTGAGGCTCCCGAGGGGTGGTGTTCAGAGGCAGTGACTGTCCCCCTGTCTGTCCTTCCTCGGGGTCACTGGGTGCAGGGCTGGGCTGGGCAGCCTGTTCGTTGCTTGGCTGAGCTGTGGTGCCAGGCGTGGACACGGGATGGCCCTCCCATCTCCTGTGTCCTGGGAGCACAGGGCTGGCTGAGCCCCTGCGTTCTGGTCTGAGGGGGGAGGTGCCAAGGTTTCTGGCCCTTGGGTGTGTGGCACTGGGAGCTGCCCCACCTTGGCCCAGGCGGCCCCGGATGCACCTGCTGGGCCCAGAGCTGTCACAAAGAGCCTGGCGAGCCCACCTGGGAAGCCTCAGGAGATCATGCAAGGAGGGTCTTGGGCGGTGTGGCCCCCGTGGCTTGGGGGCCCAGGCTGGCTACCTCCGCTAGCCCTTGGAGGCCACAGACACTCTGCTCCCCGCGGGCGTGGGCAGGGCACACGTGGACGGCATCGGGGTGACGGGGCCCAGCCCGGGCGGGACTGTCTTTGGGAGCCTTGTGAGCGCCTGCTCATCCTGCAGCGAACATGGTTTCATTTCCTGTTTCCCAGCCGCAGCCAGGCTGGGGCACTGGGGGTGGCCCGGGTGGGGCTGCAGAAGGCACCTGCCCTGCTCCCGGTGGTGAGTGTCGACGAGCTGAACCTGCCCGTTTCCGAGTCCAGGCTCCGGGAAGCGGGCAGTCGGGCCCTCAGCCTTGGGCAGCTGCCTGGGCCCGCCTGGCTGTCCCAGGGCAGGAGTGTCCCCCCGGGCGGGTGGGGACTTGGATCCCCTCAGAGGCTTCGGGATGGTGCTTGTGCTGGGAGGCTGCCTTGACCCGCGAACTCGGGGATCGGAGGCAGCCGGACACTGGCCCCAGCCCCTCCTTTCACAGGTTGGACCGTGTTCCGAAGCATGTGTGGCTGCGGCACCTCCCTGTGTGTTCTGGAGGGCAGGCACCAGGCTGGGGCCCTGCTGGGCTCTCTGTGGGCTGTGTGAATGCATGAATGGATGAATGAAGGAACGAACGAACAAACGAATGAATGAACAAATAAATGAACGAACGAATGAATGAATGAATGATATGGGTGATCTGGCTCTGTGGGCTGTGTGAATGAATGAATGAACGAACGAATGAATGAACAAATGAATGAATGATATGGGTGATCTGGCTCTCTGTGGGCTATGTGAATTGAATGAACGAATGAATGAATGAACCAATGAATGAATGATATGGGTGATCTGGCTCTCTGTGGGGTGTGTGAATGAATGAATGAACGAACGAACAAATGAATGAACAAATGAACGGATGAATGAATGAACGAACGAATGAATGATATGGGTGATCTGGCTCTCTGTGGGGTGTGTGAATGAATGAACAAACGAATGAACGAACGAATGAACAAATGAACGAATGAATGAATGAATGAATGATGTGGGTGATCTGGCTCTCTGTGGGCTGTGTGAATGAATGAACGGACGAATGAATGAACGAATGAATGAATGATATGGGTGATCTGGCTCTCTGTGGGCTGTGTGAATGAATGAATGAACGAACGAACGAATGAATGAACAAATGAATGAATGATATGGGTGATCTGGCTCTCTGTGGGCTGTGTGAATGAATGAATGAACAAACGAACGAATGAATGAACAAATGAATGAATGATATGGGTGATCTGGCTCTCTGTGGGCTGTGTGAATGAATGAATGAACGAACGGCCGAATGAATGAATGAACGAACGAATGAATGATGTGGGTGATCTGGCTCTCTGTGGGCTGTGTGAATGAATGAACGAATGAATGAACGAATGAGTGATACGGGTGATTTGTAGCCAGGCCTACCTACAAACCTTCCGGCAACCTGTTCCTTTCCTTGGGATGCGCTGGGGTGGGCAGCTCTCCGGGAGCCTGGAAGGTGGTGGGGGCCCTGAGGGGTGGTGGGTGGGGTGGGGTTCCTGCCAGGAAGACGTTACCTTGGGGGCCCCGGCGCCCAGGCCTGGTGGGTCTTGAGGCCAGGCAGCCGGCCCTGTGCACCCAGCGGTGTGCCCCTGGGCTTCACCCCACGCGAGGCAGATGTCCACAGAAGGCCAGGTCGTGTCCCAAACCATCGTCCGTGCTGACCTCTGCCCTCAGTGGGCACTGGGCTCTGCGGGTGGGGTGGGCAAGGCCCAGAGGCTGGCTGGGGGGTGACCCTTGCAAATGGGTCCCTCAGCCCCGGGCCAGCCAGCGGTGCCCCCGGGGCCGCCCAGCCCTGCCATCCTTTCCAGAGTGTGGCCCGGGCAGCGGGAAGGCACAGAGAGGGTTAGGGCCACAGACCCCTTCCGGGCGGGGTCTCCTGCCCCCGCCTTTCCCGGCCTGGGTGGTCAGGGCGGGGCACCGGCGCCCCCTGGTGGCGACGAGAAGCCAGAGCAGGTGCACCAGGCTGCCTGGGAACTCTGGGGTCATTTCCTCAGCTGCTTCTGAGCCAGCCCAGCCCCGTGACGCCTGGTGTCACCCGGTGTCACCTCTGACAGCTGCTGAGGCCTGAGGGACACCGTGGGAAGAAGAAGATGAGACCCAGACCGGTCCTGGGCAAGAAAGGGGAGGGACGGCCTGGGAGCCCCAGGGAAAGGGGGCTCGCGTCCTGGGGGCAGATAATAGGAGACACGGGAATGATTTCTGATTTCAGGAGTGGCAGGTGTGAGGGTCGAGCCAGGAGGAGGGGTGTAAGTGTCTGGGGGCTGCATTGGTGGGGATGGCGGGGGCTCTGAGGGCTTAAGTACATGCCACAGACATGAGTGTGAAGGCCTGGCTGGTCCAGGTGGGGGACACGGCCGGCACAGGGCCCAGCCAGGCGGGGGCCGGGTCCCAGGGGTTTGTTTCCTCCGGGACTGCTGAGGGCTCTAAGTCGGGGGTGGGGGGGGAGGGGCAGACTTGTGCTTCGGGGACCACCCGAGGCGCCAAGGCCGGAAGCCCGGGTAGCCGTGGTGGCTCATGCTGGGACGGCCGGTGGCCAGAGGGACATCAGGCCAGGGCAGAGAGGCGGGGCTGGCAGGGAAGGGAGAGGAGGCCGCCGGTGGGTACAGGCCAGGGGCGGGTGCTGCTAGCCTGGGGCTCCGCGTGCAGTGTGAGGGCAAGAGGCGTCTCCCGGGATCTGGTCTGAGAGGTGGGGGGCATAGCGGCCCCTTTCCCGCAACTGCAAAGACCGGGGCAGGTGCAGGCTGGCGTGCACTTGGAGCCTCCGTGCCGGGAGCCGCAGGCATGGCCGGGAGGTGCCCCCGGGCCCTGGGGGTGGGGCGTGGACACTGCAGGGCCCGAGGCTCCAGACACCGAGGTGGCAGCACCATCCTTTGCCGTGTGTGTTCCTATCTGTGGGTTGGGCCTTTGAGGGCCTCTTGGATTCTAAGCCCCGAACCCCAGCCTCATCCCCTCTGCAGGCATCCGGGGACTCAGAGGAGGGCTCTTTTTGGAAAACTGAGCACTTGCACCCAAATCCCAAGTGAGATAATCATCACCTTTAATCTTCCAGGAAACCGTCTTCCAACGAATGTTTGTTGGCTTTCCCTGTGTACCAGGCGCTGCTGGGGGCAGTCCCGGGGGGTGGGGGGCGGGGTGCGGGGTGCGGGCGTGCGGTCACCAGAGGACCTGGTCCCGGGTGAGCAGCCACTCTGTGGGTTGGTTCTGTGCTCCTCTGCACTAACTTCGTCCATCTGTCTGTCCGCCTGTTGGATCCCATAGCTTTGGGGTGCCTGCACGGGGCTCAACGCTGGGCCTGTAGGGACTCGCCCTCAAGGTCTCCGGTGACCTCCAGAGAGACAGTCGTGAAGCTCGGGGGAGATGAGTATCTGCTGAGGGTGTGGGCAGGTAGGACAGCCGCTTGCCGAGGCGCGGGTGACATATGTGTGTGTCTAGGGGCCCAGGCTGCGCAGAGGGCTGAGCTGGCCCGCAGAGTGGGCGGCCCCCGGGGAAGTGACCCTCGTGTGGGCTAAGAAGGAGCGTAGATGGAGGCCGGCGGTGCAGAGGTCCGCGGTGGGCAGTGGGATGCTTCTCTGGGGAAGCTTGTGGGGAGCGGCCTGCCCGCCCGGGGGTAAGTCCTGAAAGGGGCCCCCTCCTCCCCTCTGCTGTAGCCGCCGCTGCTGCCCTGGATGGATGGGGTGGGCCTGGCCGGGGGGGGGCTCCTGGGGTCTCACACCAGGGAGGTGTGAGGGGCATCCAGGCGTGGAGCAAGGTGTCAGAGCCCAGCTTCGTGCGTTTGCGGGGGAGGCTGGGCTCCCAGCGAGGCCTCGGACTCTGCTTCGGGAAAGAATGGAGACGTGCAGGGCCAACTCCCCCCCCCCCCCAGGTCCTTCCTGATCTTGGCCTAGAAACTGAGCGAGATGCAGAGAGGGTGCCACATCCTGTTGTCCAGACCAGAGGGTGGACGCCTTGTGGCGGGGCCGCCGGGGCCTCTGGGTTGTGCCGTTCGGGTCTCAACCACGCAGGGGATTAGATTGGCTGTGGGTGGACTGGATGTGAGTCCGGACGTCCAGGTTCTTGGGACACAGAGA